>NC_142502.1:130896250-131225000 GCF_057876585.1 Rhinolophus sinicus | reverse complement strand
TAACAGAGTGAGAGACATTAACTGCCATATCTTCTGTATGGCCTGGTTGAAGGCAGCTGAAAGTTATTTGTAAACCTAATAGCAACTTCTAGAAGGTCTGAGGACATTTGTAACCTCTGGATTTAAGCACCTTATCCACACATGACCCACTATTTAAAAAGAAAAACAAAGAGAAAGCCAAAAAAAAAAAAAAGAAAAAAAGAGAGGGAGAAAGAAAGAAAGGTGACTAGCCTTTGAACAGTAGTATAACAATGTGCAGTGAGAAAAGAAGCAGCTATAACATGTTGGTAGTAAAGAAGAACTAAAGCAAAAATTAATGATAAATGTGCTAACAATCCCCTAAAATTGAAGAATAAGAATTTTTGTCAAATATGGCTGCAGATTCATTTGCTTAGCAAAACAAAACTTGATTCAGTCCCCAGCCAGCAAGCCATACCAGCCATGAGCACATTCTACAGTCCTGCCTGGGAAGGGGAGGAAATGTGAAGCCCCACCCAACCTGGTTAGTATTGCCTATAGACCAGAAAAACCTAACCAGAAAACCCATACAGCCCTGGAGCCCATCCTATAGCCACAGTTGGGCATGAATCCAAACCAACAGTTCTGCCTACTGTGAAGTACAGCCTCTGGCCACACATAACCAGGAAGCCTTAGCAGTAACACTGGGAAGCCTCAGAATATAGCCAACAGTACTGCCCCTCTGTGAAGCTCCCTCCAGCACTGTCCACAGCAGAGCTCAGCCTACCACCTTGCCTGAGGCCTCTCCCAGGCCCAGTCGATGATCCAGTCTAGTCATAGTGCCACCCAACAAGGGAGACTGGACAGTGACCCCACTTAGCCAAAGAGCATGATCTACAGCCTCCAAATGATGGGATGCTGCTGAAGGCCCATCCCAACCAAAGAACCAGGCCAGCAACTTTGTCCAACAGTGTAGCCAGCAGCCTACCTGATAGTGCAGCCCAGGCTACTAACCGCCCAATTTGGGACATTGTCTGTGTCCCTGCCTTTTCATAGAGCACATTCATATTACCTGTCTGATCATAAATCTCCACTTACAAGACCAACTGAACACAGAGTCCAACCTGTGGAACTATCTAGTCAAATAACACAGCATGAGTCTCCATACAACTATGAGTTACTGTGGAGCCAATCCTCTAATCCTGTCCAGTTGAAGAGTCACACCAGTAGCAAAACACAGCTAGCAACTTCACCCAACCAGAGGTATAGAAAGCCCTGGTTGCCCAAGAAAGCTACTAGCGAACCTATTCAGAACCCCAAGCTGAGCTCACTGGTAAAAGACTGTCTCTTCCAAATAGCTTTAAAAGTTGGAAAAGGAGGACAATTAATCAAGCCTGTAGAAATCTATGCAACAATATAAAAATAACAAGAAATCGGACACTACCAAAAGAAACTAAAAGCTCCAATAAATTACCTCAGAGAAATGAAGATCTATGAAGTGTCTGACAAACAATTCAGAATAATCCTCTTAAACAAGTTGAGTGAACACCAAGGTCACAGAGACCGGCAACTAAACAAAATTAGGAAACCAACACATTAGGCCAAGTGAGAAATTTAACAAAGAAATAGAAACCTTTAAACACACACACACACACACACACACACACACACACCCTATATCTAGTCAGAGTAGCAAAAAGATGACAAACATTGCAAACAGTGAGAAAAGCCTATGGGATTAATGCAGCACATTTAATTAAAAAAAAAAAAAAAACAAACAATATATGCATTAAGGGAATCACAGAAGAAACTGAAAAAGAAAAAATGGATAGAAAGTCTATTTAAAGAAATAATGGCTGAAAATTTCCCTAACGTGGCAAGATAGATGGATATGTAGATTCATGAGGCCAAAAGAACCCCAAATAAGTTAATCAAAAAGGGTTACACCAAGACATGTTATAATTAAATTGTCAAAACTCAAAGACAAAGAAAGAGAGAATTTTGAAAGCAACAAGAGAAAAGGGACTTATTTACACACAAAAAAAATCCATAATACTTAGTAGAATTCTCAACAGAAACATTGCTTACCAGAAGAATGTGAGATGATATTTTCAAAATATTGAAAAACAAAACAAACAAACAACAACAACAACAAAACACACCATTCAGCCAAGAAGATTATCCAAAAGCAAAGCTGTGCTTCAGAAATAAAGGAAAGTAAGGACTTTCTCAAATTAACAAAAGTTGAGGAACGATACCACAAGCAGAAGTGCCTTACAAAAAATGCTAAAGGACATTCTTCAAGTAGAAATAAAAGGATACTAATTAACCTCACAAAACAGGAATGTGTAAAACTCAATGGTAATGGTAAATATATAGTCAATATCAGATTCTCTAATATTGTAATAGTGGTGGATTCACTTAAAACAGTAGAATAAAAGTTAAAAAACAAGCATATTTAAAATAACCATAACTAGAATAATTTGTTATTGAATACATAATATTAAAAAGATGTAAAATATAACAAAGTGTGAGGGGGAGGTAATAAAATATAAATTGTTTGCTATCAAAATTAAGTTGTATTCATCTTAAAATAGGCTGTTATAAATATATTTTACTTAAGCCTCAAAATAACCGTAAAGGAACTAACTGCAGTAAACACATAAACACAAAAAGAATCTGATAAAGTAGACAAAGTGTACTTCTAAAAAAAGTCATCACATCACAAATGAAGAATGCAAGAGAGAAAGCAAGAAACAGAAGATCTATAAAACTATCAGAAATGAATTAACAAATGGAAATAGTAAGTCCTTAACTATCAGTAATTGCTTTAAATTGTACAGGATTAAATTCTGCAATCAAAATACAGCATGGATAAATGGATAATAAAAAAGAGAGAGAGAGAGAGAGAGAGAGAGAGAGAGAGAGAGAGAGATTCAACAAAATTTTGCCTAAAAGAGAATTTAGCATTAAGGACACACATAGACTGAGAGTGAAGGGATGGAAAAGGAAAAAGATATTTCAAGCAAATGGTAACAAAAACAAAGCAGGGATACACACACACACACATATCAGGCAAAATAGACTTTAAGTTAAAAATTGTCAAAAAAGAAAAACAAGGTCATTCTATAATAATAGAAAGGTCAACCCATTAAGAAGATATAAAAGTTATAAATATTTATGCACCAACACTGACATACCTAAATATGTTAAGTAAATACTAAGAGAACTAAAAGAAAAAAATAAACAACAGTGTAATAATAATTGAAGGCTTTAATTCACCACTTTCAATAATGGATAGATTATCCACATGAAGAATACATATAAAAATTTGAACCACACTTTTAGATTTCTTAAAGCAGTTTTCTGCATCCATCTGTATGAGAAATACCTGTTATACTTGTTAAAAGGCAAAATACTTGTCCTTACAGTTTTTATGAATGACAATCTCCAGGGTTCTTTCTCCTTTAAAACACTGGATACCATCCTGGGCTGTACATTGGTCTACAGAGATTTGAAAATAGTGGTGTCTGGGTTCCGGACCAAGAGAGTCTGATGCTGATGTCATTGGTCTGGAGTGTGACCTGGGCATTGGTTCTTTTTAAACACTCCACAGATAATAATAATCCACTGCAAAGGTTAAGAACCACTTCTTAAAATAGCTCCCCAGGTGGTTCTCATGCATATAAAATTTGAGAACACTGCTTTTAACTAATTTCTAAGCTGCCTTTCCTGAACCTGGTGACCTTGACAAATCTACTCCTTCAGCGCTGTGATTTTCAAAAGCTAGGTGACTTCTTAGATTTAAATAGCAATGCTGGAACCCAGGCTACCTGATTTAGTTAAATGTGTTTTCCCATGTGTAGAGTCTGATTTAAGTATACTGTTTCATTTAACCAGATTCTAGCTAATAATTGTTAATATATCTCACTACCTTTTGCCGCTGTCTTTAACTCTCTTGGTCTAGCCATTCATATCATCTACTGGTTCTCTGACCCTGGAATTGTAGCCCACAGCCTGGATTCCAGTCAGCTCTAGCTCTTTTCATTCCAGGGAACTGCTATGTATAGCATTTTTGTTTTTATACTTTGAGTGGTCTCTGTTTCTCCCCAGTGAGGTACCACCTCCCTTATGTCCTGTAGCTCCTTACCCTTTGGAGATCTGCTTCCAGAAAAATGTTTGAATATGTGTCATTTACAACTCAGGGATGTAGGTTACAGTCCGTTGAACCTTCCAGAAGAACTGACATTTTAAGCATCATCTCACACTGTGGAATGAAAGAGTTTATAAATTAGCAAGTATCAAGCAACAATGAGCATGTGGGAAAGGACTGTTTTGATATTAAGGAAACTATTCAATTTTCAGAAATCCTGGCTTACCTTTTTTTATATCTACAGATGTCATGTCAACAGGAAAATCTGTTCCACGTTCTTAGTTCCAGCACCTTTCTACATCTGTGCCTCACTAGAATCAGAACTAAAGATATTGGAGAGCCTGAATTAACCTGCCAGATGCCAACAAAAATAGTGAATTGGATGACTGCAGTCAAATTATTGCTCATATCTATACTCAGTATCAAAGTGATTACATGACCTAATAGACTGGTTAAATCCACCAAATGGGTAATACCATGAACTGATTTTTCACCATACAGCATTTATTATTCTATTAAAAGCCGAAAGTCAAGCATAAAAACAGTTAAAATCCATGGAACAACTTAAAGTGACCAACTAGTAGCTGAATTTGGGATTAAGTCAAGACAGTTATTCTAACACTACGGTATGTGGGATGGAAAATTTGGATTTCTTTTCTTTTCTTTTTTTTTTTTTTTTAACTAGAGAAAACATTGTTTGCAATTATTAAAGTTTGTTATCATGCATGAGCATAATCTGAGTTTCTTTGGTCCTAAATGGAAACAAATTCCTCTGGGGCACAAATATATATTGAGCCAGAACATAGGCATTCTTTTAAGGACTTTGCATAATTTGTCCCAAACAACACAGCAAGAGAAGTACTATTACCATTTCTATTTTATAAAGAAGGCAACCTAGGTGCAGAGACTCTGACAACCTATCGCAGCATGGTGGAGCTGGAATAGGAACCCTGGTAGCCTGCCCTGAAGCCTCTCTGTTTTCTCCTTAGGAAACCCATTGTAGAATTAGCCTTCCTCCTACTCTATACCTTTTCTTACAATTTTCTGAGTAACATTTCCCTACAATGTTGTAAGTACTCTGAGGTCCAGACACCTAGCTCTTTCACCTCTTATTAGACCATAGTATCCAAAATACAGAGCTTTTCAAATAGTAAGTTTTAAAAACAATGGACAGATGAAAAAATAGGTAAATAAAAGAATGAGTGACGACTATAAGAAGCATTTATTTTCGGTTCATATGGAAGCTTTGTGTAAAAATAGACTCGGAGCCTGAAAAATATTAGATAGTTGTTGGTTGGCCAGTGGAGTCTCTGGCCACTTGTTCTACTTTCTTATATTTTGTGAAGTACACTGCCATTGCCTGGTGCACCTGTCATCACATCATGAATCTTTTTGGCTTCCTTTGCTGAATTAATTCTACATGTAGTAATGAGATTGCTATAGGGTAATTGTTTATAATATTTGGAAGCTTTGACACAACTAATAGTCTAATTGCAAAATAAATAAATAAACAAACAAAACAGGTATGTTTGGAATGTCTGCTAAGATGAACCATATTAAACGTATACTCTAAGAACAGCATATATACATCCTTTGCCTTTCTAACAAATTTTGCCATCTATGCATAAAAAAAAAAAGGGCAGTAAATGTCAATAGTATTTAAGCCAGTACATGACAATATTCATATCTAATCATCAAGTCAAATCACTAGTTTCTTATTTTCTCTTGTTTGTTCATTCATTTATTCATGGATCATTTTAAGCATGGAGGTGGAGCACAGCAGTTACAAGGCCAGATGTAGTTTATGAAAGTATGAGAGAGAAGTGAGTGGCACAGGTAACCATTATTTAGACTTTATTCAGCAGGTAATGGATTGCAATTTAAAGGTTTTTAAGCAGAGAAGTGGGACATTGAAATAAACACTTTAGCTCTCAGCTTCCCAGGACAGACTTTTTGGAAAGAGTGTGAAAGTGAAAGAGAAAATTACTGATGCAAATACGATGTACATGCATTATAAAGTTTTTAAAAGGTTTCTTTCTTCCCTGAAATGAGGTGCCTAATTTTCCAACAATTGTCAATAATTTTAGGCTCAGCAGTGCCTTCCAGGGTAGACATGCAGCATATAGCATTGCAGCCTTGTGGAGGCCAAAGGACAATGATTTATCATTTATAGATCCAAGAGGTAAATAGAGGTTATAATCAATCTGTACCTTTCAGCACAACCCAAGACATTAGAATTTATCCCCAAAGGGAATATGCTGTAGGATGATGGCTGCTGTTTAAACAATTATGAGGTACAATTCCATCTAGAAATAAAAGAAGTTGCAAAAATTATGGAGAGTAACTGTAAGAATGAATATATTTCAACTAATATAGCATGTATGTATTTATGTGTGTACATATACAGAGCGTGCCCAAAAATGTATACACATTTTAACGAAGGAAAACTGTATTAAAATTTTAATACTCAATATATACCAATAACAAAAGATGAATACAAGTCATGTTTGACTTCTGCAATTACAAGAGGTGCTCAACGTGGTTACCATCAGTGTCCAGACACTTTTATGGCAAACGACTGCTTGAGCAACATTGACCAGTGTCCACTTGTATACATTTTTTTGGCACACCTGTTCATGTATTGTAAAATAACACATGGAGGAATTGATTTTATTTGCCTAAAAAATAACATAATTGCATAATCAATGATACATTTGTATGACATTCACAAATGTCCTCAATTTTGGTATTCTCTTCTATTATAGTTATGCATATAGTCACAGATATACATTGAGAATATTGACAGAAAAAAACATCCATCTTATTATTTTTGTCATTTTCATTCACCACCTCCCATGTCTGAGGACATACCACAAATTCAATTTTTTCAAAAATCCTGTTTTGATCTTGTTTCACTGTTGAATGATTTCATTGTTTAATATTTCACACTACATGGTTCCTGTTTCTTTTAAGTAATCTTTTTTTGACTCTTCTTTTTTTCTTTTACTTCTCTAATTTCCCCCTCCCCTTTAAAAAGTCTTCGGGGATTAAAACAAATAAAATAAAATAAGGCACAGTAATCATATACTAGAGCAGACGGGTTCGAATGAATCGGAGAGGTTACTCAATATGAAGGAGACCCCGAAGTAGAAGCATGCAAACAGTATCTCATTAAGTATCCCACTGCCTGGGGAGTAGTAGTGTCTCTGAAGGATCTGAGAGAAATGATGGTAGCTGGTCAGTGGGCATCAATACAGTGCTTTGCAAGTCAGACAGGGGTGTAGACTAAATATGTAAGAAAGTAATGAACCCAGGACAGCAATCTCTCTTGGCAGTCATCATGAAGAAGTGTTATCAAATGAGATCAAACCAGAAGCTTTGATCACCACAATTCTGGTTTTGAGTGGGTCCATTCCTGATTTCTGCTTTAGAGCTGCCTCTAAGAAAGCAAATTAGGGAACAGCTATAAGATCCTTTAGGATAGGACATCTCCAACTTTACTGCGAATGTCAGATTACCTGGAGATCTTGTTAAAATGTGCATTCGGATTCACGATATGTGGAGTAGGTCCTGAGATTCTGAATATCTACAACAACGATTTGCCAGGGAAAAGCCACTGGACGAAATTTTGAGTAACAAGACTCTTACAAGATGAATTTTCTTTTCAAGGATTTAGTAAACCATGGATAAATATACTAAAGCTCTGATCATTAAACTGTTTCTTAAAATTCTAAAAAAAAAAAAAAAAAATTATAAATCTATTTAAATATTTATTTGTCTTCAGTTTGTCCAAGAGGAAGCAGAATTAATATTTATTGATAACAATCTATAGGAACTGTAAACACATTGTTTTATATAATATATACAATAACACTAAAAAGGTTTACTTATTTTACTGGTAAAGGAACTGGATATTCAGTGGTTAAGATTCTGACACCAGACAAGGCACTTTCCATGAGGAGATATTTACTAGTCCCTTTAAATCATACTACTTTGGTGACACACTAAAATGTCCACCAATAACCAGATTCCAGTGAGCGTCTTCGTGGTAGATGAAAGGCTGGTTGAGGATTTCAGGGAAAGGAATGTCTTTAAACTACTTCAAAATGAGGCCAAATTTAGAATTAGACTGTTAGGTAGGACTATATTTCAGATGCATATTCAAACTCCATTAAATGCTTCCTTATATGGGAGGAGTTGAGTTTGCTGGCGAATACGATATTGTCATGAAAAGTATGTTTGGAGAGGTAAATCCTTAATTATTCATGTTATATGTCACAAAGTCCTTCCTCCTCTAAACATAGGATAAAGGAGTAAATGCTAAGAATACAAGGTGAATTTTATGATTTCCTCATTTTGTGTCACAATCACAACCATGTTAAAGTCATCAGGCCATTTTTCAATTCCTCAGATGCACCTAACTCCTTCCGGCCTCAAGACTTTGTTTATTGTTCTCTCTCCTGAAAAGTTCTCCACATCTCCTTATATATTCCCACTCTCCATAGCTTAAATATTTTTTCTTATCTATCAGAAATTAGCTATTTCACTTTTTCAAGGAATTCATCCCTGGTTCTCTATACTAAATGACGTCACAAAGATGCCCTGTACTTTATTTTTGTAGCTTTTTCACAGTTATAATTAGGGTCTTGAATCCTTGAGAAATTTACTAAAATTATCCAAAATATTAATAAAAATATTCACTTAAGTCTGAGATTTCTTTAAATATCCTCCTTTAATATGAAAATAGCCCTCAAAATGGATTGCAAACTAGTAGTAGCCCATGGTCCAGAGGCAGCAATGGATGTGTTAGGCTCACATAGTGTTAAAAAAAATGTAATGAAATACCAATATGTAAATAACTGAAGACTTTAAATAAAAATAATAATTTCTTCTCCTGAAATTCAGAACACCTGACATACCTATAACCCACTTTCCTGAATGACAATAATCAAGTAGAAATATGTGGCTTTGTACAATTTTAGATAGATCATTTATAAAATATGTCTCTTACTCACTACTACTCCTGGCTGGTTATATATCTGACTTTCTTCTCCCATTTACACAGCTTCCATGTCTCTTACAGGCATTTGAAAAGCCAACTCAGACTGGGAGGTTTACCTCTGAAATCATTATCTACCAGTAACCCTCCAGACCAGTGCTTATCAAACTTTAATGTACATATGAATCCTGAGGAATTTCATTAAAATGCAGATTGTGATTCATGGTGGTGTTCTTAGAGTCGGGATTTCCTTCTTTTTTCCTTCCTTCCTTCCTTCCTTCCTTCTTTCTTTCCTTCCTTCCTTCCTTCTTTCCTTTGTCTCAGCCGTACAAAATAACATAGTGATTAAACATTCATATACCTCACAAAGTGATAACCACAATAAGTCTATTACCCATCTGACACTATATATAGTTATTACAATATTATTGATTAGTTTCCCCATGCTGTACTTTATATCCCCGTGACTATTTTTTTTTTTAAAGTTACTGTTGACATTCAATATTATTTTATATTAGTTTCAGGTATATAGCATAGTGGTTAGACATTTACATAATTTATGAAGTGATCCCCCCAATAAGTTTAGTACCCACCTGACACTATACATAGCTTTTACAGTATTATTAACTATATTCCCCATACTGTATTTTACATCCCCATGACTATTTTATAAATATTAATTTGTACTTCTTAATCCCTTCAACTTTCTCACCCAGTCCCCCAAACTCCCTCCCATCTAGTAACCATCAATTTGTTCTGTGTAGCTATGAGTTTGTTTCTATTTTGTTTGTCTGTTTATTTTGTTCTTTATATTCCACATATAAGTGACATCATAAGGCATTTGTCTTTCTCAGTCTGACTTATTGCACTTAGCATTATATCCTCTACGTCCACTCATGTTGTTGCAAATGGTAAGATTTCATTCTTTTTTATGGTACAGTAATACTCCATTGTGTAAATGCACCACCTCTTCTTTATCCAATTATCTATTGATGGGCATTTCAGTTGTTTCCATATCTTGGCTATTGTAAATAGTGCTGCAGTAAATATAGGGGTGCATATATCTAATAAGCTCCCAGGTGATGCCAAAGCTGTTGAAAAGTGGGCCACAAATTAAGTAGGAAGACAGAACTACAAGTACCTAGGTGAAAAAGAGGTCATGTGGAATTGCTAAAAGAATAGGCTAATCCTGGTAATAGCCAAAATAATGAAGTTCAATCCTGGTGTCCTGACTCTGGGAGATAGACTTGAACACTGCTATGCATTAAGGTGCATTGAGCTATGTGAATGGAACCTTGAAAGTAAGAGATACCAAAAGGAAGGATTGACCATAGGTACTGATGGAAGACTCAGGGTAGTTAACAGGAGTGCAATCTGTCTTCACAGTAGATTGGTGGCACTAAGAGTTCTGAATCTTTTAAGAAAACTCTAGAATCCATTGATAGGTCATAGAACATGGTAAATTGTGTCCTAACTTGCAAAATTGGATTTAATTGATAAATGGAGAAGGCAAATAAGTGTATTTTCTTTATTTTTCTGACTAATCATTTTATAATATAGAGAGCATATAAAGCATAATTATTAGTTTTATGTTTCTTATATAATTATTTAAAAAATAATCTCAAGTCTGGTTAGCAGCAGTATAGTTTAGCTCCTATATGTTTAGGAACTTTTGAAAGGATGGCAACATTTTTGGTGGTTGCTCTTACATCCTGTCATAGAATGGAGTGCGGGAGCGGTGGGAGGGCGATGGGGATGAGGGCAGGGTTTTGGTGGTAAGATGTGGTATGTGTACTATAGCTGGAAAGAGTTCAACCGATCAATCTTGTGAAAACACAGTGATTCACAGGATCATACACTTTTCTCAGTATCTCACCTCATTTGTTTGTTGTCTAAACTGATTTACATGAGAAACAATTGAGTAATGATAATAGCAAAAGATGGAGGTAGATGGAAAAAGGACAGTGGAAAATAAGGAAGAACAGCGGATTTTGGAATAAAGAAGAAATGGCTGATTTTAGGTTGGGGAAAAATAGTAAGGAGAGATTATGGGGAGGATAATCTGTCACGATCAGTAAAATATGTAGAGATGTATAAAATTATTAATTGTGATTTGGGGAATAATCACTGCTTCTAACTTTGCTCTTCCGAGGACGTTACTAGACATAACCTAGTTTTCGAACAGCTTTTTCTTTATAGTATAACGATGGCTATATAAAACTTATAGGGGTTTTTGGCCACCGCCACACCGCCGTCGCTCTCTAATGCCAGCGCCGCGTCTAGGTCTCAGAGTTCCAGCTGAAAGAGAAGGGGGCTAAGCAAGGAGTTCTCTATAACATGGCCGGTACAAAGCAGACTGCTTTCAAATCTGCCAGTAGTAAAGCCCCAAAGAAGCAACTATCTACAAAACCTGCTCCCAAGAGTGCGCCCTCTACTGGAGGGGTGAAGAAACCTCATCGTTACATACCTGGTACCAATGGCACTCCGTGAAATTAGACACTGTCAGAAGTCCACTGAACTTCTGATTCGCAGGCTTCCCTTCCAGCGTCTGGGGTGAGAAATTGCTCAGGACTTCAAAACAGACCTGTGCTTCCGGAGTACAGTTATCAGGAGTTGCTTTGCAGGAGGCAAGCGAGGCCTATCTGGTTGACCTTTTTGAAGACACCACCAACATGTGAGTTATCCAAGGCCAAACGAGTAACAATTATGCCAAAAGACAATCAGCCAGCATGCTGTATATGAAGAGAACGTGCTTTTAAAAATCCACTGTAATGGGAAGCATTTCATTCTTTAAAAAAAACTTTTTTTCTCTTCCTGTTTTTGGTAGTTCTGAACATTAGTTATTTTTTTTCCCCCATGGGGTCAAAAGGTATACGATTTCAAGTGGAAAAATAGGGGTCAGAAATCAGGTATTGGCAGTTTTTCATTTTCATTTATATATGAATTTTTAATGTAAATGCAGGCACATAAAGCATTAATGCATGTCAAAATGTTTTAATGAACAAGTTTCAGCAGTTCAACTTTATAACAATTATAAATAAACCTGTTAATTTTTTCTAGACAATGTCAGCAATTGAATTTTCTTAAAACAAGTAAATTTCTTATTGATGGCAACTAAATGGTATTTGTAGCATTTTTACCATACAGTAGATTTCATCCATTCACTATACTTTTCTGAGTTGTTCTACAAGTGCGTTTTTAATGTTGTCCGTCTTCTGTGCTGTTCCTATAAGTTTGCTATTAAAATACACTAAACTATTAAAAAATTGTAAATTGAAAAACTTAAAGAAGGGTTAGTCAATGTAACATAATTTTATTGATTTTACATATGAAATATATTTCTGATATATTTTAAATGCAAAATACATTTATTATTTAGTCACTGATTAAGGTTAATATTTTTTTCCCCATAGATCTGGCAGGTTTATGTAATAGCAAATTTTTTACATGCAACCTAAGATATTATGTTAACATTTAAAAAAGTGAAGTTATTCTTAAAACTGAAGATCCTTAATGCTGGGATATTCAAGCTATGTTTACGATCACATGTGATTTCCTGAGTTTGTAGTCCTGACATTGACATATCTGATCTCAAATCCACATCACAGAATTTAGGAATTGGTGTTCAATTTGCTATATTTAGTAGAATTGAATGTTTTATTTCACACTGGAAATGTCTATGGATAACAAAATAATTATAAAAGTAGTTCATAAATGCCCTAAATAATATAGAAAACCTGTAGAATATGACCTATTTTTTAAATACGAGGAGATGAAGACAAAAAAAAAGTGAATTTGCTTTATAAATTCCAGACAAATCAAATATTAAGTCTTATTGATAGAGAAACATGAGTCTTTGAGATACGTGAATATAGACAATCACACTCACGTTCACACAGTGTTTGGATAAGACACAGCCAAAAAGTAGAATAATATCCGTAGTGCATTATTACATTTTTATTCAAAGTGTCTTCCTTTATAAAATTAGGAGCAGAGATCATAGAGATATTTACAGGAAATTTTTCTCAATAATTACTAGAATATCTAACTGGCTATTTCCTACTTTACCCACATTGACTCATCCCTATTCATTTTCTCTGTCACCTCTGCCTTCTTCATTTCTTCTCCTAAGTTCATTTGAAGACTTCTCTCTAGGCCTTGCCCTGTGTAGAAGCCAGTCTTGGCAAAGAAAAACAGTACAGCCTCAGTCTCTCACTGCATAGAACTTAGAACTCAGCTATTTATAACTTATTCCTCAAGATGAAAATAGATACTGATACATAGTAAGTGATCAATAAATATTGGTTGAAATAATAAATTAATAAACAAATGAATTGTTTCCCAGCATCATTTTGTTTTTGAGTTTACTTTGCTGCCAATTAGATCTGGAGTCTTCCGATACCCTTGGAACTGCCTTCCAGTCTCCTATCTTGCTCCCAAATCAGAGTTTTCCATCTTATCTGCCTTGGCTGAAGCCTGGAACTCACAGTCAGACCCATCAATGTCTTGCTCTCCCAACTCAAGATATCAATTGCAGAATCAACCTCTTTAATCTTCTAGGTTTTGTACTTCCTTTTTTGCCTTCACCATGAGTCATCAGCAAAAGCATGAACAGTGTATCCTCAAGTTTTCTTCCAACCTTGGTAAGGATATGTTAATTTATCCTGGTCTATATTTAACTCTGCACTCTGATCTCAGGTCTTATTAACAAGCCTGGGACCAAGGCAGAGTGGGAAAAATAAGTTACATCAGGAAATATCCACAGATTTCAAAACCATCAATATCTACATTTGAAGACTAAGTATGTGAACACATAATCTGTGTTTCTTTTAACTTAATTGACTGACTAATTTTATTTCAAATAATCCATAGTGAGAGAAACTGCTGGGAAAGTGTGAAGAACTTTGCCTGAAGTGAATGGAGGAGAATTTGAGAGGGTCAGAGGTAATTAAATCATTAACCAAGTTTTAAGACTCTCATGGAGAGAAATTGTAGTCCCGGCTTCCTTTTTATGGAGAAAGTTAACCATGACATCAGTAAAATATCTGAATGGAAGTTACTAACAGCTCCTTGCCTGGCTCTAATTTCATGACAGTTTGTTTCCTAAGTTTCTGTTAAGCACTAGATTTGTGTGGAAGTGCATATGGAGGATTGGGCTTTGTGGTTATGTAAATGAAATTTGGAAATAAAAAAATCATAAAGAAAATGGAAAAAGGCAAAACCGATTTTACAATTTGTGGAGAAATACATTAAAATTAAATGCATTAACTCCTCTTGAATTTTTTATTAAATATTTGTAAGTGCAGGGAACCTTTATGAAGTATGAGATGCATGTGAAAATCTATGAAAAGTGTATGTTTTTTTGTTATTTCTTTTAGTCTTGTGCTGCTTCTGTAATATTCAAGCTCTTTGGGATGGTTTTACTGAATCTCTCCCACAAAAGACAGGCCAAGTTTCCCATCATTGCCATTTATTCAATGATCATTTATTTTCCAGCTTGTCTACCCTCTCTATTTCAATGTTATCATTGTTGAGTAATTTGTCCTAAGGCAACAATCTATCATTCACCAAAGACAACTCAACCCTCTCAGACCTTTGTAGGAAATGGCTGTAGCACTGTAGAATGTAATTTGCAAAATTACATCCTGGGATCCTGAAATCTTTCATTCACTTCGCATGATAAGTCATTTTTCTGGAAGTGGTTATGTCACCATTGCATTGTGGAAAAGGGCCAAGGGCAGATCCTTTTAGCTAGTTGAGGTCACTTGGCAAGCCTGATGACAGTTCCTGGCCATGGTGAGATTCATCCTGGTAACCAAGTAAATCTTCATTTGGCACAACAAAGACATTGAGCCCTGTAGGCTAGTATGTATTAAAATAGTCTAATTATCTATACAGAGTTCTACAATAAGACAGCACTTATTATTTTATTTTACTATCTGAATAAACTACCCTATTATGACCATATAAATATCAAATGGATGATTCATTAAATTATTTACTCCCCAAATGAAATTTATAGAGTATCTTCTGTAGTGCTGCATTAAATACAAAGGGAGAACGTTAATGAATTAGTGTGAGATAGATATCATGTCTGTCAAGAGTCATTTTAAAAATGTGGGGAGATATTTAGCAAGAAATAAAAAATAATATCTATGAAACTATTTGGTTATAGGTCTGGGAATATACATGTTCCATAATTTTAATTTTTAAAGTTAGTTTCAGTTGTACAAGACAACATAATGGTTAGACATTTGCACCCCTCACAAAGTGATAAGCCCAACAAGTCTACTACCCATCTGACACCGTACATAGCTATTATAATACCATTGACTATATTCCCTATGCTGTACTTTACATCCCGTGATATATGTTATATATATATATATATATATATATATATATATATAGTATGTAATACATATATTTGACATTTAATATTATATATTTTATATTAGTTTCAGGTGTACAGCACAGTGGTTAAGCATTTGTATAATTTATGAAGTGATCCCCCCAGAAATCCAGTACCATCTGACACCCTACATAGTCTTTACAACATCATTAACTACATTTCCCATACTGTATTTCACATCGCTGTGACTATTTTGGGACTACAAATTTGTACTTTCTATCCCCTTCACCATTCTCATCCACCCTCAACTCCCCTGCCATCTAGCAACCATCAGGTTGTTCTCTGTATCTATGAGTCTATTTCTGTTTTATTTGTTCATTTATTGTTTAGATTCCACATGTAAGTGAAATCATATGATATTTGTCTTTCCCAGTCTGGCTTATGTTACTTAGTATAATATCCTCTAGATCCATCTATGTCATTGCAAATGGTAAGATTTCATTCTTTTTTATGGCAGAGTAATACTCCATTGTATAAATGTACCACATCTTCTTTATCCAGTCATCTATTGATGGGCATCAGTTATTTCCATATTTTGGCTATTGTGAATAGTGCTGCAGGAAACACAGAGGTGCACATATTTTTTTTGAATTAGTGTTTTGGGTTTCTTTGGATAAATACTCAGAAGTAGAATTGCTATGTCATAAGGTATTTCTATTTTTATTTTTTGGGGGAAATTCCACAGTGTTTTTCATAGTGGTTGCATCAATTTGCAATCCCACCAACAGTACACTAGGGTTTCCTTTTTCCTACACCTTTGCCAGTGCTTGTTTCTTGATCTTTTTGATAATAGCCATTTTGAAAGGAGTGAGGTGGTATCTCATTGTGGTTTTCATTTACATTTCTCTGATGATGAGTGACGTTGAGTATTTTTTCATATTTCTATTCACTATTTGTGTATCCTCTTTGGAGAAAAGTCTATTCAGGTTCTCTGCCCATTTTTGAATAGGATTATTTGTTTTTTTGGTGTTGAGTTGTATGAGTTTTTTTATATACATATAAATTTTGTATATTAACCCATTATCAGATGTATCATTGGCAAATATCTTCTCCCATTTATCATGATGTCATTTTGTTTGATTGATGGTTTCCTTTGCTGTGAAAAAAACTTTTTAGTTTGATGTAGTCCCATTTTTAAATTTTTTCTTTTGTTTCCCTTGCCTGAGGAGATAGATCAGTAAAAATATTACTAAGGATAATGTCTTAGAGTTTACTTCCTATATTTTCTTCTAGGAGTTCTGTGGTTTCAGGTCTTACATTCAAGTCTTTAATCCGTTTTGAGTTTATTATTGTGTATGGCATGAGAAAGTGGTTAAGTTTCATTTTTTTTGCATGTATCTGTCCAGTTTTCCCAGCACCATTTAGTGAATAGACTGTCTTTACCCCAGTGTAAAATTTTGCCATAGATTAAATAACCATATAAACATGGATTTATCTCTGGGCTCTCTATTCTGTTCCATTGATCTACATGTTATTTTTATGCCAATACCATGCCATTTGGATTACTAGAGCCTTGTAGTATAATTTGATATCAAGTAGTGTGATACCTTCAGCTTTGTTCTTATTTTTCAGGATTGCTGTGGCTATTCTTTTATGGTTCCATATAAATTATAGGGTTATTTATTTTAGTTCTGTGAAAAATGCTATTGGTGTTTTGATATGGATTGCATTGAAACTATATATTGCTCTCAATAATATGGACATCTTATGTATATTAATTCTTCCTATCCATGAGCCTGGTATATGTTTCTGTTTATTTGTTCCTTCTTTATTTTCTCTCATAAATGTCTTATAATTTTCTGAGTACAGGTCTTTTACTTCCTTGGTTAAATTTATTCCTAAGTTTTTTTTGATACAATTGTAAATGGGATTCTTTTATTAATTTATCTTTCTTATAGTTTGTTATTGGTGTATAAAATGCAACCAATATCTGGATATTAGTTTTGTATTCTACTACTTTACTAAATTGATTTACCAGTTCTAATTGTTTTTTGGTAGAATCTTTTGGGTTCTCTATATACAGTATCATGTTACCTGCAAATAATGACAGTCTTACACCTTCCTTTCCTATTTGGATGCCTTTTATTTCTTTTTCTTGTCTGATTGCTGTGGCTAGGACTTCCAGATCTTTGTGGAATAAAACTGATGAAAGTGGGCATCATTGTCTTGTTCCTGATCTTGAGGATGATGCTCTTAGCTTTTCCCTATTGAATAGCTGTGGGTTGTCATATATGGCCTTTATTATGTCGAAACAGTTTCCCTTATTCCCACTTTGCTGAGTTTATATCATAAATGGATGCTGGATTTTGACAAATGCTTGTTCTGCATTTATTGATTTGACCATATAATTTTTTTTATTTTTCATTTTGTTTATGTGATGTATCACATTAATTGATTTAATTGATTAATTGATTGGCCTATAGTTTTCTTTTCTTTTCTTTCTTTCTTTTTTTTGTCTTTTTTTTTTTTTTTTTTTTTTTTTTTTGTCATGTCTTTGTCTGGTTTTGGAATCAGGGTAATTGTGGTCTCATAAAATGAGCTTGGGAGCCTGCCTCCCTTTGTGTTCTATAATTTATTGTAATTTTGCTGTGGTCCTGAGATGCAGTAGGTATAGCATTTACCTAATCCACCATCTTAGACCTGCACCATGGTCCATAATTTAAAAATACATGCTTAATGAGGCTTCTGGAATAATCAAATTATCAAATGGGAGATGGTGGAGAAGACATACTGGGACAGAAATTGACATTTGCAAGGCCTGTAAGCCAGTTATACCAGTTGAGTTGAGGAGAGAGAGAGAGAGAGAAAGAGAGAGAGAGAGAGAGAGAGAGAGAGAGAGAGAGAGAGAGAGACATTAAATAGTACACAAATGTCAAAAATATCTTCAAATTTTTATTTTAGAGTTATACAAGATTCCCTAAAAGTTCATGATATAGCTATTGAGGGTCTCCCTCTACAGTTATAAATAATTTACCTGGTTTCAAGTCCCCTCTTTGCCGTATTCTAGCCCTACATACTTGAAAATTCACCTAATATTTCTGGTTATTCTATGGGGTACATACACATATGTAAATATATTTTTTTCATTTACTAGTTGATAAACAGACTGCAAAATGCTTATATTCTTAAACTTTTATTTAGAACTAAATTTTAGTGTTGGGCATGCCAAAAAATAAAATCAAAGAATCACTTTCTAAAGAAATTGTCAATTATCCACAACGAAAGAAGTAGGTGATAAGGTTTTGATGTAGTACCTGACAGGATGGTAGTGAAAATCTAGGAGATGTTCAGACCAGAATAGTTGTGCTGTATGATGGGTATTCCCATGGGCAGTTTCATGGAGTATGCAGGATTTGAGCATCAGTGCATAGTACGATTTATTTCATGGGATTCTTGAACAGGAATCAGAACCGGTTATTTTTGCAATACTCAAACCTGTGCATCAGAGTACAAGTGTGTTGGTCTGTGATAAAAGCCTCTGGATAAAAGTCTCTTCCTTTTCCAGATTTACTAGCTGATTCTTCTTATTGCTTGGACATCCTGATGATAGAGATTTGCATGTTAAGGTGTAAAGTGGGACCAAGAATTTTCCGGGAGCAGCCACCTGGTACCAAGTTGTAAAAATGTCTTGAATGATGGTAACTTAAAAGACCTAATGATCCAGGCTAAATGGAAGATAAACCTAAGCAGAGTGCAGAACCATTCCAAAGAAATGTTGGCTTTGAAGGAAGTTCATTTTTCATGCCACATGGGTCCTCTCTGAAGATGATTAAAAAAAAAAAAAAAAAAAAAAGCAAACTGAGGACATTTTGTTCTCCCCATGCAGCTCATAGTAAAATATGACAATACCAGTGCTCACACTGGAATTTCCATTAGTACTGGAGAATCTATATCCATATGGCTTGGGAATGTCCCTCAGCCAATAATTCTTAGAAGAAAATTATAAGTGCACTAAGGGGCATTGTTAGCAATGATATTCTCTTAACCTTACAGCAATGTATTTCAGTTTATGGAACTTATTCCGGCATTTACAGACCTTTGGGGAAAGTACTGAATGTGGGTTTAATCACCATGGTTAGATAAGTGAATGCCCAGGGTGATAAAATTGTTTTTAAAAGCACACTCCTTCTCTCAATTTCAACAGGTGTTGGAAAAGTGGATTTGTATGGAATATTCATGCCCTCATATAAATATATGTATCTAGTGAAGAAAATGAAAGGTGTTCCTATAAAAATTCATTACCAATACGGGTACATTAAGACAACCAAATTGTTGGTTGCTAGCATAAAATCAATTGTGCTTTGTTAGAGAAAGTTAAATCCACAAAACAATTGTGGAGACATTCGCAGGACTGTAGGCACTGATGGCTAGAACAGCTTGAGCCAATGCATTTTTATGAGACAGATATGATTCATTCATTTGCAGGTAACTAAAATTCTCTTCCCTCCTTATGAAGCAGTTGCTCTAGCAACACAGGTGCCCACATGAGTCATCATGTGTATTGCTTTGTCTTTACCTCTGCATTGATCTTCTCTCTAATATGAGAGGTTTACAAAAGAGAGAGAGAGAGATTAAAAAAAAAAAAAAATGCTTTGGTGGTATTCATCAAGAAAAGACCCTACCTAGGAAATGAGAGTTTTTGAATGTTTTCCCCCCACCAATGTGCATTTATTTAATAGTGTTGTAATGCAGTGTCAAGTGTGTATCTTGCTTCTTTCCCTACTTCTTCAATACAGGTGTCCCCTCCATCTGAAAGTGTTCCTATGAAACCTTTTGTGAGCCTAAATGGTGTAAAGCAAAGAAGCAATTACCATTTATATGGAAAGAAAAAAATGAGTATATCCAGACCCCCCAAAGTAACCTACCAAATATACTTAATTGTGTCCAGTTTTATTCTAAGTGTAATACTTTTCTGGTACCTTAGGACACACCTTGCTAACGGATTTACAAAATAAGGCGTGATAAAGCACAGACGCACATAGACACAGTTCAAAACTCTTGATGCTGAGTGTAGTGTCCAGGGAAGGAGCTTGGCGGCGCCACTCTGGCGGTTTGAATTGCGCACTGCCTCCAGTGATGGCTTTCTATAAAGTGAATGCCGAACAAACTTTTGCTTGCTGTCTTTTTTTGTAAAATTGAAAATTTGTTTCGGTTAGCGAAAACAGGTACTAATGTAAGTCTTCTGTAAAAGTGAAGTGGCGTACTGCAAACTCTCAAAAAGTGGAGGATATCTGTACTTAGTTTAAGCGGTTCCTCAGTAAAGTTTCCCAGACACCATGTTCACTCAGATCTCTAGTGCGCCTGAAATTGTGTAACAATTCACATATGGACCATTCCTTTGGCTGCCTTGTCCTTTGGTTACTGTTTTTGCATGATAATACTGAATACTTAGGGCTGTGATAGAAATAAGCACGGTGTGTGATATGAACACAAAGGAGGAAAATGGGACGCAGTAGACTCCAAAGTTGCTCCGTGGCCTGGAAGAATTCTCCTCAGAGGAAACAAGCCATTACTGTAAGTGAGCACTGCTCATTTACATAAGCTAAAGGTCGTTTTTATCATTTTCCTTACCAGCTGACAGAAATTATACCTAAAGTGTAGGCATATATGTCTACATAATTTCAGGAGAGGTTTCTGCTAGAAAAATATTATGGGGCCATGATATTACCTATACTTGTTACATATATTGACTGAATTGACTGGCTAATTAATGCCTGTACATATATTATACAGAACCTACACTTGACAAACACATACGTGGATGAGTACCATTTTTAGCACAGCTCTATGTCCCTTACAGTGATTTCACTTATACGTGGACTCTAAAAAGCAAAATAAATGAACAAACAAAACAGAAACAAAGTCATATATACGGAGAACAAATTAATAGTTACCAAAAGGGACAGAGGTGGAAGAGGAAAGGTGAAAAAAGGGAAAAGGATTAAGACGTACGAATTTCCAATTATAATAGTCTCAGGGATGTAAAACAACTTTTTTTTTTAAAAGGGCTTTGTGGTTAAACAGCACCATGGAAACTCCTGACTCTGCCTCTTGCTGGATGTATGACTATGGGGGAGAATTTCCTCATCTTTAGTATGAAGAACATAAAAATAATCACTATTTGTTTGTTAGTGTAAGGATTGAATGGGAGAAAATATAGTATGTGTGACATAGATTAGCTACTGAAACTTAATAAAAGTAAAGTAGTATGATGGCTGTACTTGTATTTCAGGACTGCATCTGTTTTCTCGGCCTCCCCTCCTTTCCTTCCCTCATTTTCCTTTTACAGCTGTTCTTTGAGTACCTTCTTGGATCAGGTGCTTTTGTAAATACCTGGGAGTGTTTGTGATGTAGACAGAACAGTTCTCTGCTTCCCTCTAAACTCTCTCACCGGAACCATATTTATTCATTTAATTGTTGTTTGTTGAAGCTTGAATTTACATCTTTAAAAGTTTTTAAGTTTGCTTACAATAGGACACATTGTAACTAAGATGACTTAACTTTAAATATTAAGTTAAAATATTATATGGAGGAAATTGGGTATAAATATGCTAAATATTTTGGCTAATCGAATTACTGTAATTAAACATAAATTCAATTGTGCAGTCATTTCAGCCTGGGCATAAGGGGGTTTGTGATAGGTGAGGAGTCTGATGAATATTTTCAAAGTTTGGCTAGATCTGACTCCTGGCCCTGAAGGATAAAAGTTGCCTTCAACAAGTGGGATCAGGGGAAGTTGATCTATAAATCTATGTCCCTAAGTGTTTTCTGTTGGGGGATATCTATCATATAAGCATGGTAGAATTTCATTAAATATAACTAAGTGAGGCTACATGTTTTGCAAAACATTTGTCCAGTTTGCTACTGTTTCTGTGTTTCCTTATGACACACTCAACTATAAATTGCAATTTGATGTATCACCCACTAAGTGACCAAACTGAATGCATAATGCAATATTTGGAGCTGAAGAATAATTTTTGGATAGCTAGTGTATCAACAAACAAATTCTGTCCATTTGTTTGGTATTTTACAGTTTACAAAGTGCTTTGGAATATATTATCACTTTTAGAAACACAGCTGAAATATATTAGAAACAGCTCTGGGTTTGAAGTCGGATGATTTGCATTCATCTCTACCCACTGCAGCCTTATAACTGCTGCATCTATTTCTGTAACTTCCTCTTCCTGACTCAACCCTCCCAGAATGATTCTGCAGATAAGCATCTACAACTTAGCAAAATGTTTTAAGTTTTAATTCTTTTATAACTTAAAAAAAAAAAAAATTTCTACAAGGGAATGTTGGGGTAGACCATTACGGAAAGGAAAACAATTTAGTTCTTAACCAACCATAACAGATAAAAAATATGTCTTATTTCCCTGAATTTCTTTTCAGACAGTGGTGTGGAATCTCTTCATCTCCTAACCTTTTTCAGTCATCTCCCCTCTGTACTGCTGTCTCCACTCCGCAGGCAAGGGGAGAACTTCCATAGAGCTCTGTGCTCATTGTTAAAAACAATCAATTAATCAACTCTGGTCTTTCAGATAACATTGATCACTTCTTTTTGTATAACTTCTTTGTCTTATTTTATTAAAATTTCTATCCAGTTCTGTTATATTACCAGAGATAACATTCTCTCTTCCTCCATTGAGTTAGAAAAGGAAAACCAGATAGCAATAAAGGGGAGATGATGTGCCCCAGTAGGCAGAAGAGACCTTGGAGGGAGAACCAATGTCATTTCAATGTTGTTTTGTTGTTCATTTTTGTTTGCTTAGTTTATATAGAAGAACATTGTTCTATACATCTCGTCTTCTTCTTACTTTGGTTCTTCAGTACCTTTTAGAAGATGTAGCCATACTGTCCTGTGTCTGTCAGCCTTGTTTCTTTTTTATTGCTTTACAAAATTCCATTTCACGTATTCATGAATCCTATTTTCTATTCTACAGGTGACAGGCATCTAGATTGCCTCCAATTCCTTGCAACGTTACATCCACTATTCTTTCCTTGTGAATTATATGAACATTTCTTCTGGAAACACATCCAAGACTGGAACTGCTCTCTCATGGGGTATACATCATCCTCATATCACAAAGTGTCACCAGATATTACTATGATCAGCAGTACACAAGTATTCCCCTTGCTCCAAATTCTTGGCAACAATTGGTTTTATTAAGTGGTCTGTTTGTCTCTAGTGGATATATAGTAGTATCTCATGATCACTTTAACTCACATTTATCTAGTGATAAATGAAGTTGAACATTTTATATTTCTCATGCCCAGGACTATTTTTTTAAGACTATTTTTTAAACCAGTTTTTAGTTTACGATAAAATTGAGGCAAACATACAGAAATTTCCAAAGTATTCCCTCTCCTCAGACATGCACAGCTTCCTGCATTATCAATGTCCATCACCAGAGTTGTGCATTTGTTACCATGGATGAAACTACACCTATAGATCATATCAGCTGAAGTCCATAGTTTACATTATGATTTATTTTTGGCTTTGTACAATCTATGGATTTGGACAAATGTATAATGGCATATAGCCATCATTATAGTATCATACAGAGCCTTTTCCCTGCCCTAAACATCCTCTGTCTTCTGCCAATTCATCTTTCCCTCCCCTCCTCCACCCCTGGAAACCACGGATCCTTTCACTGTCTCCACAGTTTTGCATTTTCCAGAATGTCATATAGTTGGAATCATACAGTATGTAGTCTTTTCAGATTGGCTCCTTTCACTTGGTAGTATGCATATAAATTTCATCCATGTCTTCCCAAGGCTTGATTCCTCATTTATTTTTAGTGCTGAATAATATTCCATTGTCTGAATGTACCACAGTTGACTTACTCGTCAGCTATTGAAGGATATGATTGTTGCTTCCAAATTTTGACAATTATGAATAAAGCTGAATTTTACACTTTGGTGTATGATTCATTTTGAGTTACTTTTGGGGAAGGGTATAAGATCTGCATCTTGATCCCCCCCATTTTGTTTTTGTTTTTGCATGTGGATATCCAGCTCCATTCGTTCAAAAGACTATCTTTGTTCCATTATATTTTATTCCTTTGTCAAAGATCAATCAACTATATTGATGGGGATATATTTCTAGGATCTCTATTCTGTTCCACTGCTCTATTTTTCCATTTATTTTCCAATACTAAATTGTTTTGATTATTGTAGCTTTATAGCAAGTCTTAAAGTTGAGTGGCCTCAATCCTCCAACTTCGCTCTTGTCCTTCAATATAGTGCTGGATACTCTGGGTCTTTTGCCTCTTCATTTAAAATTTAAAAGCAGTTGCCAATATCCACAAATAATTTGCTTGGCTATTGACTGTGATTTGATTGAATCTATGGATCAAACTGAGACAAACTGACTTCTTGATCATATTGAATTTCCCTATCCATGAATATGGAATATCTCTCCATTTATTTATTTTTTCTTTGATTTTGTTCATCAGAGTTTTGTAGTTTTCCTCAAATAGATCTTGTACACATTTTGTTAGATTTATACCTAAATATTTCATTTTGGTGGGAGTACTAAGGTGAATAGCATTGTGTTTTTAATTTCAAATTCCACTTGTTCATTATTGGTATATAGGAATACAATTAAGTTTTATATATTAATATCATATTCTGCATTTTTCTATAATTGCTAATTAATTCTGGGAGGTCTTTTGTAATTTTTTTTTAGATTTGTTTTATATAGACAATCATGTCATCTGTGAACAAAGACAGTTTTATGTCTTCTTTCCCAATATGTATACCTTTTACTCTGGGATTACTTTTTAATTAAGGTGACTAATGCTGTAAGGGCTGTTTATTTTCCCTTCTGTGGATTTCCTATTCATACTCTTCATCTCTTTTGTTGGATGTTTTGTCTTTCTTTTTTGTTTATTTTAGGAGTTTATTATAAATTCTAATATTAATTTTTTGTTGGATTTACACATTGCAAATCTCTTCTTCTAGTCTGTCAATAGTCTGTAATTATGTTTGTCATTTGTTAAAAAAGAAGCATTAACTTTGTATGCGTCTTTATGCAGACATTTTTAACAAAATTGTAGATGATATTTTCAAAATAAGTTTGGCAAAAAAAATTGTAAAAACATGCTCTGTATTCTGGATCCAGGAATACGTAAATACTCTAAATACTGAGAGCATAGAATTAAGATACTATTTTAAAGGGGTGAACAGACTGGATTTGTTTGTTTTGATGGTTGATTGCTTGATTTGTTATTTGTTCATCCATTGTATAATCTATTGTATTATTTTTCTATTTGTCTAGTGATTGCTATAGTTTCTAAATCTTTATTAACTATGCTATGAATAATCTACAAAATAAAATTCATAAAATAATTTTTATAAAATAGAGACAGCTGAAAATTAATCTGTAATATAAAAATAAATTTGTAAAATCATGAGACATGAGACATGAAGTAATAATGTAAGCCAAAGTCATCTTATTTTTAAATAAACAATTTCCTCATAGACTATAACTGACTAAATTATTTTTAGAAGACAGAAAAAGAGTTAAAGAGTTTTAAGTTTTATCCTTGAAATTTTCTTTCCAGTGGTCAGTAACCAAATTTATCCCTTTGGACTTTCTAATCATATATTATTTTTCCAATTCAACAATTTCCAAAATCTTTGAAAAACTGAATTTAACACTTCCTTTGATGATTCCATGGCATATAAGGCTGTACCAAAATTTTAAAAGTCTTTCCACCCTGTGATATTTCCTCCAAGGCAGAAGTTCTGAAGAGGAAAACATTCATCTCAAGAACTAATAGGGTCTTATGCACATGATGCCAAAATAATAAGTTGATTTCAGCAATCTTGGTTAAAAGTCTATCAATCTGGATTTTAGTGTAATATTAAACCCAGGAAAATATTAATAATAAATATCTAGATGGTAAGATCTACAGGGAAACATGAAAGTTCCATCAATTATTTGAAAAACTCAGAATTTGTTCTGAATTGCCTCAGAGGAAAGGACAAGAAGCAGAGAGCCAAATTTTAGCTTCATTTAAGAAATAATATTTTAAAGCACAAATTGTTCAACAATAAAATAGACTGACTCAAAAGACAGGGAGTCTGTTATAAAAGTCTAACTGACCCTGGAAAAGAGAAAAAGAAAATGGTGACTGGAAATAAATGAAGCCAAATATTTGGTAATTTTCTTTTTCAAAAAGCAGCTCTTATGTTGGAAAGGTCAAGAGGTAGGAGGAATTAGGTTTTATTTAAAAACTTGTATGTCATTATCTCCATTTTCTGTACCTCTCTCCATCCTACTTCAAAATATGAAGATATTAAGTGTTCCAGCTCTATCTTCCCTTGTCCTACTCTCAGTAAATTCTATACTCATAAAATAATCTGGAATTAAATATATAAATAAAGTTCTTTAAAAATATTTGCATTTTAACTAAGATGGGAATTTCACATGAAATTAAGATAATATAATGTTGAACTTTCTGGCATTGTCTTCTGGCATTGTCTACTGTGATTAAAACTATTAGAGAAGCTCAGATGCCGAGAAGTAAAGCTTAGTTAATGCTAATAATAGAAGTACTGTTCTAATTTAATGGATTGATCCATAGTAAAATTGCATTCATCTTTGTGAGTGCATGTGAGCATGCTCCTTCCCTAAAACATGCATACACACACACACACACACACACACACAGACACACACACACACTCACACCTCATTCTCACAGAGAAAATCTGTTCTTCATGTCTAACATATAACTACCAAGAAACCAAAAGTAATATCTGGGCCAGAGTTCCCTGCTTAACCTCTACATTTCATGGGTTCTTCAGCAATCAGTATATACCGTACATAATCAAAATCTCTTAAGTAGAAAGGCTTGACTCATGTCGAACTCTCGCTGTAGCTAAATTTAAGATCTGTTATTCATTCTCAAATATTGTCGTTTCTGGAAAGCTTTATATATAATCATTTGTTTCTTCTGGCTTTTTGGTGACTTACCATGTAATGTGATTTTGTTTAAAAAAATCTAGTATCAAACAGTGGTATAGAAAATTTCATTTATGTGAATAATTTTGAGTCTTCCTTATCTAATTCTATTTTCCTGTGTTAAATATTGACAATATACTTTTTCTTAATGGAACTCAGAAGGTCATCTTGGAAAAATAAGGGACCAAATTGAGCAGGAGGGAGAACTAATGTGAACTTGAAGAATAGGGGTTGAGTAAAGTAGCTTTTAAATACTTAAAATATACCATTTGGAATGTTAAAAGTTGATGGAAAAATCAAGGTCCAATTCAGGAACACCCTTATAAAACACAGCACAGTTTTGTTAACTAGAACCAAATACATGGGAAAGAACTTGGGTGTAGAGGAGAGCTTCTCCACAGCACTGGGATATGGAATGGGAGGAAACAGAAAAAAGGATCTGGATTTCTAAGGCACACAGGCATAAATGATCAGGTGGTAAGATTTCGCCTTATCATGGGATATTCAGGAGTGACCTCTTGGAGACATTTCATAAAGTGCTCAGTGCAGCTGCCCAGTAGGATTCTCTAATCAAATACTATCCCACTGTGGGCTAATAATCATCCCTGGTTTCTGGAGTGGAATATTATTCTGCAGGTGCCCGTGTACTCATTAGACAGGAGCAAGATGGATCCAAGCCAAGGAAAGAATTAATGTTCTCTTTGTGCTACTTTACAAAGCCATTTTTTCACAATCTTTACAAACCCATTTTCTTCACCAGTGTATTATTATAAAGCATAGTTTTGCTCCATGTAAGGAGAGTAACTATAGCTTTAATTGATCTGTTAATTCATAACATTTACAATCAACTTCATGTAATTTCATATGGAAAAAAAAAACTTAAGCTTTGTTAGTTAGCCTTCCTGTGTATTCACTAGGTGTATCAACTGAAAAGAAGAAAATTTCTGCTGGCCAACACTGCTTCCCTTCCTTTGGCCCAGGGAAGTTCAAACTACTCAATGGCTAAGAATCATTCGATTTTTATTTAGATGAAACACAGATTTCATCCTTTTATTTTTAATTCTCAAGACTATAAAGAATTTTGCCATTGTTATACTTTCTTACTTTTTTAAGCATTGTCTAAATTACCATTTACTCAACATGAGTTATGCTGAAGAGTCTATAATCTTCAATTTTTCAAGATATATTAATCAATATAACATGTTTGGGGAGGAACATTGTGAGACTAAAGTTGCAAAGTCTAGTTAAGATAATATGTTAGAAATGGACAACAAGAAGGGACAAAACTGAAACATTATGGATAGACTTTATTTTTCAAAAAAATAAAAATGGCTTCTTTTTTTAACTTCCTTGGTGGCCATGACTTTGACTCCAAAACTTAGTCACTTATAAACATAATTTTGCCGGCCTATTGTCACTCTCTGTTCCTAAATTACACGAGCCATTATTCCCTACTGGGGATAGTTGGACCTGTAAAGGAATGAGGAATAGCTGAATCCAAATAATTTTCTTTGCATTTATTGTTAGTTCTGTTGCCAGGAGATGGCTTAAAGAGCAGGAATCATTGTGGTTCTCATGTCTACTCATGATGCTCTTTGTCCCTTCACTCTGAATTAATAATTTAGTCACCTTAACATCTCCTTCTTGCTCGTCTCTCCACATGCCAGCAAGTTGTATTTTTTGTTTTCCTATACTATCCCTCATATATGTGTCTCTCTTTGTCCCTACACTAAGTAATACAAATTATAATAATGCACTCAGGTTAATAAATAACAGCTATTGAATACTTGTTAAGTGTCAGGCACCTTGTGAAGTAATTCACATGCCTTCTCTCAATGAATGGTCACAGTAACACTGGTATCATCCCCATTTTATCAGTAAGGAAAATGAGGCTCAGAATAGTTAAACGCATTATTCAAAACCACAGAGCAAGAAAGTAGATTAGGATGTGAATCAAGAAAAGTCTGAGCGTCTGAGCACTGCTCTACACCTCCTCTTTCCAGGTCATACCTTGTGCAGATATGTTCTAGTATACATTTCCCTCAACACTGCTGCATGATGTCATCTTCTTAATAAGCATCTCTAACCATATCACTGTCCTTAAGGATTGTTCCCACTTACTAAAGGGAGTAGAGTAGTGATTTAGAAGATGGGCTCTGGCAGTTGTCTGGGTTTGAAACTGTTCAAGTACATAAAATCCTCTAATGTCCTCTTTGTTGGACTTTACACCCTTGAAGAGTAAGACTGAGACGGGACATGGCAATCAACATGTACTGGGTCAGGGATTACGTTTACTTTGAGATCTCCTCCAGCAACCCATACCTTTTAAGCATACTATTTTTGCTTCACGTTACAAGTTGCAGTCTTGTTGAGTTTTATCTGAAGACTCATCGTTTTGGTATTAAATTCAACATCAATGATTTAGTGTCAGCAAACACTGTCATGTTAAAGGAATACTATTAACTTATACTGTGTGTTTTTTTGATTCATGTGTTTGTTGAATAAGGCCTGCAAGTGTAAATAACTTATTTCTAGTTTTAGGTTTATGTGCTTGAATAATATTATAATAAAATTTTAAAATCAGAAACAAAAAAAGTAGTGTGCTTTTATAGATGACAAGATATTTCCAGCATGCTTATAATGCTTGCCGACAAGCTGCTAAAGAAATTGAGGAAGAAACAACAACTGAGGCCAACTTGTCTGCTAGGGAGCTTTTTTTGTCACAGCAATATGCATCTCTGCCTGCAACACATATCAGGGGAAAATGCAGTGTTGCCCTTCCAAATGAGACAGACAGTATTGTCAGATCTTGATAAAGAGGATACCTCTTTCTACTCATTGATTTATGATCTCTCAGTGAAAGCACTACGAGCTGACAAAGGTGATATCAAAGTGGAACCTAGATATCAAGCAGACATTCCAGAAATGCTCTTAAAAGGAGAATTAGTTGAGAAGGAATAGTCAAAATTGGAAGTTAAAATTTGGGACCCAAACAGCCCACTTACAGATTGACAGATTGACCAGTTTTTAGTTGTAACATGCTTTTGGGACATTCCCTTGAGCAACTGATTGCAGCAGTTCTGTAAGGCAGCCTGGTTTGCATGTGAGGGCAGCTGCAGCTTCTGGAGACATCACCTTGTTTCATGTTCTGGATACATTGTATAGGCACAGCTATGATTTGAGCGTTGCAATTAGTGTCTTAATGCCACTCAGAGAACCTGTTTTATGCAGAGATGAAATGGAAAATGGTCAGCCTCTGAAGCTAGTTTATTTGAAGAGGCACTAGAAAAATATGGTCGACTTCAAAGATATATGTCAAGATTTTCTCCGTTGGAAATCATCGATTAGCTCCACTAAATATTATTACATATGGAAAACTATTAACAGATATGCTCAGCAGAAACATCTAAAAGCAACTCAAGCTGAGAGTAAACTGAAGCAAGTGTATGCATATCCCAATTCACAAACCAAATCCCAACCATAGCCTCCAGCAATGGCAAACCTGGAGCTATGAATGCAGCCATGGAGACCACATACCAGCCACAGGGTCCCTTCTTAGGGCAAGCCTGTGAGAGCTGCTATGCTACATAATCTCATCAATGGTATGCTTAGGGCCCACCTAATATGCAGTGTAGATTATGTACAACCTGTTGGTTCTATTGGAAAAAACATGGAGGCCTGAAAATGCCCACCCAGTCAGAAGAAAAGTTATCTCCCATTCCAAGTACAAAGGACCCCAGTGTTAGAAGCTACACGTCTCTCTAGGCCAGGCAGGGGATGCCAGTTTTAAACACTGGGAGCCCAAGGTCTGCATGAAGACCCACCAACCTTTCTTCCCTCATACTATATATTTCACAAAATCTGCCTGTCAGGTCTGCAAAAATACCCTCCAGCTGGAGCAGTGAAATGGCTTTTTGTTCTTATTAATCACACTAGCATTAGGACAGATTATAAGATGCTTTTAAATTCTGAAACTTACGTCTTGTGCTTCTAACCATTCTCTCTCTCTCTCTCTCTCTCTCTCTCTCTCTCTCTCTCTCTTTGTTTTGTTTTGGTTTGCAATAAACATAAGTTCTGTGTAAAAAAAACAAAACAAAACAAAACAAAAAACAGTGAGACTGAGTCTTATTGAGTCACATATCAGCCACAAGTACCTGGTTCCTAGTCTCACACATTGTAGTCACTCTCCAAATATTTATAGGAATGAGCTTAACTGAACAAAGATGAAACCTTCTAAAAAGATAATTTTGATTACATAAAATAAGCTAATGTTGCCACTTTTTTGAAATACTGATGGCATGAGATAGAATCAAGCTATTTGTTAATTGGTGTCAGAGAAGAATACAAATAACAAATATGCAATGATGTAGTAAAATCATCACAAGCACATAAAGAAAGGTTGATCTCTAATTTTGTTGTGAATAAATACAATTTGTGGATTAACTCTGAGCCCCTGTGTCCTAATCAAGATCATCTTTGTAGTGGGATATTTTCCATTTGACTCTCCTATCTTCTAGCACCCTCTCATACTAACTAGTCTATGCCCCATTGCACCCATTCAGTCTAGTTTACGACTTCCAGCATCTTCTAAAACACAAAATCTATTTTCGGTCGTACAGAACTTCATCTATTTTTGGGTTCTTGTAGTAAAGGAGGAATTGTCTTCTCCTGTAACTCCAACCAAACTGAAAATTCTACTCAAAAAAATCTTGTTAACTTAGACCTGCCTCACAGATATGTCACACTGGGCCACCACTCAAATTTCTTGAGACCTACTGAAAAACTCCATAATGTACACTATGGATTGTCGGGTCCAGCACGACGAGAGTTGTAGGGAGCGAGGAGGGCGGCGCAGGGTTAAGAAAAGACAGTAGCCATGAATATAGTTAAACGGGGCCAAGGGACAGGCAGCCTCGTGGTCTGGGTTGGAGTGCCTAATGGGGCCTGCACATTAGCTTTTATTAGTTAGGTGGGGAAGCAAAGGAGATAAAGCTTGTCAGTCTCAAGATCTATGAATTCCATACACCATAATAGGAAACTGATTCAAGCCAATCACCCTTGCCTGCAGGCAGCAGCACCTTAAGTCTCAACTTCCCTAAGGGACAAAACCTATATGCATATGAATAGATGGAGAGCACGTCATTGAATCACTTACCTTGCAGGTTTTGGGAAGGAATGCAGCCACAGAGGCAGAGGCTTTTCTTAGCCAGGGGAAGGTAGGGGGCTGAGCCCACCTCTATGAACCCCGTGGGTTTTCCTGTTGGTCCGCACTCGACTGCGTCTGTCTTAGGTTGCTTTTCACGTGGAAAGTTGTACCCGTCATTGGCTGACCTGTCATTGGGACCAAACAGGGAGACATAAAGTGCAAACACAAAGGTTTAGCAAAGTCCCTGAAAGGATCTGTCTTACAGACTCGCCTTTCTTTGGGGGCAACTGCAAGGAAACAAATGGTTAAGCTGCTGCGTGGCGACAATGGATAACTTATCTCTCTCATACAAAGTCTAGGACAAATTATTTCTTAAGAGAAATCTGCTTTAAATTCGAAAATTGTTTTAGGAATCTGGATAATATTGAAATAATATTAATCTTCAAGAGTTTGTTTGTAAACATATTTCTACAGTACTTAAACCCATGGTACCAAAATTAGACTGCCACGGCTAAAATCAACAACTACCATTTACAATCTGGATGAAATTGAAAAACATATTTAATATCTCTTTTCCTCCATCTGTAATATGGAACTAATAATAGCACTCATTTTGTAAATTGTTTTGAAGATTCATGAGAAATTAATTGTAAGCAATATCTCCAAACATATAAAAAGTAAGCAATAGAATATGTATCAGATGTTAAGTTCATTTTTCTTCTTATAATAAAGCATAGCATGTCATTATTTTAAACTTGACTCTACACAGAGTGAAGCTAAGATACTGCTTCTAACAGGATTTTCAAGGATATGAAAAAAACCTCTGCCTCCTTCAACTAGTGCTAATATAACACACTGGTAAGTTTAAGTTTTGTGGAAGCATTAGGAAGAGACAGAAAAGATCTATCTCACAGAGCTCACCTGGGGTGAAGTGACATAAGGGAGGAATCATTTATTAAGAAGAAAATATAACGTGTGCCAGGTTCTTTGCAAGATGCTGTGGGATTGTATATTGACAATTAAGCCATCCTTGTCAGCACACTCAAGGAATATATACTCCCTTCCTAGAGAAAGACAAGCAAGAAAGCAATTACAGCACAATGGAATAAGTGTCCTAACAAATGTAAATGCAAGACCTCTAGACAATGAAGTGCCTAATACTTTCAGGGAAAGTGAGAATGCTTTATAGGAAAGGTGACATTGTCTATGTAAACCAATGCTCACAAGCTAGTTTGTCAGGCAGACAAAAGGAATCAGCATGTGCAGAGACAGCAGGAAGAAAAGGCATCTCTGGAGATTCAAAGGTAGTTTGGTGCAACTAATACATAGTATATGGTGGACGGAGTCCAAGTGCTTTGCAGGAGGACAGGCTGGAACTAGAAACTGGGATTTATTACTAGAGATCTTATATGGGAAGTAGTCTGTTCTTAATTCTGCCTGAAAATTGAGAGCAAGGGGCTGACATTTTTAGAATTCAGCAGTTATTTAATTTAATTTTTTTAATTTTTCAGTTACAGTTGACATTCAATATTAGTTTATATTAGTTTCAGGTGTACAGTATAGTGGTTAGACATTCCTATAATATATGCAGTGATCCTCTCTGGTTAGTCTAGTACCCACTGGCACTATACATAGTTGTTGCAACATTGTTGACTATATTCCCTATGCTGTGCTTTACATCCTTGTGATTATTTTGTAACTACCAATTTGTACTTTTAGTCACTTACCCTTTTTCACCCATATCCCCAAACCCCCTCCTATCTGGCAACCATCAGTTTGTTCTCTGAATCTATGAATGTGTTTCTGTTTTGTTTGTTTATTTTGATTTTTATATTCCATATGGAAGTGAAACAATATGCTATTTGTCTCTCTGTCTGACTGATTTCACTTAGCACAATACCCTCTAGATCCATTTATGTTGTCACAAATGGTAAGATTTCATTCTTTTTTTATGGTCGAGTAATATTTCATTCTTCTTTTCCTCCTCCAACTCCTCCTCCTCCTCCTCCTCTCTCCCCACCCCCTCTCTGTACCACTTCTTCTTTATCCAATTGTCTATTGATGGGCACTCGGGTTGCTTCTGTATCTTGGCCATTGTGAATAATGCTGCCATGAATATAGGGATGCATATATATCTTTTTGAATAAGTGTTTTTTTACTTCTTTGGATAAATTCTGACCCAGATGCTGACAGTAAAGTAGAAGATGGAGAACAGAGCCTGGAGTTCTAGAGCAGTGGTTTTGCAAATGTGGTCTCCAGACCAGAGATTAGCATCACCTGGAAATTTGGTAGAAATGCAAATTCTTAGTCTCCGTGCTAGAAATCCTGAATCAGAAACTCTGGGATGGAGACAGAGTGTTAGAACAAGCTCTCCATATAATTCAGACATTCACTAGCATTTGAGAATTGTGGTTCTAGACAAATCTTGTGCCTTCATCCAGGTAGACTTATGTGCTACTTCCTACCGGCAGAGGCAGTGAAGACAGAGCTTGGGAAATTGTCCTGAGTTTAAAGTGGGCCATAGTGGAGCGACGAGGTGTTGGCAGCTGGCTAGAAGGAGATGGTGGGAATGAATTTGGTTGGACAACAAAATCTAAAAGCCTAAAAAGGATATAAGGAACACAGAGTTATGCTATGGGACAATTTGGAGGGAGAAAGCAGTTTTAGAAACTGTATTAGTGGAATTCTACAATCAGAATTTTGAACGTCTTCCAAAAGCAAGTACCTAATATGGTGGTGTGGAGAGAAACAGCTACATTTGCTTTCTGGATTTGGTCTAATCGTATCTACATTCCTCATGCATTTCAATGACTTTGGTATTGGTCTGCATGAAAATAATGATTACGTTTTTAATAGGGAAAGGTCAGAGATGGAGAGAAATTTGTGGAGACATACTATGTTCCTTGAAATCTTAGAATGCAATAAATATAATTTCCATTCTCTTCTCTACATCACTGCTAAAAAAAAAAAAAGAAAGAAAGAAAGAAAGAAAGAAAGAAAGAAAGAAAGAAAGAAAGAAAACCTTCATATTGTCCTCCACCAATTTACACAAGCCATAAGCCTAGGTATTTGTGAACTCACACATTTCAGGCTGAAGCTCTTTGTTTTTGCCTCTTAGGCCCTTGCCAATTCTCAGTTTGACAATGTTCTTTTTCCAAACAATTTGAACCAATTTTATATGTGAAACTTCATGAGACACTTCATCAAATTCTTTGCTTCAGCTCAAATAAATAGCATCCACTGCTATTTCACCACGAACCTGTTTAGCCCTACTCTCAGCCACCAACCACATCATTTTATCTCAGTGAAGTTGACTGGCAAGGTGTGCTATTTCCTCCAGCTCCGCTTAAACTCCCTGCGAAATCTTGGGCTCAGAAACAGTGTGGCAATAGGATGAGGAGCAGGAACAGTGATTAGGGTGAGTGACTGGGGGTATAGGTATAGGGAAATCCAGGGTAGCTACAAAGGGAAATAAGCCTAATGAGGGAATGGGGAGTGGAGAAAGCACTGCTTCCACCAGGTGGCCACCAAAGGAGGAACTATTGTTATATGGTGTCGTGCTAGGCGGTGTGCGGGGTCTCTGGTCCTGCTCCCCACATAAGAATGCAGGATATGGCTAGGCCAAAAAGGAACACCCACGGAGCCATAGGTAGGGGAGTCATACCACTATAGTCTCACTGGAGACTGGAGTCACACGACCTGCAACCTGCTGTCCACTTCTCTGCCTGCCTACCAACCGACCAATGGACTCAACTCTCGACTCCTGACTCTCCAGCGCAGCTGCGGCAGTTATATTAGTGGCTAATTGGCTAAGTGGTTACAGCTGACAGCCAATTAGCCACAGCTGACGGCCATCTACTACCCGAGCCAGCACCTTTCTATGTGAGGCCGAGAGCCTGGAAACTGCTTTCTGGGACTCTGTCCCCATATATGGCCAGCCCTAGGTATGAAAGCAGAACAGCAGTCTCTTGTTTTCAGTGATCTCATAAGCCACAAGAAGGCAAGAGACGTTTTTTACCTCTTCGCTACTCTACCCCAAATGTCCACTGCAAACCTTGTCACCAATTAGGCACTCCTTAATAATTTGTTGCAATGTATGAATGAATCCATCTTTACAGATTCCCGGTCCCATTTCCCTCTATCCCTGGCATTCTACCGAATATCCATAACGTCACTGTGTTGTGTATATCAACTGCTGGATACTTCTCTGATTATTCACTATCTCACCTGGGGCTGGAAATCTTGCCACTGCATTTGAAAGCTAGAACGAGACAGGTTGTTCATTCTAAAGTAGAAGGTGCTTAGCTGTCTTCAAGTGATTCAAGAGAAAGCAAAGGTCATCACATTTCTCCAAAGGGCCGGATAGTAAATAGTTTAGTGTTTTTAGTCCATAAATCTCTGTTGCAATTACTCCATTCTTCGATTGTAGTACAAAAGCAGCCATAGATGATACTACAAACAAATGGGCATGGCTGTATCTCAGTAAAACTTTATTTACAATAACAGATGTTAGGGGAAATTTGACCCCACAGCTGTACTTTGCCTGCATCCTAGGATAGACAAAGTCTTTCTTGTTTACCTGAGCAGTTCCGGTATGGTGGCAAGATATATGACATATTGCCAAAATATTGATATCCATGATCCGATTGAATATTGAAACAAGCAGAGTCTTTGAAGCTAACATATTGATTGTGAAAACATAAACTTGAAAGTCAGACTGCCTGACTTCATACCCAGATTTTCTATTTATATTTGGCCAATAGACATACTTTCTCTAGCCTCAGTTTTCAAGGTTCTTATGAAAATCATCCCTGTGAACCATGAGAGTGACTAGAACAGAGTGAAAACTCAGGGATTTGAGTAAAATAAAATTTACTCAGGGAACAGAGTAAAAACTCAGAAGTAATGGAAAAGAAACTGAAGATCAAGATCTAGTGATTTGCCCAAGTTCTGACAGCTTTTGATAGATGATGTTTCGTACAACCATCATAATGTTTTTCCATAATGAAATGGTGTGACTGATACTAGGCAACAGTGCCCTGCAGTTTCAGAGGTCAGAGAAATGTGTTTGCCCTTCTTACGTGCCATGTACCAATACAATTGAATCTATTCCAGAAATGCGGTGTGCTGATTGATGAAGATACCGATTTAATCACTTAGAACAATGTGCTAGGATATTGTGCTATCTTTCTAGCTAATGATCAATATCAGGCAGCATATTGTCTTGCTTTTTTACCATCTGCTTTCATACTGGTTAAGGATATATTCCTGTGCTTCGATCATTTTATGAAAAGAGTTAATGGAACATGTATGGGGACAAACAAAATTACTGACTCACAATGCAGCATACAAACTGCATTATTCTGATCCGTGCATCACGGTTAATCGGAATTCACTAGTTAGTTCCTTTCCAACTTGACCTTTCAGGACTTCTGCTAACCGATGCCAATTTCAGGTTGATTTTTAGTAACAGAGTGACGTTTCAGCATGTGCATGGCATTACCATAAAGCATAAAGTGCACTTAAGTCAGAAGAAGCTGTTGATTTGTTGCCTCATGCCGTTCACATGTTATATACAACATACCTGCTGCAAAACTGAAATTAGGAAGAAAAGACTGATACATGAAAGAAAAGCAACTTGATTCACATAAGTCCATATTAAAATGTTTTTTAAAAAGTATTTTATAGAATCACCAAATATTAGTTAGCAAACATTGGCTTAAAAATAATTGCAAAGCAGAAACACACCCAGAAAGCACGTCACATACCTCCCCTTCTGTGTTTTTTTTCCATTAAACTCTGCTAATATATAAATCACACACATCTAATACATGTATATATTTATTCACTATGAGAATAATTTCAAACATTATTTCTTTTTCCATTAAATTACATTCACAAAAATCTAAATAAGTGAATTATTCAAGATCATTTTTATATGCATAAAGTTGTTTAGTATCTTAAAAATAACACTGTGAGTCTAAATATTGCTGTCTTTCTTAATTTCACAATTGAATCATGTTCTCTCAGAGTCTTAATGCACCAAGGATGACATATCACCCCAGGAAGGAGATGAAAGTTTCCTCTAGAACAAAGAAGTGACTTTTCAGATGACTTGTTTGACTACTTTTAGGGAGATGATAGTTTATTTTTTATGTCAACATATTACAGTAAGAAAAAGAATACTAAATTTTCAATCTACTTAACACCACAAAAACACAGCCACAGTAAGCCTTAGAGTTAATACTGGCCAGAAAATAAATAAAACCCAGAAGAGGACTGGAGAAGAGTCTACCCTTTCTAAGTCAGAGATTTGAGGGAAAAGGAAGGAGAGAGCCTGGCACATATCAATGGGCATGTCTTCCCTTTCTCCTGGAGTGATAGGAGAGGGCCAAGGAAGATCCAGGCGGCTGTTGAAAGTCAACGCACCCAAGTATTAAGATAAATCCTGCAAATGACTACCGCTGAGGAGGTAAGAGGTAGTGACAATGCCCTAGATATGACATGTCTGCATAGCTAAGTCTGATGTCTTGCTCCTGGATCCTCCTCCGGGTGCTTTGTTCCTGGCTGCCTGTGGAGTGCTGGGCCCCAGGTGTTCTTTCTTGCTTTGGTGACTGTCCGCCATGTGGCTCAGCTCCTGCTCCCAGAGGCCAGGGTGTCTGCGGTGTAGAAGAGAGAAAATACTCCTCTATTCTCTTTGGGTCTCTGGATGGTCATAAGATTTAAATAAGATAAATTAACAGGAGAAAGCATACACATTAAATTGAATTTTTACATGTACATAGGAGCTTTCACAAGAGAATGAAGACCCACAGAAGTGACCAGAGCAGAAAACTTTTATACCTTTTAGGTAACAAAACAATACATTTGTAAAGAATTGATAAGACAAAGGGGATTGGGGTAGGGTTAGTAACTGATGAACATATAAACAGGAAGATAAGGGTTAGTTTAAAAAGGTTTGTTTGTGCGGATTTCATGGTCCCAAATTCCCTCTCTCTGGTAATAAGGATGTCTCTTATCATCCTGGACCCTGGACGGGGGTGGGGTGGGGGGGGGTGTGTAGTGGGAGGCAGGGCACACCTTTCTCATGGGAATTCTTTCTCCTTCTTTCAGGAAGACAAAGAAGGGTCAGAGTGTCCTTATACCTGCAATCTTTTAAGTGCTTTTCTTTCAAATTAATCAATATGAAAGGTGAATATATCTGGGGGGGGGTGCGTATTCTGAACCCCTTCAGTGGTTTAGCAAGTACGAGTAACTGCTTTGATGAAGAGCTGTGGGTTCCAACACGTCATCTTCAAATGTTATCTCAGCTATCACCTTTGAGAGAGGGCCCTCGATTAGCCAATATGCAACAGAGATCCAAACAATACTGCATTCATGGAAAAGCCTCTTCTCCCCACAACTACAAAATATATTAAGTACTTGTATATTCACAGAATCCATGAAGGGGATTAAAAGAAGAGGACAGAACTCGGGGATGAATAATTTTTCTAAATGCACTGAATCATCTATAAGAGCTTATTTAAGCTATTTATGATAAGAGATAGAAGTTTCAATATGTAGGATATTATTAAACATAATTAAATATGTAGAATATTTAAAAGACTACTTAAACCAAAAGGAGTTTTTTGTTTTGTTTTTTAACTAGAAAGAATGAGATATTTTAGATTGCAAAATATAACTTTCTCAACTAGTCTACACAATAGGGACTCACAAGGAAGGAAAGATCAGCTACAAAACTGAATAAAAGAACGTGGTAGGTATTAGTAAGTCCAAGGAATCACATGAGATGGATCTGGTCATTTTGAAAGACGAGAGATCCCATAAGGCCTAAGTGGTTGCACAAACTAAGTTCAATGTAGGGAACGATAAAAGGCATAGAACTTAAGTCATCATTTCTATGAAATATATATTGTTAGTGTGTAGTTTAAGTAATAAGATTATCATTCCCATTTTACACAGGAGGGAACTGAGTGTTAAAGAGGTTAAACGATGTTATTAGCACCACTTAGCAGAGCCTGGACTTATCTGACGGCCTGAGACAATTGCAGAACCTTTGACCGAATAAACTTCAAGAACCTCTTGGTAGTCTGTGTATTTTTGGGGGTGGGTAAAGTGTCCACACCACCCAAAATAATCAAATTTATGCATATTACACCTATATATCAAAATAAATTGGATTTTAGATGGTTCAATCTATCTGAGTTAATATAAGTGAAGATATTTATCAAACTATAATAGTGTGTCAATTTCTGGAAAGATTTTTCATGTTAAAATGTGTGTGGTTTTTTTTTTTAATGCGCAAGAAAATGATAGGGAAAAAGATGATAGAACTCATCAATCAGACTTCAAATGTAACTCTACAACCTCTAGGCTAACATTTCTTTCACATACTGCAGAAGTTGGCTGATACTTCTTTTATGCAAAAGTTTCAGGAATCCTAAAGAGGCAACTCAAGGCCAGTAAATTTCTCAGCAAACTTTCTGGAAGAAGTTGGAAGTAGAAAATATGATAAGGTGATGATGACCACATCTTAGTTTCTTTAATCATAGAGAACATTTGGGGAGGACAATAAACCTACTCCAGAACAGTAAAATATAATCTATCAAATTTAAAAAGAAGCATTGTACTTTAATTTATAACTTATATCAATATCAAAACATTAAGGCCTTTATTAAATTATTCTACTCTATCTCTTCAAACTTAGATTTATTCTTTCAATCCCAGGCAATACCAATTTGTGTTAATTCAATAATATTTGCTCCCTTTTTTTAGGAGGGGAGCGGGTTAGGGAAGCTATCTCAAGGCTAGCAATTTTGAATTTCTGTATTGATCTATTATAATTTTTGTTTCCTGACCTCTACAGTAATACTATTATATCCTATATAGAATTCCTAAGGCAAGGTCAAATATGCAGAGAACTTGCCTTTTCATTTACTTTTTATCTCATTGATGGAATACTAGTGGATATTTACTCTTTTTAATGTACTAATCTCTTTGAATCAATATTCTACCAGGCTGTTGTCCTATCAGTTTGTGTTTATCATATACAAGATGTTCACAGGTAAGCACCAAATCTTTGGAAAACATGTAATTGAATACCACAGAGAGGTGACCTGCTAATCTCATAAAGAGAATCCACATATATTAATAGGATTATAGTTAATCCCATAATTATATCTTTTGGTAGAAGCAAGGAAAAAGTCAATTCCATAGATGCAAATAGAAAAAGGACAATATCTCCTTTGATTTGCACATTTTCAAAGAATGCTGAATTCTATTAATGCCTTAATGTTTCAGAATTTAGAAAGGAATTCCAAGAACTAAAGTTTTTTTGAAATATACTTTAGAAAGTTAATATCCATTTACTAAATGCTATATATATACCTTTACACATTTTAAGAAAAGGAATGTATACATATTTTAAGAAAGGAAAACTGTACTAAAATTGTAATACTCAATATACACAGATAACAAAAGATGAACACAAGTCGTGTTTGACCTCTGTAATTACATGAGGTGCTCAAAGTGGTTACCATTAGTGTCCAGACACTTCTGATTATGGCGAACTACTGCTTGAGCAATGTTGACCATTGTCTACTTGTATACGTTTTTTTTGGCACTCCGTATATATAATATATATAAGACACATTAAGTTCTTCATCTAGCAACAGAAAATGAATACTTACTGGATAAGAAAGAAAAGACTCAGTTATGTGCTTAGTCAAGCAAGGAATGAGGTAAAGAATAGTTCACCTACCCTCTAGGATTTTAAGTCATGATCAAAGAAATCGTAGCGTTTTAAAATTAAAATTTGACTAAATCAAGCAAAAATGTAATTGTGAACTAGAAAAAATATGGAAGGTCTGCGAACAAAGTGTTTTTATGGGCCTAACTTCCCCCACTTAGCGAGTTATGTGACATTAGACAATTTAATTAAGCTGAGGCCCTCAGCTTCACCATGGATAAAACTCTAAATGTATAAAATATATGTTTAGTATAACGAAAGGAAACAACGTAAATATATTTTTAAAATGTTTTTCAGTTATTTTTCAATGACCTTTATATGGACTGTTTATTATAATATTATATACATTATTAAATTTCATGGATTGTATGAATTAATTTCCAAAAGAGTTTACAATCCCAGATTAGTTCACAAAAACATTTAACCTATCATCCACTTACTCAAAATTATTTTTCTGTTTAGCACTCATTAACCCCACTCACTAAAATTTAAGTTCATTGAAGCAGGGACATTGTGGTTTGGACTCACTAGTTTTTCTTTTGCACAGACAGATGTATAAAATACTGTTATTGAGTGAAATATGGCATTCAAAATTCCCTAGATTATGCTGCAGCATTTAAAACCCCAAATTTTAGTCACTAATCATGCACAAAAATGTATTAAAGTTTTGTTCACAATACATGTCTATGGTGAGTCTGAAAAGGGGGGTGCATCTAATGGTATTGTTACGAGCTGCGCTATGTCCCCTCGAAATTCATATATGAAGTGCTAACCATTAGTCCCTGATAGTACAACTGGATTTGGAGATAGGGACTTTAAAAATGAAATATTTCACCTTAAGATTTTTTTTCTATACACTTGCAATGAACAATCCAAAGATGAAATTAAGAAAATCATTCCATGTACAATAACATCAAAAATAAAATACTTATCAATGAATTTAACAACAAAAGTGCAAGATTTATACAATGAAAACTACAAAACATTATTGAAAGAAATTGAAGATCTAAGTAAATGGAGAAACATCCTGCATTCATGGATGGAAGGCCTTAATTTTTCAGATGATTTATTTCCTGAATTGACTTACAGACTTAGTGCAATTCTATCAAAATTCCAGCTGCCTGTTTTTCAGAAATTTATAAACTGATCCTAAAATTCATACAGATATATAAGTGACCTAGAAGAGTCAAACCAATCTTAGAAAGAACAAAGTTGGAGGACTCACACTTCCGATTCTGAAACTTAACTAAAAAGCTATAGTAATCAAAACAATGTGGTACTGACATAAGGGTGGACATATAGGCCAATGAAATAGAATTGAAAGTCCAGAAAGAAATCCATATATTTTCAATTTGTTCCTGACAAGGTTGTCAAGACAACTTACTATAGACTAAATGTGTCCCCTGAAAAACCTATATGTTGAGAACTAATCCCCAATCTGATGGTATTTAGAGGTGTGGTTTTTGGGAGCTGATTAGATTTTGAGAGCAGAGCCCACATGAATGGAAATAATGTCCTTATAAAAGATAAAAGAGACCCCAGAGAGTTCCCTTACCTCTTCCACCATATGAGGTCTGACAATTAAGTTCACGAACTTGTTGCAACAATGTTGTTAACCTTTTTTTGACATCAGAGGGATTATTCATTATGAATTTGTACCAACTGGAAAAACAGTTAATCAAGTTTACTATTTGGAAGTGCTGGAAAGGCTGTGTGAAAAAGTTAGATGACCTGAACATTTCTCCAACAATTCATGGCTCTTGCATCATGACATGCCCCAGCTCACACGGCACTGTCTGTAAGGGAGTTTTCAGCCAGTAAACAAATAACTGTATTGGAATATCCTCCCTATTCAGCTGATCTGGCCCCCAATGACTTCTTTCTTTTCCCAAAGATAAAGGAAATATTGAAAGGAAGACATTTTGATGACATTCAGGACATGAAGGGTAATACGACGACAGCTCTGATGGCCATTCCAGAAAAAGAGTTCCACAATTGCTTTGAAGGGTGGACTAGGTGCTGGCTTTGGTGCATAGCTTCCCAAGGGGAGTACTTCGAAGGTGACCATAGTGATATTCAGCAATGAGGTATGTAGCACTTTTTCTAGGATGAGTTCGCGAACTTAATTGTCTTACTTTCACTAGCAGTTACAGGAAGCTGACTATCACCTGACACTGAATCTGCTAGCACCTTGATCTTGATTGTCCCGGTCTCCAGCATTGTGAGTAATAAATTTCTGTTGTTTATAAGCCAGTCAGTCTATCGAATCATGTTATAGCAGCATGGACTAAAATACCATTTTAATGGGAAAAAAATTGTGTTTTTAACAAGTGGTGCTGGGACAACTAGGTATCTACAAGCAAAAAAATGCAGTAAGATCCCTACCTCACAACAGATAAAATTTACATAAAAATGGGTCAATGAAACTCTTAGAATACATAGATATATATTTTCATGAATTCGGATTATGCAATTGTTTCTTAAATATGTCATGAAAAACACAAGCAAACAAAGGAAAAAAATCTATAAATTGGACTTCATCAAAATGAAAATGTCTTGTTCTTCAAAAGACACTACCAGAAAGTGAAATGTCCACTCTAAGAATCGAAGTGATATTTCCAAATCATATATCTGATAAGGATCTGGCATCCACAATATTAAAAACAAAACAAAAACAAAACCGTTACAACTCAATAATAAAAAGACAAATAACCCATTAAAATGGATTTGAATTGACATTTCCCCACAGAGGATGTACAGATGGTAAATAAGCAGATGAAATGATGCTCAATGCCATTAATCATTAGGAAAATATAAATCACTACTACAATGTTACACCACTTCACATACACTAGGACGGCTATTAACAAAAGGTAAACAATAATAGATCTTGGGTGTAGAGAAATTGGAACCCTCATACACTGCTAGTGGGAATGTAAAACGATGCAGCTATTTTGGAAAGCAGTCTGATAATTCCTCAAAAGATTAAATAGAGTTACCATATGACCCAGAAATATTATTCATAGGTACACACCTGAGATTTAAAAACATATGCTTACACAAAAAATATGCACATGAATGTTCATAGGCAAAATGTGGAAACAACTGAAATGTTCATCAACTGCGGAATGTGGTATAGCAATATGATATGATATTATTCATCTATGCAAAAGAGATTAAAGTATTGTCTCATACTACAACATGGATAAACCTATAGAAAATCATGCATAGTGAAAGAAGTCAGATAAAAAAGGCCACATATTGTACGGTTCCAATTATATGAAATGTACAGAATAGAAAAATCCATAGAAAGGGCTAACTATTTGTATATTGTCTTTTCATCATCAGAGAATGAGACAATGATCAGGAATAGTGATTGTCAGGTTTTGAAATGGTAAGTTTCATAAAAAATGTTATATGTTACTATTTTAAGTTGTGTATGCTGTGGAAAATTGAAAAAGGGAAACATTTCAGATGGAGTTAATAGTACATTCAAAGAACACAAAAGGAACTAAATTAATGGGGAATTCTCAGTTTTTAGTTAGCTAACTTGTTATCTCAGACATGGGAATTTTTAAACAATGTAGGTGCCTAGACCTAACTCAAGAATTAATGAATTGCAATCTATATAAGAAGTTCTGATAGGAGGCTCCTGGGAATCTCTATTTCTGAAAATGTTTTTCAGGTTTTTCTAATGTGCAATGATATACCAGTATAGGAATCATTCCTACAGCCAGTCTCCTGGAAGGCAAAGACCATGCTTTACTCATATGTTTATATTTCAAACCACGTCCAGAGCAGTTATTCAACAAAATGTGAACTGAAGCACTTACCATAACTTGATATACACATGAACAGGTATAAATGAGTAACTTGCTAATTATTTAACCAGTAGGGCCAAATTATGCCTGGACTTTGGCCATAAATAACTACTTAATATTCAAGTTACTACACAAATAATCAACTTCAAAATCCTTGAGATTCTATCAAATGGCTCATATTTGTTATCAGTAAACTCAATTGATTTGACTTCCTTTTCAGATCTGAGCCTAAGCATCTGTATACTTTATTAATGCCATCACCTTCCATATTTCAATGCAAGGGCTTTTATGGGAATCTGTCATTAACAGTATAAAAACTAATTGCAAGTTGCATGCTACATTAATTTTCCTCATAAACAAACATTTGAGAAGTAAAACATATGCTAATAGAGAACTGATTATTTTATCCACATACCTGCCAAGACAGATGGAAGTCACCTCCTACAGAATTTTGATAAGTGGGGTACTGCAAACAAAAAGTCTCTTTTTGTAAGGTCTTAACAAGTTCCATGTGATCTGTTGTCACAGTCACATCTTCAGGTGCCGCTTTCCTATATCGGCTCACCCTTATTTTTGAACTCATGCTCTATATTCTGATGAAATAGGGATATTTCAGGTAAAGAACAGGCCTGTGTGATTACTGTAATCCAAATTAAACACATGGCTTTGATTCTTGCACTCATGGGCTAATTGTTGCCTGAAGACATCACCTGGCCCTTCCTCCTGGCTTCATACTGGTGAAAGTCTAGATCAACTGAGACAGATGGCTCTCTCTTCTCTTCAGTTAATTAAAATACACATTCTTTGAATATTCTTTTGGAGGGTTCTCCAAGAATGAAATCTCATACACAATCTGATAGATAAAGGGGCTTCCTGACAAGTGAGTGCCCTACGCATATTTTCTAGGCCATGTTCGAGCAAACAGAATCATCACCTCTCAGTTGATGGAAAAGAAAAACAACAAGTATGTCACTATTTCCCTTTTATCATTGGAAAAAAGAAATATGAGTTTAATTCTATGCAAATTTTTAGTTTGAGCAATTTGTCTATTATTTCTCTTTCAAATAACTGAGAGTTTGACTGATTTTTTTTCTTGTAAACTTGAACAATTTAGGGAAAATAGATGAACTGGCTGTTGGTAGGATGAAAGATAAAGGATAAATTAGGCAATTTACAAATTTTATTCAATCATTCTAAACATAGCTGCCATTGAAAAGGCAGAACTATCCAAACTTAATTGTATTATAATAGACAATTTATGCAGTATGCCTTTTCATGGACAAATATACATTTCAATAACTTCCATTTTACTCATCGTTCTTGATGTTAACCTAGTTTTTCATTGTATACACATACCATAGTTTATTCATACAGTCCATCATAAATAACAAATTTTGGTTATTTCGAACAATTTGTCATCCATCACCAAGATTAAAATTTCTTGAATACACTTATAAATACATATTTTCACAACCATATGATGTTCCTTAGGGTAGATTGCACAAAATCCCTGAAAATTGGTATGCTAATCTCAAAGATAGCATTGATTTGCTGTTCTTTGAACAAGGCTTATTTCTTGACCATTTCATCAAACTAAGAATTAAAAAGAATTTTTTTCCTCACATTTTGCATGTATTAAGGATCCATTTTCTTTACCTACTCATAGAGATAATACAGCTCTTAGAGCCTGCGTACATGTAACATCTAATGATCAGCAATTAGTATAATTTACTTTTTTTTATTATTGATAACAAGCCAAGGACAGACCCAACTGGCAAGCAAGGCCTGAGAAACCATTCCCTTGAATGGTTTATATGAATTGGAGCGTGGCTGTTTTGTGTCTCTCCCTTGCAGAGCTATAACTCATATTTTGTAATTCATATTAAAATTACATTCATATTGCCATGAAAGTTAGGACTAACAAAGGATGAATTTTAAAACAAAACTCTTTTATCACAAACATAACACATTTATAGTTTTCCTTGAAACTTTACTCCCTGTGGCAGCGAGGCCCAGGTAGAAGTCTACTTGGTAGGGCTGCATACAGCCTGAGCACTACATGGCCGCGTGGTGGCGCCACAGCCTCTTGGAAGACAACATGCTGAGCAGCTGCAGCGGGTTGTGGCGGGTTACGTGCGTGCGTGGCAGCGTACCTGATGCAGTTGGGCAGTGCAGTGGTCAAAAACAACCGCCGGACGTCCAGATAACTTGGAGCTGTGCCAGCAGGATTCTGGGCCCCGACTAGGCTTGGAGGGCGCCACTGGAACTTCGTGCAGTGAAAGGAGGAGGGCGTCCTGTAGCTCGGAGGGGTAGCCCATCGCAGGAACCCTTCAAAGAGAGCTCGCAGCTTCACCTGCGCCAGGTGGAGACCTTGTCCAAAGGAAGAAAGGATCCTGGGTTATGCTGAGCAGCCCTGCAGCTCTGTGAAGGTGGAGACCTGAATCAGTATGTCCTTGTCTCGAAGGCCGGACCCAGCCACAAACAAAAGCTTCCAGCTACAGCTCAGGAGCACCATTGCCGTTTTGCACAAAGCCACATCATGCACAGGGACCTAAAGCCAGATGGCATCCTCATCAAGGAGTGGTCTGGAACCTCCATCCTTAAGGTGGCTGACTTTGGACTAAACAAGGGCTGTAGTCTGTGCTGGGCTGCCACATCCACCCCTTCCCACTCCTCAGGCAAAGAGGGCAATCAAGACAACAGAAATGTGAATGTGAATAAATAGTGGCTGTCATGAGCCTGTGACTCAGATTCTGCATGACCCCTGAAGTCTGGGAGGGAAACTACACACCAAGGCCCACATCTTTGCCGTGGGCATTTTCATCTGGACGATGATAGAATCTCTTTCATTGACTCGGAGACTAAGAAAGAGATCCTGGAGACCTGGTGGAAATTGTCCCTGTTGGTGAGACACAATTAGAAAACTTACTGAAGGACTTGCATAGCTCTCAGAAACGCAGAACTTCCATGCGTGAGGGGACCAAGCAGCTCTCAAAGGATGTGTTAGGTGCCAAACCACAGGACTGGCTTGATGCCTTTGAACCTGAAACCAGAATGGAAGTCAGATGAGAGTTCAGAGCAAAGCGTCTTAGGTGTTTTACAACAAGGTGAGTGGACTTTTTGTTCTGCATGCATACTTGTTGGACTGGATTCTTCATCCTGGGTCCCAGAATGGGTCCCGTGGAATTGGGGAGAAATGCAGGGTTGAAGAGAACTAAGTGCTAAGTGTTACCAAACTCCTCCCAAATCTTGATGAGGAGATATGTGGGATTAGTTGAGTATAGAGTTTGAAAGTCTAGAGAAGCCTACTGGTTGCATTTGAGCTGAGTCTCTAACATTTTTTAGAAACATTTTATCTCATCGTTAATTAATAAATGCTTACTGTAGAAAATGCCAAAAGAAAGTTAGCTAGTTCTTTTGGCTTGAAGAGCAAATTATAAATTAAAATTATCAGGTATTATCATCCTCTTTAAGTGATAGAGGACGTTAAGTGTTTTACATACACACAAACATTTTCCATTGTTTCAGTGGTAACTGGAAAAAAAAAGAAAAAGACAGATTTGATAGGAAACACCAGGAACAGGAAGTTCACTCCATGTAAGAAGATGTTGATTGGGTAAAGACCCATCCATTTTGCAGCTGTGAAAATAATGATGGGAGGAATATATTTGGAGGAAGGAAGGAGATTCCCAGGCATTGTACTTGGAAAGATTAAGACCTCTTAGTGTTTGGAACCTGGAATCTAATTGTGGGACTGCCTATTAGTTAAATGTTAACCAGAGACCACTTTTGTTGATCTTAGTGGATGTCTGGGCAGCACGGAAACAAAAAGACAAATTTCATCTAGCTCTAACGTGGACAGTCTGAACAAGGATTACACAAGAAAGGAAGAAAGTGAAGCAATTTCTCATAACAATTTCATTCCATTTTAATCTGTGTGTGTGTGTGTGTGTGTGTGTGTGTACACAATTCACACTTTTGACACTGGGACTAGACTAGGAGACTATAGAACATATTTTTAGGAAAGATGGAAATCAACTCACCACAGTGACTTTCATACATAATGCAGTGGTGTTTGTTCTAGAAAATCATTTTTGTTGGGCTAAATTTAAGTGACTGATATAAATATTCAGGATCCAGTTTTCTAGAAGAGGGTTTGAAACCCTAGTGTTTTTTAAGTCAGTATTAAGTCCATAGGTTTTTAGTCAACTCACCCTTTACCAGGACCTAGAAACTGATTTTTTCCAGATATATAGAGATATAATTGATGTATAACATTATGTAAGTTTAAGGTGTACAACATGATGATTTGATACATGTGTATATTGTGAAGTAGTTACCACAGTAAGTTTAGTTAACACCTTGTCATCTCACATAATTACCTTTGTTTTTTTGTGCGTGGCGAGAACATTTGAGATCTACTCTCTTAGCAACTTTCAAGTATATAATACAGTATTATTAACTGTAGTCACCATGCTGTACATTACAATCCCAGAATTTATTTATCTTATAATTGGAAATTTGTACTTTTTGATCAGTATGTCCCCATTTTCCCAGCCCTAAAGCCCTACCTTACCATGATTGTACTCTCTTTCTATGAGTTCAGCTTTTTAAGATTCCATATATAAATAACGTCATATAGTATTTGCCTTTCTCTATCTCACCTACTTTGCTTAGAATAATGCCTCCAGTCCATCCACATTGTCACAAAAAGGCAAGATTTCTGTTTTTATGGCATGTGTGTGTACATGTGCATGTATCACATTTTCTTTATTCACTCATTCATCCATAGACACTGAGGTTGTTTCTGTGTCTTGGCTATTGTGAATAAGGCTGCAGTGAACATGGAAGTGCAGACATCTCTTTGAGATCTTGATTTCATTTCCTTTGAATATAAACTCAGAAGTGGGATTGCTGGATCATCTGGTAGTTCTATTATTTATTTTTTGGAGGAACCTCCATAGTGCTTTCTAAGGTGCCTGTACCAGTTTGCATCCCCATCAACAGTGCCTAAGGGTTCTCTTTTCTCCATGTCCCTGCTAAAACTTATTATCTCTTGTCTTTTTTATAATAGCTATTCTAACAGGTATGAGGTGATATCTCATTGTGGTTTTGATTTGCATTTCCTTGATTCTTAGTGATGAACAATTTTATGTACCTGTTGGACATGTGTATGTTTTCTTTGGAAAAATGTCTATATAAATATTCTACGTGTTTTTTTATTGTATTACTTTTTTCCCTGATACTGAGTTGTATAAATTCCTTAAATATTTTGGATATTAACCCCTTATCAGATACATGGTTTGCAGATATTTTCTCCCATTCAGTAGATTGCTTCTTAATTCTGTTGATTGTTTGCTGTTCAGAAAGCTTTTAGTTTGACATAGCCCAATTTGTTTCTTTTTGTTTTTGTTGCTTGCACTTTGGTGTCATATCTAAAATATTGTTGCCAAAACCAATGTTAAAAGCTTTTTGTATATTTTCTCCCAGGAGTTTTACAGTTTCAGGTTTTATGCTTAAGTTTTTAATCCATGTTGAGTTAATTTTTATAAGTGATTTAAGATAGGAGTTCATTTTCCTTATTCTACATGTAATTATCCAGTTTTCCCAACAGTTTTCCTTTGTTGAAGGGACTAGACTTTCCCCATTTTGTATTCTTCGCTCCTTTGTCAAAGATTAATTGACATATGTACATGGGTTTATTTCTGAGATCCCAATTCTGTTCCACTGGTATATATATATATATATATATATATATATATATATATATATATAATCAAAACAGTATGATATTGTCATTTTATATATATATATATATATATATATATATATATAAAATGACAATATCATACTGTTTTGATTACAGTACTCTTAGTCTGTACAGTACTCTTAGTCTGTGCAGTACTCTTAGTCTGTATATATATATTATGACAATACCATACTGTTTTGATTACAGTACTCTTAGTCTGTATGGGTGGGCCTGGCATCTGGGTCCATGAGGCAGGCCCAGTGTTGGGGCAGGCTGGGATTCTGGGTTCTTGAAATCTAGCCTGGAGCTTGGGATCATTGGCAATAGCCTGGCACTGGGGCAGACCTGGAGCCTCCAGCCATGGGAGCCATTCTAGAGGCTGGGTCTATAAGGGCGGCCTGTCACTGAGACAGGGTAGGAGCTTGGGTCCACAAATGCTGGCCTTGTCCTCAGGCAGGCTGGGAGCCTGGGACCATGGAAATCCAACTGGTGGTAAGGTGGGCTGGGAACTTGGCATCATGGAAGTCGGTGGCACTGGTGCAAGCCTGTACTGGGGTTTGTGATGAAGTTGAAAAGAAGATGTCTCCCTCCATGCAGGGCTGCCTGGGGATGGGGTGGGGTCACAGCTGTAATGTGAAACTGTCTTTCCTGTCCTCTTCAGTGTGTCACTTCTTATTTCTGTGCTCCACTCAAGTGCTGAAACCCTAGCTACTGGAATCCTTAGCACCTGTGAAAACATTTTCATGAGCAGATATTTGTTCAAATATATGTTTCTGGGAGGGGCAAGTAGTACTAGAAATTCCTATACTGCAGTCTTGCTGACACTAGAAACTTTTCTTTTCTAACCAAGTTATAAATTCATTCACATTGTCCTTGCGTTTTCCTGTTTTATCGTTTATGCCTGAAGCATCTTAGATACACATTTTAATATTTATGGCTCGCCCCCATGTGCAGCATCTATAGAACAGAAAGTGCTGAATTAAATTGTTCATAATATCAGTTAAGATTAAGGTATAATATTCAACCATAATAAGGATGTCAGATTATCACTATCTGGCATTATTTAATAGATATAAGTGTGGGGATGTGGGGGTAGGAGGAGGACCAATGGGAAACAAATACTAAAGTATGTAGCTTTGACTTGAGGGCAAATAATGCTCAATGGAAATTCTAAAATAGCTGTGAACCAATGAAAGCTATTCATAATAATTCACCATACCAGCCTAAACTGCCTTTAGGATAAATTTTAAATACGTAACTGCTGTTTGTAAGAGTATGTGATTTAGGTGAGCCTTACATCCTTTAAGCATTAATCACCATGCGTCCTTTTCTCTGACTCACTAACACATTTTTCAGACTTTGATCGTGGTACATCCGTAATCCTCATATGCAACATACTTGTATAAACTTTGGTATTTCCCCTTCCCAAAACGGATGGTAACAAGTTTTCAGTCTGTTCTCAGCAAAAAAAAAATCTGTCCAGTCTTCATCATAACAGCTTTATTCCACCATGCTCCATTTTTATATTCTGTTGCTATAGTTTTGCATAGAGACTGAGAGATGGCAGACCCAGTGACAAGTATCCTTAGTTACTTCCTTCTCTTGAATAACAAAAGAAAAAAATCATAAATTGAATTTATACTGAATCACGTGGTTGAAAAATGACTAAGTTTGGACTGAATTATGAGGTTCTGGAAAGGATTCCTTTCTCTTCCCAGCCTTAAATTGGTTGGAGTTCTGAAGAAATCAGACTAAGCATTAAATCAGAGCATTCCTAAATTCAACCCCAGCTCTCTGTTTTCTAGGAATAGTTTTTTTGAAGAAATGGTGCTGCCTTGGATCCTGCATCCAGATGTCAATGCAAAATGAGGAGAATTTATCTGGTAATCTCAGAATCTTCACAAATGTTTGTTTTGAATACTAAGAAATAAATTTGTAGGCTGAACCTGTGGTAGACGAGAAGGCACAGGCAGCTTTTCTAAATCGATTCTCACTTGCATAAGACAAATTTGTTTGCCACAATACATTTAAAACCATTCAATAATTGTATGAAGCACTTATTTTTTTATTACCGAAAAAAGATTGCTCACCATGCTGTGACCCTGAGTGCGTAATCTCCTCAAATTCCTCTTTCCCTCCTAGATTTGGGTGTTAAGAACACATACAGGAATGATGTATTAATTTAAAAATCAATTCTTAAAGGCCTTAAATGGATAAAGCCCTACCCCCACCTCTTGGTTTGAATAACTCCATGCAGCTAGATCTCTTAGTATGGCACCAAAAAGCCAATATTCTTCAAAACAAAAATGATCAAGTTGTTAAACTTTATAGATAGATTCTATTAGATTAACATATATGGCAATGCTTATTTGTGAAAGTGCTTATGAGCAGACAGTTTTGACATCTAAATGGCCCAAAATATTACAACTTATATCTCTGACTTTAAATAATTACTCCCTCTCTAGGGTGAATCTATCTTCACTCCAACTCCTTTCTTTTTGTTTGTTTGTCAAGTACTAAGACTGTCCTTAGCGTCTTAATATCTCTCCAGTGATACCACATTGTTTCTCCTTCAAATATATAGGTGGGCAATTAAGCCTAGCAGGTGGCATTACTTCTTTGTTTGAAAACAAATTATAAATATGATGGTTTTTGGAATTGGACTATCAAACTCAAAGAACCCAACTAAATGCCAGAGAGACCATAGAAGATTGGGTGATCTGAGTTGAGCATTGACAGAAATATTTTAGTAGTAGAAAGGCATCGGCAATATGTACCTATGGGATCAGGTGTTGGTGAATGTGTGTGTGTGTGTGTGTGTGTGTGTGTGTGTGTTAGATAAGATTATTATACAGTAAGCTTTCACTAGCTCCCAGTTGACCACAACGTAGGATGTACTTGTCTTTGTTTTTAATGTTGGGTTTAACCAATGGAATGTAGAACAAGCAAAAGCTCCAAGTGACGGTGTGGCTGTGCTTGCTTTTTCAAGCTCCTGCATTTGGCCATAAGGAGAACACACCTCAAGTGAGAGCTGGTCTAATGAGGATAAGAGTCACACAAATCAGATTGTGATCTAACACATAGCTTGGAAACTAGTACAGCTCTGCTTAAATCAACTACACTCCAGCTGACCCATGTGGCTTGAAATAATCATTATTGTATATCATTAAATTTTGTGGAGTTTTTATTGTGCAGGACTGTTGTGACAATAGCGAATATGATGTACAGGTGTTTAGTTTTAATATCCTTTTTCTAATAGGATTTTCTCTCTGATTACAGTAGTTATTGTGAGTATCGACTATGAGACAAGTAAACTATGTTCAAATTCTTGCTCTTCTATCTGTTAGTTCCTGTGAGACTTTGGGGATTAATCTACATCAGACTTAGAGTTCCAATTCAAAAAATTCTGATAGTGATATTTACCCCAAGGCTTTTTTGTGGATATTAAGTATGACAGTATATGTCGACTGTGAACACAATACCTGAAACCTAGGACACAGTACATAGTAGTCATTATTATTATCTTAATTACTTATGGTCAGTGCAAGAGCCTATGGACTTAAAATAGACTTACTTTAATACAGTGCTACACAATATGCCAAATGCTCTGAACTCTGCTGCCTATCGACTGAGTGAGTCATTTGTTGCACATATAAAATGTCAACAAGTAGTTACTTTGACTACAAGAATAAGATCCAGGAGGGATTAATATGAGCTAAAGGACCACTTCTAGCCTGTTCAGTTCATTTACATAGCAGCACATATGCCAGACCAGGCCAGTTTTGTTACCATGAAGTTTAGATTCCAAGTCCCTTCATGAGAGTAATAAGTGACATCACCATATCTCAAGGCTAAATGATGATTTGGAAGTATATTCAAAATATGTATTTTCTTACTGGAAGAGGCAAATCAATATTTAAATATTCTTCTTTTGGTATCTTTTAAAACTGTTGAATGGATAATTTATAATATTTTGTTTAGTCTTATTGGATTCTAATTTTAAATTCTGAAAGGAGTTTAAAGAGAAAGCAAAATTAGAATTTCAAATTAAGTAGAAGTTGAAAATTAATCAAATCCTCGGTCCAAGTACCATTTTACCTTCTTATTGCTAAAACTTGTTCTAATGTTTTATTAATTCATCATTGTAGTAGAATTCCTAGTGGAAATGGGGAGGGATGATGGTGAGGTAACTACCAGGTATTAGGTATATAAAACATAGTAAACAAAATACATGAGGATATGGAGATTAAAAGGGGTGAATATGGTGCAATGATAACATGTCTAAGTAAGAGGGATTTTTTTTTAACATTTTTTATCCTGAGTAGCTGTTCAATCCCACACTATTTAAAAAAAAAAAAAATATATATATATATATATATGTGTGTGTGTGTGTGTATATATATATATATATATATATATACACATACATACATATATATATATATACATACATATATATATATATATATATATATATATATATATATATATTTTTATTTTTTTTTTTAATTTTTTTTTTTAACTGGGGAAAGGGAACAGGACTTTATTGGGGAACAGTGTGTACTTCCAGGACTTTTTTCCAAGTCAAGTTGTTGTCCTTTCAATGTTAGTTGTGGAGGGTGCCATTCAGCTTCAAGTTGTTGTCCTTTCAGTCTTAGTTGTGGAGGGCGCAGCTCCCATTGTCATTGCTAGTTGCAGGGGGGGCAGCCCACCATCCCTTGTGGGAGTCGAACTGGCAACCTTGTGGTTGAAAGGATGCGCTCCAACCAACTGAACCATCCAGGAGGCAGCTCAGCTCAAGGTGCCCTGTTCAATCTTAGTTACAGGGGTCGAGCCCACCATCCCTTGCAGGACTTGAGGAGTTGAACTGGCAACATTGTAGTTGTGAGCTCACTGGCCCATGTGGGAATCAAAACAGCAGCCTTCGGAGTTAGGAGCACGGAGCTCCAAACGCCTGAGCCACGGGGCCGGCCCCAAGAGGGATTTTTATTCTTGTTTTGTATTCTTTATCCTTCAATCTACACAAGTAAAATCATACATGGATTGATTCTAAGATAATCAATTTATGCATGAAACTGTGTAGGCAGCTTTTAAAAAACATAATTAATAAACAAGTTTATTTTTGCAACAAAAAGTAATAAAAATCCCATCTGCTGTGATCAATAAGTTCATTTATTCTAAAATCATTTTTTCTTTTTAAAGTTTTTTTATAGCCCTTTATTAAAAGGAGCAGCTTTAGGTTTATACAGTCTTGTGCAGAAAATAGAGTTGCCTATACTGGCTCTCATCCTCTTCCCCCAATACAGTTTGTCCATTATTATTAACATATTATGCTAGTGTGATACATTTATAATAATTGATGAACCAATATTAATATATTATTATTAATAAAGTACATGGCTTACTTAAGGTTCAGTTAAAGTGCTGTAAAGTTCTATGGGTTAATACATAATGTTACGTGAACACCTTTACAGCATAATACAGAATAGTTTCTGCTCTAAACTAGCCTGCTGCTTCACATATCCATCTAAACTCCCTTTATTCTGAGTATCTGAAAACCACTGAACTTTACTGTATCTACAGTTTTACCTTTTCAAGAATGATATAGTCGGAAACACAGTATTATCAGTTTCCAGACTGGCTTCTTTCACTTAGCAATACGCATTTAAAGGTTCTTCCATGTCTTTAAAAAAAAAAAACAAAACTAATAATTTTTATTCAGAAAGGATGGCAAGACTTCCATGTGATAGGATTATTAAAACAGTGCCAAAATTCATAAACAAAATGAGAATTTTCCTCAGTTCTCAATGAAAACTAACACAGACCAGCTTGCACAGTCTCAATGTAATTCAACACACGTATTGTAAAACACAACTAGTAATTACTACATTCTACAGGTTGTAAGATGTGAGAATGAACCTGTAATGAAAAAAGAAAATTAGATGTGACATACAGTGTGATATAATTTCAAAATGTAAACAAAGAAGTGATGCGTCTTCTCTTTGTAATGTTGAAAGGTGCTGTGAAAATATTAAGGCAGGTACCACTGGAGGGCTTTGTGTAGCTTTATAGTTCATTTCTCTTTTATCATTGATAATACTCCATTGTATGGACATAGTTGGTTTATCCATTCACCCATTGAAAGACATCTTGGTTGCTTCCAAGTTTTTCCAATTATAAATAAAGCTGTTATAAACATTCATCTGTAGATTTTTGTATGGACATACGTTTTTTGTCTTATTTGGGTAAATATCTAGGAGTGTGATTTCTGGATCGTATTACAAGCCAATGTTTAGTTTTATAAGAATTTTCTAATCTGTCTTCTAAAGTAGATGTACTATTTGGCATGCCCACCAGGAGCGAATTGAGAACTCCTGTTACTCCACATCCTCACCAACATTTGGTGTTGTCAGTATTTTGGATTTTAGCCATCTAATAGGTATGTAGTGGTACTTCAGTGGTATTTTAATTTTACTTTCCCTAGTGACAAATGACATTGAACACATTTTCATATGCTTATTTGCCATCTCTATATTTTCATTGGTCAGCTGTTTGGTCAGATCTACTGCCATTATTTTATTGTTTTCCTATTGTTTAGTATTATGAGCACTTGTATATTTTGAATACCAGTTATTACCAGATACGTGTTTTGGAATATTGTGTCCCTGTCTGTGAATAGTCTTTGTGCTCTCATGTTCATTTTCAGAAGTTTTTAAATTTTAGTGAAGTCCAAGTTACCATTATTTTTATTTGATGAATCATGCTTTTGGTACTGTATCTGAAAAAATCATTACCAATTGAAGGTCACCTAGATTTTTTTCCTTTGTTATGTCGAAAAATTGTATGTTTTTTTTAAATTTTATTTTTACATCTACGATCAATTTTGTGTTAATTTTTGTGAAGTTGTATCTAGATTACTTTTGTTGTTGTTACATGTGGATGTCCGCTTGTTTTAGCACCACTTGTTGAAATTATTAACTTTTTTTTCATAGAATGGCCTTTGCTTCTTTGTCAAAGATAATTTGACATATTTATGTGATTCCATTTCTGGGTCCCTATTTTGTTTCATTGATCTATTTGTCAATTATTTCACCATTGCCATAAAGTTGTTTCTTTTTTTGTTTGTTTTTGTTTTTGTTTTAGTGTCAGGTGTAGAAAACAATGTAATACTTAGACATTGACACGCCTCATAAATTGATAACCCCCTTATCCCAATCTACTACCCCTCTGACATTGTATATAGCTGTTACAATTCAGTTTACTCTATTCCCTATGTGCCACAATGTTTTGATCACTGTAGCTTTATAGTAAGTCTTGAATTCATGTAGTCAATATTGTGTTGGCTTTTCTGGATCTTTTGATTTTTCTTATAAGCTTTGGAATTAGTTTGTTGATATCCTCAAACTAACTAGCTCAGATTTTGTTTGGAATTATATTAAATTTATAGATCAACTTAGGAAGAACTGATATCTTAACAATGTATGTATACCTATGAACGTGGAATATCTCTCCATTTATTTTGACATTTGATTTAGTCAATCAGAGTTTTATAGTTTTCCTCATATAGATCTCTAATATGTGCATATTTTGTTACAGCTTTGCCTATCATTTTTTGATGTTGCTAATGTAAACAGTGTTGTTTTTAATTTCATATACAAATTGTTCATTGCTGCCATTTAAAAAACCAACTGATTTTTGTATGTTTACTTTGTATATTTTGTATATTAACCTTGTATGCTGCAACTATTCTATTGTTGCTTGTTAGTTCCAAGAGTTGTTTTTGTTTTTTTGTGTGTGTTTTTTTGTTGTTGTTGATTTGTTGGGATTTCTCCATAGACAATCATATCACCTGAGAACAGAAACAGATTTGTTTCCTTTTTCCCCATCTGTATTCCTTTTATTTCCTTTTCTTGTCTTACTGAATTAGCAAAGACTTCTATTATGATGCTTAAAAGCAGGGGTGGTGGTAAAGGACATCCTTACTTCACTCCTGATTACAGGAGGAAAACAACTAGTTTCTTATGAAATATGATGTTAGCTCTAGGTGTTTCTGTAGATGTTTCGTTATCAAGTTGAAGAAGTTTCATCCATTCGTGGTTTGCTGAAAGTGTTTATTATGCGTAGATATTGGATTTGTCAGATGCTTTTTTCTGCATTTATTGATATGATTATACATTTTTTTTCTTATTTAGCCTATTGATATCATGCATTACAAAATTGATTTTTAAGTGTTACACTACCCTTTCATATGTGAAATGTTCCCATTTGAACATGGTGTATATTTTTTTGTATACACTGTTGGATTCAATTGCTAACATTTTGTTGAAGATGTTTACATCTATGTTCATGAGAGATATCAGTCTATAATTTTCTCTCCTAGTAATATTGTTATTTGGATTTGGTATTAGAATAATGGAACATGTTATGAAGCATTCCCTCTGCATCTATTTCTGGATAAGATTGTAGAAAACTGGTATTTTTCTTGAAGTGTTTGGTAAAACAGTGAAACCATTTGGGCCTCGTTGTTTCTGTTTTGGATAAGTTATTACTTGCTTCAATTTCTTTAATAGCTATAGGTCTATTTGAATGATCTCTTTCTCTTTGTGTCCTTTTTGGTATATTTTTCAAGGAATTGGTCCACTTCATCTAATTTACTAAAATTGGGGGCAGAGAATTATTCATAATATTCCATTTTTGCCATTTTAATGACCATGAGATCAGTTGTGTTGGCCCCAGTTTCATTTCTGATGTTAATAATTTGTGTCTTCTGTCTTTTTTTCCCTATTTAACTTGGCTTAAAATTTTATCAATTTTATTTCTCTTTTGGAGGACTAACTTTTAGTTTTATTGATTTTCTCTATTAACTTCCTGTTTGTAATTTCACTGATTTTTATTGTGATTGTTATTTCTTTTTTCTGCTTACCTTTTCTATTAATTTTGTTGGCAATTTCATTGATATATTTTCTGATTTTTATTACTTTTTATTCAATTTTTTCTACTTTTTTCTGTTTCTTTATGTTGAAACTTAAAATATTGATTTTAGATTTTCATCTTTCCTTATAAATGTATTTAATATTATACAACTTTCTGTAAGCACTACTTTTGCTGTATCACACAAAATTTGAAAAGTTGTATTTCTGTTTTTGTTTAGATCAAAATATTAAAAAAAAAATTCCTTGATAGTTTTTCTTTTCCCCCATATTGCTTTAAAGTATGTTGTTTAATATCCCAACTACCTACATATTTTGGGATTGTCTAGCTTCTTTCTTTTATAGATTTCTAATTTAATTATCATCTGAGAATATGCTTTATATAATTTATATTCCATAAATTTGCTGAAATATGAGTTATGATTCAGGAAGCTGTCTATTTTAGGGAATGTTCCATGTGAGCTTAAAAGAATGTATATTTCAATGTTATTGGATGAAGTATTCTATAAATGTCTATTAGACTCAGTTGAATGGTGGTGCTTTTCATTTCAACTGTATAGTTACTGATTTTATGTCTCCTGGATCTGTCAGTTACTGATATTAGGGCTTAAAGTCTCCAACTATTATAGTGGGTTTGTTTATATCTGCTTTTAATTTTATCAGTGCTTTCCTCAGTTATTTTGATATACAGTTGATGGGTACACACATTAAAAAAAAATCATATGCATACTTGAAGAATTGACCCCTTTTTCTTTATGTGATGCCCTTTCTATCTGATAATTTCCCTGCACTAAAACCATTTTGTCCAAAGTTAATATAGCTACTCTAGCTTTCTTTTGATTACTGTTAATGTAGCATATACTCCATACCTTTTCTTTTGATGTATCCATATATATAACTAAAATGGGTTTCTTGTGACAACATAATTTTTTTGTAATCCATTCTGATGGAATCTATACGTCTATAAAGACCATTCACATTTAAAATAATATTGATAAAATTACTTAAATATTTACTGTGTTTGTTACCACCGTGTTTCCCTGAAAATAAGACCTAGCCAAACAATCAGCTCTAATGTTCTTTTGGAGCAAAAATTAATATGACCAGGTATTATATTATAGCTGGTATTATATTATATTATATTATATTATATTATATTATATTATATTATATTATATTATATTATATTATACCTGGCCTTATAGTAAAATAAGACTGTGTCTTATATGAATTTTTTCTCCAAAAGATACATTAGAGCTGATTGTCCAGCTAGGTCTTATATTTGGGGAAACACTGTATTTTCTATTTGTTGTTCTTGTCTTTGTTTTCTTTTTTGTCTCATATTTATTGCATTATTTTTTTAATTGAATATTTTATATGATTTTCACTTCTTAGCATATCAACTATACTTATTTTTTTAATTTTTTTTTTAGTGGCTATCCTAGAGTTTGCAATATACTTTTACAGCTAATCTGAGTCTACTTTTAAATAACACTGTGTATGCCATTTCATGGTTAGTTAAGTACCTTATAACTGAGATTCAAAATTCCTCTTTCCCATGCTTTATAACATTGTTGTCATACATTTCACTTAACCATAAAATAATTATTCAAAGTATTGTTGCTATTATATTTTGAACAAAATGCTATCTGCTAGAATATTTAAGAGCAAGGAAAAGAAAAATAAAATTTTATTTTACTTTCATTTATTCCTTCTCACATGGCTTTTCATTCTTCATGTAGATCTGAGTTTCTGACTTACATGGTTTTCTTCTCTCTGAAAAACTTCTTTCAACATTTCTTACAAGTCACGTCTACTGGCAACAAATTCCGTCAAGTTTTGTTCAGAGAAAGTCTTTGTTTCTTTTTCACTTTTGATGGATAACTTTGCTGAATTTAGAATGCTAAGGCTTTTTTTTCCCCCCATACATAAATATTTTACTCCATTCTCTTTTTGCTTGAATAATGCCTGATGACTGAAGTAATTCTTATTCTTATTACTTTAAAGGTATGGTATTCCTCCCTGGCGTTTTAAAAGGTTTTCTCCTTGTCTTTGATGTTCCGAAGTTTGATTTTTGAAATGCCTAGGTATAGATTTTTGGTATTATCCTTCTTGGTGTTTTGTGAGCTTCCAGGATTTGTGTATGACAAATATTTTAGAAATTTATCAGCCACTATTATTTTAAGTATTTACACTGTTGCTTTCCATCTCTCTTCTTCTGGTATCCTAGTTATATGTATGTTACACCTTTCATAACTGTTCCAGAGTCCTTAGATATTCTGTTCCATCTTTTTCATTCTTTTTTTCTCTTTGCATTTCATTTTGGGAAGTATTTGTTGTTATATCCTTCAGCTCACTGATTCTTTCCTGCCTGTATACAATCTACTGATGAGCCCATCAGAGGCATTCTTTATTCCTGTTATAGTGCTTTTGATTTCTAGCAGTTCCTTATGATACTCTCTTAGAGTTTCCATCTCTCTACTTATGTTACCCATCTGTCTTACACATCGTCCAGTTTTTCCATTAGAGCCTTTAGCATATCAAGCATGGTAATTTTTTTTTTTTATTAAATTTATTGGGGTGACAATTGTTAGTAAAATTACATAGATTTCAGGTGTACAATTCTGTATTACATCATCTTTAAATCCCATTGTGTGTTCATCACCCAGAGTCAGTTCTCCTTCCATCACCATATATTTGATCCCCCTTACATTCATCTCCCACCCCCACCCCCCACCCCCCTTACCCTCTGGTAACCACTAAACTATTGTCTGTGTCTATGAGTTTCTGTTTTTCATTTGTTTGTCTTGTTCTTGTGTTGTTTTTGGTTTATATACCACATATCAGTGAAATCACATGGTTCTCTGTCAGGCATGGTAATTTTAAGTTCTTAGTCTGATATTTTAAAAATCTATGTCATATTTGGCTCTAGTTCTGATGTATGCCCTGTATCTTCAGACTACATTTTTGCCTTTTAGCATAACTTGACATTTTTTTGAAAGGCAGAGATGATATATCAGTAAAAGGAAACAAGATAAATAGGTCTTTATTATGTGAATTTATGTTTATATAGCTGGTAGGTAGTCTTTGTTTATTGTTTGCTGTAGCTGTAGGTGTCAGAAGCTAAAATTTCCCCTGGTGATTTAGTTTTTGTTTCCCATGCTGTCTTTGTTTCTCCCTAGGGTCTGAGTCTTGAAATTCTTTCCAGCTATAATATCTTGTTATTATACAGGGGTCCTATTGTTATGATAGCAAGATGTGTGTGTTGGGAGGGGTGAGGATAAGTATTCTATAATCCTTTGATTGAATCTCAGTGCTTTAATGAGTCTCTTCACCTGTGCTGTGACTTTTCTAAGTGCTTTTCAGTTTTCCTTTTCACCCCTTAGATGATGGGAGCACTAGAAAGGCCTGGATGTGGGTATTTTCCTTCTCCTACATTGTTAGGCTTTATAAAATAGTTTCCCTTGAGGGCAAGCTGTTGCTAAGGAGTACAGAAAGATGTAGGCTTATTTTATAATGGCTACTTTCCCTTTCTTCGTGTTGGAAGCAAAAGGGAATTTTCTCCAATACTCACAATAAGAATCTGCTGGAGCATTTGGAGATTAACCTCATAAAAGTGTGGATATGCCACCAAGGTTGGGCATCCAGGAGTTTTTAATCTCTCAAGCTAGTCCATATGTAGTCTCCAGCAGTTATTTAACTATCCTATAAGTATTTCTGCTTGATGCTGAATCCAGTGGGGGTTTCTGTTCTTGGTAATTAAGATAAGATTCTCTGTATCTGTCTATCTCTCCAGGTTTCGCTCACTTGTCCTTAATTCTCTGATGGATCTAAGAATAGTTGTTGCTTTTCAGTTTTCCAGCCTTTTGCTGTTGTTGTTGTTGTTGTTGTCAAGATGCAAGCAATGGCTTCCAAGCTCTTTATATGTCATACTGGAAACAAGAAGTCCTTTTTTTTTTTTTTTTAATAACATAAGAAAACTCTCAAAAAAAAAAAAAAAAGGCAGCTGAAAAGAGTGTGGAGCAACATTTAGAGAAATAAAATAAAAACAAAAACAAAAAACCTTTAAACCTATAATTCTATACCCAGCAAAAATGTCTTCTAATAAAGAAGGTGAAATGGCAACATTTTCAGACATATGAAATCTGGAAGTATGTGTCACCAGCAAATTCACACTTCAAAACATATTAAGGGAGTCATTCAGGCAAAGAAAAACTGTTACCAGGTGGGGGGAAAAAAAGAAAAAGAAAAAGAACAAAGTACACCAGGAAAGGTAACTGCATGGCTACTTATATAACATTATTTTTCTTATGAGGTAAATATCCTTAAAGTATAACTGACTATAAACAAAAAATTTCAATGGACTCAGGTTTATAACATATGTATAAATACAAGTTATGACAACAATAACATAAACTATAGCATAAAGACTAGATGGTGAGACATGGAAGTGTGTTATTGTATGGTTTTTAACTGTGTATTGAAATTGTACCATGTTACTTGAGGTCAACTTTGATAAGATAAAGATGTATATTATAAACTCTAAAGCAACTCTTAAAGTAGAAACACAAAGAGTTATGATTCATAGGTTAACAGATATAAAACAAAATAATAAATGACTCAATTCGAAAGAAGGCACAAAAAGAGGAAAAACAGGAGAGATTAAGAAAATATAAAACAGTAAAATGATAGCTTCACTAGCCACATTAATGATCATTAAATATAATTAAGAGTTAGAGCTTGTCAAATTGGTTGAAAAAGCAAAACCCAAGTTAATACTGTGTACATAGGAATACAGTTTTATATAAAGATACAAAGAATTAAAAAGTAAAATAATGGGAAATTATATATGTTAACACTAATAAAAAGAAAGTTTGAGTGCCTATATTAATATTATACAAAATAAACTTTGGACTAAAGGGTATTATCTGAGATAAAGAAAGTGATTTCATAGTGATAAAAGTGTTGGGTTATCAAGAAAGCATACAAATCCTAAACATTTATGCAATAATAACAGAGCTTCAAATACATGAAACAAAACCTTACAGAACTTTAAAGAGAAATAGAAAAACAAAAATGATATTACATTATAAAATTTCAATAGCCATCTTGATGAAAACTTGATAGAAAAAGTAGATAGAAAATTAGTGAGGATATAGAAGACCTGAATAACAATTTCAGCCAATTTGACCTACTAATTTAAATTTATAAAATACTTTGTACAACAGTAGAGTTCATATTATGTTCAAATCCATTTGACACATTTACAAAGAGAGAATATATTCTGAGACATAACGAAAGTCTCAAAAATTTAAAAGGTTTTAATTTCTACAAAGTATGTTTTCTGACCACAATGGAATTAAATTAGAAATATTAACAAAAGCTCTCTGAAAAATTACCATATATTTGTAAAATGAATAACATATTTGCACATAAGCTATGGTTCAAAAAAGAATTAATAAATGAAAATAGAAAATATTTTTTAGTAAATAAAAATGGAAATACAACATATCAAAGTTGTCGGATGCCACTAAAAGCAGTATATAGTTGGATATTTATATCCTATCAAAAAATAAGAGAAAGGCAGAAAATGAATGACTTCAAATCAGTGAACTGGAAAAAAGTAAGCAGAAGAGAGGAAAAACATAGGTAAAAGCCAAAATAATTTAAATAGAACTCACTAAAACACTAAAGAAAATAAAGTGAAAGCTGGAATTTTGAAAAGATCAATAAAATTGAGAAATTTCCATTCAGACTGAACAGTGAAGACAGAAATTAATAACAGAAAAAATGAGTCAAGACAGAAATTAATAACATATGTATTACATAGGAACGCAGAACCTACAGATATTAAAACGAAAATGAAGGTCTAATGTACATGAATTTATACCAATTGATTTAGCTACTTAGATAAAATGGACAAATTTCTTGACTGACCCAACTGGTAAAGATTGCTTAAGAAGAAATAACCTAAATTGTCCTATAATGTTGTAAAAAGTCAATATTAGTAAAAACAAACAAAAAACTCCTCACAAAGAATACTTCAAACCCATATGTCTTCACTGGTGAATTCTACCAAATATTTAAGGTATAAGTAACATTAATTCTGTAATAAGTATTCCAGAAAAATGAAAAAAGAAAAAGGACTACTTCTCAGCTTAATCTATGAGACCAGCCATACACTCGTACCAAAACTGGTGTAAAAGACATTGCCAGAAAACAAAACAACAAACTTTAGACTAATATATAATATCCCTTTTGAAAAATAGATGCAAAAGTGTTTATTGAATCTGGCAGTTTAGAAGGAGGATAATAAGACTGTAATTATTAATTCCATGTTTTTTTTCTCTTTTTTTTTTAAAGTTTATTGGGGTGACAATTGTTAGTAAAATTACATAGATTTCAGGTGTACAATTCTGTATTACATCATCTATAAATCCCATTGTGTGTTCACCACCCAGAGTCAGTTCTCCTTCCATCACCATATATTTGATCCCCCTTACCCTCGTCTCCCACCCCCCACCCCCCTTACCCTCTGGTAACCACTAAACTATTGTCTATGTCTATGAGTTTCTGTTTCTCATTTGTTTGACTTGTTCTTTTGTTGTTTTTGGTTTATATACCACATATCAGTGAAATCATATGGTTCTCTGCTTTTTCTGTCTGACTTATTTTGCTTAGCAGTATACTCTCAAGATCCATCCATGTTGTCACAAATGGTCCTATTTCATCTTTTCTTACCACCGAACAGTATTCCATTGTGTATATATACCACAACTTCTTTATCCATTCCTCTATCGAAGGACATTTTGGTTGTTTCCATGTCTTGGCCACCGTAAACAAAGCTGCAGGGAACATTGGAGCACACGTGTTTTTATGTATAAATGTTTTCAGATTTTTTGGGTAGATACCCAGGAGAGGGATTGCTGGGTCATATAGTAATTCTATTTGTAATTTTTTGAGGAACCTCCACACTGCCTTCCATAACTGCTGCACCAGTCTGCATTCCCACCAACAGTGTATGAGGGTTCCTTTTTCTCCACAGCCTCTCCAACACTTGTTACTATTTGTCTTGTTGATGATAGCCATTCTGACTGGGGTGAGGTGATATCTCATTGTGGTTTTGATTTGCCATTTCTCTGATGATTAGTGATGTTGAGCATTTTTTCATATGTCTATTTGCCATTTGTATGTCCTCTTTGGAGAAATGTCTCTTCAGGTCCTCTGCCCATTTTTCAATTGGGTTGTTTGTGTTTTTATTGTTGAGTTGTATGTGTTCCTTGTATATTTTGGATATTAGCCTCTTATCAGAAGCACTGTTTGCAAAATCTCCCATTCAGTTGGTTGCCTCTTTATCTTGTCCATGGTTTCTTTTGCTGTGCAGAAGCTTTTAAGTTTCATGTAGTCCCATTCATTTATTTCAGCTTTTACTTCCCTTGCCTTTGGAGTCAAGTTCATAAGATGCTTTTGAACCCAGGGACCATAAGTTTAGTACCTATGTTTTCTTCTATGCAGTTTATTGTGTCAGGTCTTATGCTTAATTCTTTGATCCATTTTGAATTAATTTTGGTACATGGTGACAGATAGCAGTCCAGTTTCATTCTTTTGCACGTGGCTATCCAATTCTGCCAGCACCATTTATTGAAGAGGCTGTCTTTTCTCCATTGTATGTTTTTTGCTTCTTTGTCAAAAATTATCTGTCCACACTTATGTGGTTTTATTTCTGGGTTCTCAATTCTATTCCATTGGTCTATGTGTCTGTTTTTCTGCCAATACCATGCTGTTTTGATTATTGTAGCCTTGTAGTGTTGCGTCCAGCGCAACACGGGCAGTGAGGGTGCGAGAAGGGGCGGTTTGGGTTAAGTTTTTTAGAAAGAAAGAAACAGAGACTTAATGCAGTTAAATTTCTCCGAAGGCCAGGGGTCTCTCAGTCTCAGAGGACGGGAGCCCAGAATACTGCCGACTGGGGGTTTTTATTGAATAGGTATGCAAAAACAAGAGAAAGCAACATTGTTTCTTACATGGTCTTTGAAACTCACACATCATAACAGAAAAATATTTATCTCAATCACCCTTTGTCAGTCAACAGCTGAAGCACAAGGTCCCACAATGTCCTAATTAAGTTATGTACCTTCTCAGGGTCAGAAGGGTCAAGTCTCTTATTTTGTAAGTTCCCTTTGAGCTAAGTGGAGAGAACTGATCTTTGTTGTTTTTGTAACTTCTCTCACAAACAGGTGCCAGGGAAAAGGCAGAGCCAGCAACAGCTTTTCCCAGGCAGGGGGAGAGGGGAGGCAAGGCCCCTTCCCATATCCTTCTAAGGCCGCTCATTGGGGTCCCCACTCGGTTCCGCCTGGCTTAGGTTGTATCTCCCTTGAGATATCTTACCCGTCTTTGGCTGCAAACCATCTTTTGGGGACCAGACAGAGAGACATAAGGTGTAAACATAAGGATGGAACAAAGACCCAGAAAGGCACGGTCTCACAGACCTTTCTTTCCTTAAGGAAAGACATGGGGGGACATTTGGCTAGGCTGTTGTGTGACTACATTGTAGTACAAGGTAAAGTTAGGGAGTGTGATACCTCCAGTATTGTTCTTTTTTCTTAAGATTGCTTTGGCTATTCGGGGTCTTTTGTGGTTCCAAACAAATCTGATAATTTTTTGTTCTATTTCTTTAAAAAATGTCATTGGGATTTTGATGGGGATTGCATTACATCTGTATATTGCTTTGGGTAATATGGCCATTTTAACTATGTTGATTCTTCCCATCCATGAGCATGGAATGTCTTTCCATTTATTTGTGTCTTCTTCAATTTCTTTTAAAAATATCTTGTAGTTTTCAGCATATAGGTCTTTCACATCCTTGGTTAAGTTTATTCCTAGGTATTTATTCTTTTTGCTGCAATTGCAAAAGGAATTGCTTTTTGTATTTCTTTTTCTGAGATTTCATTGTTAGTATATAGGAATGCAACGGACTTTGGTATGTTGAATTTGTAGCCAGCAACTTTACTGTATTCGTTGATTGTTTCTAATAGCTTTTTGGTGGAGCCTTTAGGGTTTTCTATATATATCATCATATCCTCTGCAAAGAGTGACAATTTAACTTCTTCGTTCCCAATTTGGATGCCTTTTATTTCTTTCTCTTGCCTGATTGCTCTGGCAAGGACTTCCAACACTATGTTGAAAAGCAGAGGTGATCAGGGACAGCGCTGTCGTGTTCCTGAACTTAGAGCAAAGGGCTTCAGTTTCTCACCATTAATTATGAGATTAGCAGAGGGTTTGTCATATATAGCTTTTATTATGTTAAGGTATTTTCCTTCTATACCTATTTTATTAAGTGTTTTAATCATAAATGGATGCTGTATCTTGTCAAATGCTTTTCCTGCATTAATTGATATATTCATATGATTTCTGTCCTTTATTTTGTTTATGTGATGTATCACATTGATTTTGTGGAGGTGGAACCATCCTTGTGCACCAGGGATAAACCCCACTTGGTTGTGATGAATAATCTTTGTAATGCATTGTTGTATTTGATTTGCTAGAATTTAGTTTAGGATTTTTGCATCTGTATTCATCAGAGATATTGGGCTGTAGTTTTCTTTTCTTGTGTTGTCCTTACCAGGTTTTGGTATCAGTAATGTTGGCCTCATGAAATGAGTTGGGGAGTACTATCTCTTCTTCAATTTTTTGGAATAGTTTGAGCAGGATTGGTATTAGATCCTCTTTGAATGTTTGTTAGAATTCAGTAATGAAGCCATCTAGTCCTGGACTTTTGCGTTTGGGAAGGTTTTGGATGACTGATTCAATTTCGTTACTGGTGATTGGTCTGTTTAGATTTTCCAGTTCTTCATGGTTCAGGCTAGGAAGGCTATATGTTTCTAAGAATTTGTCCATTTCTTCTAGGTTATTGAATTTGGTGGCATATAGTCCTTCTAGTATTCTTGGATGATCCTTTGTATTTCTGTGGCATCCGTGATAACTCCCCCTTTTTCATTTCTGATTTTGTTAATTAGTGTCTTCTCTCTTTTTATATTAGTGAGTCTAGCCAAGGGTTTGTCAATTTTGTTAATCTTTTCAAAGAACCAGCTCTTTGTCACATTAATTTCTTGTATTGCCTTTTTGTTCTCCATTCCATTTAGTTCTGCTCTGATTTTTGTTATTTCCTTTCTTCTGCTGACCTTACGTTTCATTTGTTCTTCTTTTTCTAGTTCTTTAAGGTATAACACAAGGTTATTTATTTGGGATTTTTCTTGTTTTTTGACATAGGCCTGTAATTATATAAATTTCCCTTTAAAACTGCTTTCGCTGCATCCCCAAAATTTGGTAGAATGTATTTTCATCGTAATTTGTTTCTATGTATCTTTTTATCTCTACTCTAATTTCTTCTTTGACCTGGTCGTTCTTTAAAAGTATGTTTTTTAAATCTCCATGTATTTGTGTTTTTTCCTGCTTTCTGTTTGCAGTTGATATCCAATTTCAAAGCCTTGTGATCAGAGAATATGCTTGGTGTGATTTCAATCTTCTTAAATTTGCTGAGGCTGATTTTATGTCCCAATATATGGTCTATCCTTGAGAATGTTCCATGTACACTAGAAAAAAATGTATAGTCTGATGTTTTAGGATGAAGTGCTCTATATATGTCAATTATGTCCATTTCATCGAATGTGTCATTTAGGGCTGCTATTTCGTTATTTATTTTCTGTTTGGATGATCTATCCATAGCTGTCAATGATGTATTTAAGGCCCCTAGTATACTTGTGTTTTGGTCAATTTCTCCCTTTAGTTCTGTTTGTAGTTGCTTGGTATATTTCGGTGCTTCCTGATTGGGGCATAAATATTGATGACTGTTATAACTTCTTGTTGTATAGTCCCCTTTACCATTATGAAATATCCGTCTTTTAATCTTGTTACTTTTTCACACTGAAGTCTGTTTCGTCTGATATCAGTATGATTACACCTGATTTTCTCTGGATACCATTTGCTTGGATTGTCAATTTCTACCCTTTCCCTTTGAGTCTATGTTTTCTCCTTGTAGCTGAGATGTGTCTCTTGGAGACAGCATATGGTTGGGTTTAGTTTTTTGATCCAATCTGCTACTCTGTGCCTTTTTATTGGTGATTTCAGTCCATTTACATTTAGAGTGATTATTGGTATGTGAGGATTTCCTGTCATTGTATCTTTAGTTTTCTGGTAAGGCTGTGTCTCCATTGTTTCTTTGCCTTTTTGTTGTTGTCTGTTATTTCTATGTGGTTGTATTCTATGATGTTTCCCTCTGTTTCTTCTTTTATTTCAGTATATATTTCAGTTCTGGATTTTTTTTGATGGGTTACCCTTAAGTTTATGTAAAAGAAAGTTTGATATTTAGAGTATTCCATTTTCTTCAGAATGCTTACTTTCTCCATTGTCATATTCCGGTTCAGGCCTTTACTCTCCCCCTTTTCATGTTTTGGTTTATAAATTGTTCCTGTTGATGGTGGTCAAATAGCCTCCTTTAGTATTTGTTGTAATGGAGGTCGTGTATTAGAAAATTCCCTCAGCTTCTGGTTTTTATTCCCCCTTCATATCTAAAGGATATATTTTCTGGATATATTATTCTTGGTTCAGAATTTCTCTCTTTCAATAGTTTGAATATTTGGTTCCACTCCCTCCTGGCTAGTAGAGTTTCTGCTGAAAAATCTGATGGTAATCTAATGGGCTTTCCTTTGTAGGTTACTGTCTTCTTTTCCCTGGCTGCCTTGAGGATTCTTTCTTTGTCGTTGATTTTAGAGAGCTTCAATACAATGTGCCTTGGAGAAGGCCTGTTGGGATTGAGGTAATTAGGTGTTGTATTTGCTTCTTGGATTAGAGGATCCAGTTCTTTCCACAAGGTTGGGAAGTTCTCATCGATGATTTGTTTGAATATATTCTCTGTTCCCTTCTCTCTTTCTTCTCCTTCTGGTATGCCCATTATTGTTATATTGCTCTTTCTGATGGAGTCAGACAGTTCTTGTAGAGTTCTTCCATTTCTTTTAAGGCTCAAGTCTCTTTTGTCTTCCATTCATGTCATTTCTAGGTTTCTATCTTCGATGTCCCTGATTCTTTTCTCCATCTGGTCAACTCTACTACCTAAGCTGGCTATTTCATTCTTAGTTTCTTCTATTGAGTTCTTAATTTCCAGAAATTCTATTTGGTTCTTTTTTAAAATTTCTATCTCTTTCATAAAATGTTCATGTTGTTCTTTGATTGTTTTTCTGAGTTCATTAAACTGCCTTTCTGTGTTTTCGTGTATCTCGTTGAGTTTTTTAAGAACTGCAATATTGAATTCTCTGTCACTCAAGTCACATATTTCCATATCTTTAAGTTCCTTTTTTGAGACTTTTCACTTTCTTTCTGAGATGTCTTGTTGCCTTGGTTATTCATGGCAATTACTCATTTATTATTTTTCTTCCTAGACGTCTACAGGAGTGGCTTCTGCAATAGGTTGATAGGAAGAGGTCTTTCTTTTGTTTTCCAGTACTTGTTGGTAGAATGTTTTATTTTCTCTCCGACTGCAGCCTTTTTTTCTCTCTCACACAGTAGTGCTATGTTTTCTCTGCACTATTCTAGCTTCTCACAAAATGGGGGGATTCCCTGGGAGATGGGCTTCTCCTCTGTTGACAGTTCACCCGTGTCACAAGATGCAGTGTTTGTGTGGGTATGCGGAGAGCTTTTGAAGTTCCAAAGCTCTTCCTGCACCAGATTCAGAGCCGTGTGTTTCAGCAGTTCTGTTTACTCCTGCAGTGATCCGCCCAGATAGGTGGGGACAGGGGCATGGTTAGTTGTGAGAGGTGGCCCAGAGCAATGGCGGTGACCACCACCACAGACAGTCCTGCAGTGAGTGCTTAAACCACTGTTTTCAGCCTTCTTCCCTTAGTCTTTTCTCTGAGGTTTCTGCTGTGAGTATTGGGTTCAGCAGTGTTATATGCTGCCCCCTCAGCCCTGTGGGCCATAAGCGGAGCCCTAGCAGTCTGAGTTCGTCCCTCTCCTGCAGCTGCAGTAGTTCCAGGATGCAGTGAGCTCGGAGCACTGAGCTAGGTCTGCATCCTGCGCCCGCACGGCTCCGTCTCTGCTCTTCTCCCTTCCCTCCCATACTCACACGATTCACCTACCTCTAGGTGAATTCAGAAGTGGGCCTCTTTGTCTTGCCTGTCTGCTGCGCAAGGAGTCCTTTGTGGAGTTATAGTTGTTCAATTAGTTGTAAATTCTAGTGGAGATTTACAGAGGCTCACCTCACACCGCCATTTCGATGACGTCTCCCAATTCCATGTTTCAACTTGGCTAGACTATTGTGCCCAGTTATTCAGTCAAGCACGTAGTCTAAATGATGCTGAGAAGGTATTTGGCAGACATTAATAACATTTACAAACAGTTGACTTTAAGTAAAGGAAATTACCCTTGATAATGTGGGTGAGCTTTATCCAATAAGAAGGCCTTAAAAGCAAAATCTGAGGTTTCCTGAGTTGAAAGACTTCTTCCTCAGGACTGTAACATAGAATTTCTGCCTGAGTTCCCAGGTTCCCAGACCGGTAGGCTGCCCTGTGGATTTCAGACTGCCAGGCCTCACAACTGTGTGAGGAGCCCTTTTTAAAACCTCTCTCTCTCTCTCTCTCTCTCTCTCTCTCTCTCTCTCTCTCTCTCTCTCTCTTCTCTCTCTTCTCTCTCTCTCTCTTTCTCTCTCTGTCTCTCTTTCTCTCTCTGTCTATCTTTCTCTCCCTGTCTCTCTCTGTGTCTCTCTCTCAAATTACCTCCTCCTCAGTTAGATAGAAAAACAGATATAGTTAGATCAACAGATCTGTATAGATATGGTTCTTTATAGCTAAATTTTTGATCAGTGCTATTTATTTGGAGAACCCTGACTAAACAATGACTTACTAAGGATAATCTCAAGACAGCAAGATTCACTTAACATTTGAAAAAAAAAAAAAAAAATTCATCATATTAGCAGCAAACTAAAAAGGAAAAACCAGGTTATTATCTGAATAGACACATACATACCCAAAAAACATTTGACAAAATAAATATATCAATTCCAAAAAGATACTCAGTAAATTGCAGATAGGAAAAACAGATAAACAAAAAACCAAATTCTCTTTTGGTCTAATAGAACACATCTGCAAAAACAAACAAACAAAAACAAACATACAAAATACACTGGTAAAACAAACCTACATCTATTTAGTTGAGAATGAATGAATGCTTTTCTCTTATGATTAAAATTTAAAAACAGTACTATATACAATAGCAACAAAAATATTAAATAGTTAATAATAAATCTGACAAAATATGTTCAAGATTTGTATAATGAATAATGTAAAACATTGCTGAGATAAATAAGACCTAAATGAATGTTGAGAAATTCTATCTTCATGAATCAGAGCAATCAATGTTAAGATGTCATTTTTGCCAAATTAACCTGTAGGTTCAGTACAGTCTCCATGAAAATCCTAGTGTGCTTTTATTGTAGAAATTTACCAAATATAAAATACATGTGGAAATGAATTATGTGAATATGTAACACAACTTTATTTCAAAATTTATTATGAAATTACAGTAACTAAGATAGCGTGGTATTGGTATAAAATAGACAAAAAGATTAATGAAACAAAGGAGAGGCTACTCAAACAGACTCACACTTACATGGACAATTGATTTTCAACAAAGGTACAATTCAAGGGAGAAAGGACAATTTTCAACAAATGATGCTGAGACAATTGGATGATCATATCCAAAAAGTGATTATTTTCACTCTATACCTCATACTATATATACAAAACTTAACGCAAAATGTATCACAAACACAATTATAAAACCTAAGTCTATAATACTACTAAACAAAACATGAGAAAAACCTTTTGTGACTCAGGGTTAACCAAAAGTTTCTTAGACTTAACACCAAAAATAATGTTAGACTTTATCATACCAAAATTTTAAAATATTTTCTGCTTCAAAATACATTGTTGAAATAATGAAAATGTGAGTCACAACCTAGGAAAAAAACATTTGTCAATCGTTTATCTGACGAAGGAATGGTATGCAGCATATAGAAAGAACACACAAAACTCAATTATGAGAAAACCATGAAATATTTTGGATGCTTCTTGAAAACTGAAACAGACTTTTGACTGGACATTTTACTTCTAAGAATTTACATAAAAGAAATTAAAGCGTATATCCCTACCAAAATGTGTACTCAAATGTTCATACCAGTTTTGTATGGAATAATAAAAAAATATAAATAAATAAATAAATAAAATGCAAACAACCCAATGCCCATCAGCAGATGAATGGATAAACAAGTGATAGTATCGAAATGCAGTAGAATACTACTCTGCAATAAGAAGATCTACTGATACTTGCAATAACATAAATGAATCTCAAAATAACTAGGCTGAAAGAAAAAAGCCAGATAAAAAAGAAGGTAAACAGTTTATGATGCCATTTATTAAATACATAAAATTCTAAAAGATACAATATAATAATTTAACAGAATACAGAAAAAAAATGGTTGCTTGGAGAGATTACAGGGGTTGGTGGGAGAAATTGCAAAGGGACATGAGGAGACTTACGGTGACTGGTATGTTCATGCTCTTTATTATAGTGGTGAGTCCACAGGTATGTAACATGCCAAAACTCATCAAACTGTACAGCTCAGGTATATTTAGCATATTTAATGTCAATTGGACATGGAAAAATGTTTTAAAAAATGAGTCTTTTCTACTCAAAAAAATAGAAATAAAAAATTATTTCTCCAGCTCTGCGTATCTGCATATCATTTTAGAATCAATTGTTTGCATACTTTGCAGAGTTACTGTCTTAACCTTATTATATTCCTTGGAGGTAGCCTTGGAGATAGAAGGTGAGCATAATTATCCTTATTTATGAAGAAAAACAAGTACTGGGGTATATAAAGAATTGTGTGGAATCACAAAACAAGCCTATAGCAGAGAGGGTAACTTTAACAAGTTAAACATTTGTGTGGGAGGAAAGACACTCCATCTGTTTGATGTCCTGGGTCAGATTAGAACATGTGGACTGATGTAAATCTTCGCCAGCTCCATCATTTACTTGTGGTATCTGTCACTGACCAGTGATGGACAATAATTCAGATCATATGGCTCACCTGTCATTTTGGGATGACAGTCCAAAATTGTCACAGAAGAAGGCTGGTCTGGCAGATTCACATGAAAGTCCAGTTTGGAGGGATGTTGGTGGCAGAAAGATGAAATAATAAATGGAAATGTCATATATATGCAGAAGAAAGTTTAATACTAAATTATTTCTACATAAAGTGAAAATGCTTTTCCTACCCAGCTCAGATTCATAAGGATTAGATACTGGATTGGCTCTGGCTCCAAATCCTGAAACAATTCGGTAATCTAAACTGGCAACAGGTGAATAGGGATAGAAAGCCAGAATGATTGAAACTTAGAATAATTTCTAATCAAAAGATATCCTACCTTACCTCACTTGAATTTCTGTTCTACGTTAGGAATTTAGCTTTTTAGAATTCAGGGGTTTAATTGGAGTAGAAATAGATTATTGAGGATATTTGAAAGAATGGGGAAATGAAGAAGGTGTGAATGCTGACCAAGTTGAGCTTCAATTAGAAATCTATCACATACGCACGTACACACACCGGAAGGTCTGATAATTAAGATTGCAAACTTGTTGCAATGATGTTGCTAACCATTTTTGATATCAGAAAGATTATTCATTATGAATTTATACCAACTGGATAAAGAGTTAATCAAGTTTACTATTTGGAAGTACTGTGAAGGCTGTGTGAAAAAGTTAGACGACCTGAACTTTTCGCCAACAATTCATGGCTCTTGCATCACTACAATGTACCGGCTCACACTTCACTGTCTATAAGGGAGTTTTTAGCCAGTAAACAAATAACTGTACTGGAACATCCTCCCTACTCACCTGATCTTGCCCCCAATGACTTCTTTCTTCATCCAAAGATAAAGGAAATATTGAAAGGAAAACATTTTGATGACTTTAAGGACATGAAGTGTAATACGACAACAGCTCTGATGGCCATTCCAGAAAAAGAGTTCCAAAATTGTTTTGAAGGTTGGACTAGTCCTGGTATCCGTGCATAGCTTCCCAAAGGGAGTACTTCAAAGGTGACCACAGTGAACTCAGCAATGAAGTATGTAGCACTTTTTCTAGGATGAGTTTGTGACCTTAATTGTCAGACCTCATATGTATATATGTATATACGTATGTGTGTATATGTGTGTATGTGTGTGTGTGTGTGTATATGTGCAGAGTTAGAGAAACAACTTTTATTACTATTTTTTTTTAGACTAGAACCCATCACCTTTTATTAGCACCACCATACTCTAACCAAGTGAGTTATCCAGCTAAGCTCAAGATTCACCTTGCAAACATTTATTCAGGTAAAATTGATACACAATATGCTAAATATATTATATATATATATTATATATATATATATATATATATATATATATATATTATATATATATGTATTACATTTATATATGTATATATGTATATGTATATATTTACTATTATACACACACACATATACATACACACACATCTATTTTTCTGTTTATCTGTTTATCAAGAGGGGAATTGGACATCTTCTCCACTTTTGCTTATTGGCTTCCATGAGATTTTCTTTTTATTCTACTTATTATTTATGATAAACTAATCTACATGTAGAGTATTTTAAATTGACATTTATCTGTATATACATTTTATCCATCAGTCTTAAATCATATTCCCTTGAAATATCACAAGATATAGCACGGGTTAAAGAATGTAGATTCTTAGAGCAAAGGGAACCATCAACAAAATGAAAAGAAATCCTATTGAAAGGGAGGAGATATTCGTCAATGATATATCTGATAAGAGGTTAATATCCAATATTTTTTTAAAAATTCGTACAACTGGATACCAAAGCAAACAATTCAATTAACAAATGGGCAATGGGCCTGAATAAACATTTCTCCAAAGAGGACATACAGATGGCCAATAGACATATGAGAAGATGCTCAAAGTCACTAATCATCAGAGAACGCAATTAAAAACCACAATGAGATACCACCTCCTACCTGGCAGAATGGCTATCATCAATAAATCACCAAAGAACAAGTGTTGGCGAGGATGTGGAGAAAAGAGCACCCTTGCGCTCAGTTGGTGGGATTGCAAATTGGTGCAGCTACTATGGAAAACAGTATGGAGTTTCTATAGAAAATTAAAACTAGAACTACCTTAAACCCAGCAATTCCACTCTTTGGTATTTATCTGAAAAAATTCAAAACACTAATTCAAAGAGATACATGCACCCCTATATTCACTCCAGCGTTATTTACAATAACCATGATATGGAAACAACCAAAATGCCCATCAAATGATGTTTGGAGAAACAAGAGGTGGTACATATATACAAAGGAATATTACTCTTCAATAAAAAGAATGAAATCATACCATTTGTGACAACATGGATGGACCTAGAGGGTATAATGCTAAGTGAAATAAGTCAGACTGAGAAAGACAAATACCATATGATCTCACTTATATGTGGAATCTAAAGAACAAAATAAATGAATAAATGGCAGAAATAGACTCATACATACAGAGAAAAAATTGATGGTTACCAGATTGGAGGGGAATTGGGGGCCTAGTTCAGAAAGGTGAAGGGATTAAGAAGTACAAATTGATAATTACAAGAGTCACGTGGATGTAAAGTACAATATAGGGAATATAGTCAGTAATATTATAAAATCTATGTATAGTGTCAGGTGGGTACTAGACTTATCAGGTAGATCACTGCATAAATTATATAAATGTCTAACCACTACATTGTACACCTGAAACTAGTATAAAATAATATTGAATATCAACTATAATTTAAAAATGTAGTCATGGGGATATATAGAACAGCACAGGGAATATAGTCAATAATATTCTAATAACTTTGTACAGCGTCAGATGGGTAATAGACTTATTGGGTTTATTACTTTGTGAAGTACATAAATATCTAATCACTGTGTTGTTTTGTACACCTGAAACTAAGAAAGTAATAATAAAGAATAAACATTAATAATAATAAAAAAAAGAATGTAGACTGGCTTCAGATCCCAGGTCAGGTATTATCTGGTACTTTGACCTTGGACAAGATATTGAACTTTGCTTTACTGGATTCCCAAGTTGTGATTAAAAGGCAAAATGTAGGTAATTTATTTGGATCAGTCTGTTTACTCAGCACTACTATCTGCGTCAGGCTGATAATCAGAAGTGTGTTTTTTGGTAAAGGTTTGATTTTAGTAACTATCATTTGATAGCTGGTTTGAAAAATAACCTAAGATTTTAAATAATTAAATTTATTGGGGTAACACTGGTTAATAAAATTATATAAATTACAGGTGTACAACTTCATAATACATTTGTTTACTCTATTGTATACTCACCACAAGTTTTTTTTGTTCGTTTGTTGCTTTTTATTTTATATCCCACATATAAGTGAAATCACACAATTCTTATCCTTTTCTGTTTGACTTATTTCACTTAGCATAATAACTCTCAAGATTCATCCATATTGTTGTAAATGGTGATATTTCTACCTTTTTTATTCTACAACAGAAGCTGAGAATCTTCAAGTTGCCGGTAGAGCTCTTGATTTATTTCTACCCCCATAAGCAGATGCACTGAGTAAAACAGTGTGGGAATTATTTGTCCGAGCTGGTGGGGATTTAAGGCCAGATAGCTTCTAATTGGAAACTGTTGGTCCTTTCCCCCATTGTGCAACCGCTCCTACCTCAGTTTGTCCTGTATGTGGACCACAATGGTACTTGTTTATGAGGAAGTTGAGGCAGCCTGTGTAAGCTGAGGAGCGTGTTCACAATTCAAGGAGGCTTACCTAATTTCCCTTCCAGATTGCAATATGTAGCCTCCCAGTTACTAGGCACTTACTGGCCAGTCAGGAAGGATTTGACAGATGCATGATTGAATGATTAACTTAATATAAGTCAGAGATTTGGGCCAGTACAAAGGCAATTTTTGATAAAGTAGTAGCCCTATGCCAAGAACTGCTTTTTGAATTTTATTATGCTATTTTTTGTAATCTATTTAGGTCAATATGAGCCTCCTTTTTTGAAGCAGCAAAGTTACAACTGAAATATTGTTCAGTTTTCCTGTTAAGTCAGGCCAGTCAGCACAATTTACTATCAGGACTGTTAGAAATAAGTATCGCCATGCTTATACATACCCTGAACTCCACAAAGAAAGCCTGTCATTACTAAGTGGAAATGTTATTGAGGACTTTATGGAAATTTTTTTTTTTTTCTCAATAGCTTTCTCTTGCCATAAGGAGGTATGTATGATTTTTCAGTAACATGATTTAACAGTATTTTTTGCGTTGTCTTGCCCAAACATACACATGATCATTTGAACCCTATTCCATTGTAATCCAAATAATCTGGTGTGTAATTTATAGACTTATGACTATCACAAGCAATATTACCACCTGGAAGAGATTCTTCCAATTTGAAGTACAACATCTCAATGAAGACTTACTGTCCTATAAATAAGTAGTTAATTATTTGCCTAGAAACCCCTTAACATTAAAGAGGTTGTTATTTATGGTTAAATCTATAGGCAATATCTATAGGCAATATCTATTTCATTCTTTTCTAAACATAACAACCATTTACCACACCCAGATAGCCTTCTTATATTTTTGTGTGAATCATAAAATAGATTATTTGCAGTGAAATAGTGTTTACCAGGACTTCAGCCACATACCATACTGGATATACAGAACAGTTTCAAATTTCATTTACGTTACTGCCTCCCTGTCCAGATTCTGGACTTAAAATAACTCACTTCTTGAGCTAAAGATAGCGCTTCAGTAATTCACAGCGCAATTGTGAATGGATGAAGTTTGATGTGGTCCCTTATGTCATGCTTTACCATCACTTAGGTTTGTATCATAAGTACAGGTTTACCCCACTACCCAAAAGTAGAGTGTTCCTAGGAAACCTTTCGCAAGACAAAATGGTGTAAAGCAAAGAAGCAATTACTGTTAATTTATATGGAAACATTTTTGAGCATTTCCAGGCCCAAAACTCAGTGCATGCACAATGTCTTTCTTCCATTCACCACAATCAAAACACTTAATTATGTCCAGTTTTTACACTAAGTATAACACCCTTAGGAATAGGAGCTCTCTTAGGCTATTCTGATACCTTAGGACACATCTTGCTAATAGATGCACAAAGTAAATCGACATAAACTACAGACGTGCACAGGCACAGTTCAAAGCTACGGCGGTTTGATGCTGAGATGTTGAGTGTAGCTGCCAGGGAAAATGCTTGGCGGCACCACTTTCCCTGCTTGGGGTGAGTGCTTGCTGCAAAACAAATGCTTAATGCTATTTGCACCTTATTTTTGTATATTAAGTTGTATTTTCATAACAAGACAGTCTGTTGTGTTTTATAGCATTCTATATACTCTGATATGTTCATTCATTGAGTTCCTAACACGTCAAATTCAAGACATACAGTCATAGGACTTACATTCCATGTTTATATATATATATATATATACATATATATATATACACACACATATATACACATCTATATATCTATATATCTATATCTATATCTATATCTATATCTATATCTATATCTATATCTATATCTATATCTATATCTATATCTATATCTATATGAAATGCAATATCCACAGATACTGTGATTTTTCAGAAAAACAGTTAACATATACAGGGCTGGTAACGTATGACCTAGTAGAGCGTGTGACTCTTAAGTTTTGTAAGTCAGTAGAGTGGGCAAGCAGTGGAAACCCCAGACATTCACACGAGTCAGAACCAAAACCATTTAGCATATACAGAGATAGGAAATTCAGAGGTGAATCAGAGTGATTAATCAATGATTATTCATTTATTTGCTCATTTAATAAAATAATATATCTATTAATAATGACATACCAGAAACTCTGCTAGAAGCTTAGATTATTTAACAAAATATTGTTTCCTCTTGCCACTAAGAGACATGAAAAGTAAGAAAACCAGTGAGTGTCATGATGTGTGATAAGCACAAGTGCTATGGGTGAATGAACAGAGCAACCCAGAGTAAGCCTTCAGGTCCTTCCTCAAGAAGCAGAGTGAATTCGAAGGATAAAATATTTTTTTCAGGAGGAAAGAAAGTTCTAGTGAGAGATAATGGAATATGGAAACACAATTCACATATAAGTATCAGAGGCTAGAGGCAAGCAGAAATACCAGGAATAAATGGGGGTAGGAATTAAAGAAGGAAATCCATATCTCACACATGAAATTCAGCATGCCCGCTCAGACAGATTTTACAAAATGTTTGGCCCTATCTTTGTTAAATTTGGTCTTCTGACATCTAATGTCTTCCTTCAAGATTTGACAGTTAAAGTGCTTTTGTTCTTTCACTGATTGTTAACAACTTTAGTGATGGCAATAGACTGTCTGATATTAAACTTTAACTCCTCCTTTGATATTTTAAGTGATTGTGTGAGTTCTGGTCCACTAAGAAGCAGATGCCAGATGAGATTAGATATGTAAGTCATGTACTGAAGAAACACCTGTGATGAACAAGGATGAGACAGCAAAATAGACTTTACACCACGATTCAGGACTGGCACTTGTAAAAGAAGAGCAGGAAGGAGAGAGGGTTGGGTAGGAAGGTCTGAGTGCTGTTCAATTCTAAGAAAGATTTGGCGAGGCCAATGGGGAGGCTTCGAGCTGTAGCTTTAGATTATAGGAGTTCTGTTCTGTAGGAATCGTCCAACACTAATACTCCCTCTGTGCTCTGTTTCTGCCTGGGTGTATCTAGGAGAAGCTTGGGCGTGGGTGGCAGTATAAGGTGGGTCAAGGGTGTGGCAGCTAGAGCGGTCAATCCACTATGCTCCCCTCAGCAGGTCATGAGTAGTGAAGTTTCCTCACTGCCACAGAGACTGTGGAAAGTATATGAACTCTTGTAAAACTGGTTTTATAGTGGGGACAATAAAGATAATAGCACCGCTATCCTTCTGGGACTATAGTAAGACTCACTGAGTTAATGCCCACAGAATGATAAGCATAGTGCCTAACACAGAGGAATGGTTGAGAATATTCTGATCTCCAAAATGCTGTATGCCGTTTCAGAAGAGACATCTTCATAGTTCTTATTTACAACGGCATCTACCAGAACACTGTGATTATGGAACTCATGTAATAAATGCTCAAGGAATAAAGTTTCAATGCCTACCTGCCAGCATCCACCAAGAAGGCACTCATTAGCAAACAAAGCTGAGTTTATTATTTGCTGCAAAAATGGAAGACTGCCTACCCTGAGAAGCTGAGAGTTGTCTCAGTTAACAGGTGCCAGGACAGATTATTTATAAAATTTGGGCCCATGTGACATAATTTTGAGAAGGATCCAAGAAGCCAGTCATTTCTTTGGTTTGGATGCTGTCAGAAATTGGTCATTTGGTGATTGGGCATATCAATCACTTTTATTTAGGAGCAGTGTAGTACTAAGACCATAACTGGTAAAGGAGCAGCAGTCTCTTCTGGCAGTTGGGAGATGGAGATGGTTGGTCATCGTGAGTCATGTACAGTGCTTGTTTTGAGTTGTACTCACACATCATGATGGTGTCTTATTTTGTCTTATCCCATCACAGCACAGTTACCTTGTCTGATGTTGGTGTTCTGTGAATTGTTTCTATGGAGTAGTGAACCACAGCCAAGCTCTTAGGGCCAGGTCAGCTACCAGCTAGCAGCTCTGTGAGGCAGTCAAATTCAAAAGAGAAGCCACAGTACACACCTAGGGAACTAAAATTAAGGAGAGGAGCTAAGTCAACCACAAGGGCCAAAACATAAAACACAAGCACAGCTTAGGAAATCTCCAGATGCCCAGGCAAATTCTGATTTAATAAGAAATTCAGTGTTTTCAGACTGCCTCTGTTTTGTATATAATTAAGAGTAGCTTTTCTGATCTTTTCAATTGGCTGATGCTACCTTTAGTAATTGAGTTGTCAAACAAAGTACTTGATTTGTGATATGTAATCAAAGTCAGACTTTCACGAGGAGGAAGAATCCCATCCTTAAAACAACTAATTCAAGCATCTAGTCAATCAATTTTATTCTGTATCCACATGACATTTGCTATTCCAAACCTTGAGACAGAGGAAAAAAATATCTAGATGACAGAGAAAACGTCAGTCTCTCACGGGTCTACATCTGTATAAAGTCACAATCCTCCATGAAACTTTAATATCTTTGATAATGTGCCTTTGAAAAATCTAATGGAAATCAGCTTTAAACAAATTAGTACAATATTCCTACATTTGTTTTGTCTCTAAAACAATGAAACATAAATAAATTGGTTTGATGGTGTTTGAGCTTATAACCGTTTGGAAGCTGATTCAAAATGTAATCTGTGTCCATTACACTGTTCTTCTAAATCTATTCATACCCTTCTTTCAAAATGTCAAAACAATCACACTGCATCTCCAGCTCCAGAGAACAGAAACTTCACACCAGTATTATTTCTTCAGTCATAGGACTCTGTACAGTCAAGCGTACAATCAGCCTTTTGTTAAATTCTTTGAAAGTTTTCAAGCCAAAACAAAAGAATAACCTAGACAAATAAGAGATCTTTAAAATGAATGAAGTTCCTATTCAACTCCATGATCACATTTTACATGCTTTCAGCCTCACATTTTCCCTTTCTTTAAATAAAGTCTGAAATTAGCATGCACCCATATTCAGTTGTTCTCAGTGGCGCAGCTTCTCCCACTGGATGGAGTCTCACAATGACTGCCCAGTCTCGGGTAGCATAGCACAAATGGCAAGTGTTAGTGGACTGATGACTTCAGCAGAGCAACAGTGTGGATTGATATCAGGCCATATTCCAAATGAAGTCCAAAATAATAAGCACTAAATAGTAACACCTATCATGTTCATGTCTGAATTCCTACAGTCCTTATTTCAATTCCAGCAGTCCTAAATTCTTAGCTGTTCATAAACAGAGTATATATACCTTAATAATCTTAAGATAGAATAAACACTCTGTTAACATCAAATACTTTATTTTCAGCGTGTTAACCACAATTAGACTTATTGTGGCTCCAGTTTAATTAATTCCTTGAATATAAGAGATCCGACTTAGGCCCTTTAAAGAAGACATTCCAGATCAATCCTACTCTGTTCATCACCATATTCTGTCCCTTCTTAAACTTAGAGCTATTTATGTGTCACCGTTCCATTCCCCTCATCTCCTGAACAGGGTGTGTACAAGTTATTCAATAGCAGGGAAACTACAATTGTATCTCAAATCTACCCCATCGAAGAGTCAACTGCATTTTGTCCATACTCAAAAAAGATCTTGCTAAATGCCTGAGCTAAAAGGGAAATGCCATCTTTGAACTGGGAGAACATATTGATGAAAACAACATATTTATTCTTTATCATTTATGATATGTAAGGGAGACAGCGAATATGGAGTTTGAAAGGATCGTTTGTGCCCTCCAGAGATATAGACTCCACTAACAAGAGATTAAAAATATATCCAAGGCCACAGGGTATTTAGGGCAGCATAGGCGAGAAAAAAATTACTATGGAGATGCAAAGAAGAGAGTAGTCACACTGAGGAGAGGCATTGGCAACGGTTTCAGTGAAAGACTGATATTTGAGATGAACTTTCAAGGATAGATAGGATTTTGATATGTGGGCAGAAGTGATGAATACAAATTCCAGGTGGGTGGGGAGCCTGAGCCAAAGCATGAAAATGGAGAGTGTTAAATGCTGAGGTGAAAAGTAGTTTTCAAGTAATCTGTACTGAGGAGGACAAAACTGAGTAAGGAAATAAATGGGAAGGTAGGAAGAAAGGTAAGCAGCTAAGGGAATGTAACATTCATTCACATGGGAAATAGTAAAGACTGGAACCCAGGTTAAACGTATGGGGAAAAGAAAGAGCAGGCAGCTGAGAAAGAGCTACAGTGATTGGCTGTGTATAACTCGGTTGAAAAGAAAGGAAAAACAATATGAGCTGTTTTTACTCTAGACTTCTGAGTCCTGCTCCTCCAAAATAATTGGAAGGACCATGGTATATATTAGGTTGGTGCAAAAGTAATTGAGTTTAAAAGGTTAAAAATCATAGCACAACTGCAATTACTTTCACACCAACCTAATAGATAATCATATGGAAAGTGATGATTCAGCTAGGTACAAGGGTGTCAAGTGCATTGTCTGATTTTATGGGGAAAATAATGAGTAGTTTGGACAGGATTGGAAAAAAAATTAGTCAGTGGTCCATTTGAGTGTGAAAGACAGTAATCATCATCATCATTATTTTCATCATCACTTAATTTAATATCACAAATTATTGATGAGTCTACGACCTGTCTACTAGGCTCTCAGATCTCTCTCTCTCTCTCTCTCTCTCTCTCTCTCTCTCTCTCTCTCTCTAAAGAGCCACACCGTGTGGCTTTAAGTAATTTTCATTGTATCAGGGAGCTGTGATTAGGTAAAGAAATCAGTAGCAAAGTAAAAAAAAATCAGTATACCGCATTATTTACATTTAAATAGAACTTTAGGTTTTTCAGAACTCTTTACATATATTATCCCATTTAATGTTACTAAAGCTAGGTGTAAAGCAGGACTTGCCAATCCAATCTGTCCCATGGGGGAAAGGGTTCTGCCAAGGGAACGGTCTATTATATTAGAGTCCATTCCTGTGATCTGAGGTAAGGTGATCTGTGATATGGGAACCAGGGTCTTTGGGAAATCTCAGATTTCCAGACTTTTCTCTAACTAATAAAACTTTACCGTGTGCATTGATTTCAGTAAATAAAAATTGGGAAAGCCATTTCAGCATAAGATAAATTGAAGAGAAATAGTGGTAAATAGTGGTAACAAAACAAATGCTCTACGACAGCGGCTGGCAAGCTAAGAATGCTTTTTCCATTTTTAAATGATCCAAAAATTCAAAAGATTATTTTGTGACACATTAAACTTATATGAAATTTAAATGTCAGTATCTATACATAAAATTTTATCAGAACACTATCACATTCACAAGTTTGTGTGTTGTCAATGGTGGCTTTCACATTACAATAGTAGAGTTGAGTAGTGATGAGAGAAACCATGTGGTATGCAAAGTTTAAAATACTATCTGGCTCTTTACAGAAAAAGTTTGCCAGCCTGGTCTAAGACAAAACTTGATGGCAGCATTTTGTGAGTGATTTTGGCCACACACATCCATGAGGAAGAAACTGTTAAAAGTTCCAGTTTCAGAAGTGATAGACCAAGAAGGGGGAGTGTATAAGTCTGCTGGGGCAGCCATAAGAAAATTCCACAGATGGGTTTGAACAATTGAAATTTATTTTCTTACAGTTCAGGAACCTGGAAGTCCAAGTTCAAGGTGCTGGCAGGGTAACTTTCTGGTGAGGCCTCTCTTCCTGGCTTTCCTTGCTGTGTCTTCACGTTGTGTGCTTGGAGAGAAAGAGAGATCTCTATGGTCTCTTTATCTTCTTATACGGACACTAATTTTATCAAATGAGAGTCCCACCCTTATGACCTCTTTTCACCTTAATTGCTTCTGTAAAGGCCCAGGAATGAATGTACCTGTTTAGAAGGGCTCCTGGTGGCTAATTGGGTTCAAATTTTTAAACAGAGCTTAGCAGCAGCCATTGCTAAACAGGGGCCTTTCACACAGGCCATACTTCAGGGAGAAGCCTGCACTATACTGCATCCTGCTTGCACTGAACTGCCTACCTGCCTGCACTGTGTTCCTGCCATCTGGCCCAACACTTATAAAGGAGTTGCTGGAATTGTATTTCTACCAATAGGATTGAGACTTCCGCCATCTAATTGGAGCTGTGCTGCTATTTCATCATTAGCATCTTCACTAAACAGAGTGGCTCTGTTCCAACCAATCAGGGCAGTGCTTTTTGGACCAAACTGTGAGTATTTGGAGTCCTCATTTGCATGAGGCCAGACCAATCAGGGGCCAGGACAGGGACTTCTTGCTATATAAATAAGCTCCCCTCTGGTTCAGGGAGCACAACTCCCTTCCCACCGAAGTCTGCACTGTGTTTCCCCTGCTGGAGCTGAAACACTGAGGATGTTTCCCTGAAGAGGTTCCAGGGAAGAGCAGACTGCAGTGGAGTGTACTGGACCTGACCCAAGGAGCAGAGCTGTCTAGCTGGAGAGGGGCCTCGCCTGAGGGCTGCCACCTGAGGGACACTAACCAGCTGTGCTGTTTCGTAATTGAGCTGTTCCACAGCCATACTCTTCTCACAGCCCTGCTGTGTCACAGTTGAACTGTTTGCACTGAATAAAGTTTCTTCTTCCACTGACCCTGAATTAGGGATTTATGTTAGCATTAAATAGGTGCCAATGACCATCAGTTGACACCACAGATTCAGTCACATTATGGTTAGAGTTTGAACGTATACGTTTTGGGAGTACACAATTCAGTCTATAACGGAGGGAGGAGGGACTGGCCACATCCAGTTCTGCTCACATTTTCACTTTGAAGTCTTTTAATAATAATGATACTAGTAATAACCATAGTTAATATGAATTGTGTGCTTTCTGTGTCCTAAGAACCGTGCTATGTCTTTTACATACAGAATCTAGTTTTCCTCACAACCATGTACTCTTCATGTTTTCAGGTGTGGAAACAAGCAGAAACATTAATTACTTACCTAAAGTCCCAGAACAGCACATGGATAACCCCCTGATGTGCACCCAGACAGTCTGACCCTGGGAACTGTTCATCAGTCTATCTTTCCCTTCTTAGAATGTTTTCAGGGTTCTATCTGTCCCTCACAATCTAGGACTTGATTACATGCCAATCAGGCAGACAGGATTCATTTCCTGTTCTGTGTCTCACTATCTAGGCAGCCTTTGGCATATCTTTTACTCTAATACAATAGGGATCACTTTGTTTTTGTCTTTTTCTTCCTTTTAAATTGAGAGGGTCATATTAGACTCTTACTGGTTATTTTGAAATTACAGAATGTCTCAGATAGGAGAGTTACGATATGAAAATTACCAGGAAGTTTTGTGTATCATGGAAAAATAAAGAAGGGAAGAGCAAATTTTCTTTGATATATTCTAGTAATGATACTATTTTAATTTGAATTTAAAATAATTTTGATAAAGTTATAAGATATTTATATTTATCAAGGCTGAGGTGCAAAGTTTGAGAACTTTTGGATTAAGTAAACTTTAAGGACTCTTTCAGCATGTGCTCTCCACATGCCCCCCTTTCCTTTTGGTTGTGTAATTTATTTATTCCAGTCTATCTGTTTGGCTTACTTTCTTTGTAGTCTCCTCTTGGCAATTAACTTTTATTTACTTCTCTCTCTCTCTCTCTCTCTCTCTCTCTCGCCCTTCCTTCCTTCCTTCCTTCCTTCCTTCCTTCCTTCCTTCCTTCCTTCCTTCCTTCCTTCCTTCCTTCCTTCTCTGTCTCTCTCTGTCTCTGTGTCTCTGTCTCTCTGTGTCTCTCAGCAAGTATTGATTTCTCTCAGCACAATAATTACTTGGTAAGCTTAAGCTTACTTCTAGGCCCCCTGGTGAATTTGTATGGCAGGAGAGCAGGATCATCCCTAGGATAAGGATGACAACACTGGAGGTGGTGATAGTGGTGGGGATTTAGACTTGACCTCTTTCTTCCTTATGTTTTTCCTAACTTGTTGATTAATTGTGAGCCTCTATGTTTAATAGTTTCATCTTTTTTTATACTTCGACATATTTTCGTTATCTTTACTTATTCTCAATTACTTACCTTAAAACCTGATCCAAAAAAATGACTGATTAAATTCCTTAGTACTGAGCTCCAAAAACTAGTAAGAAGATGAAGTGCTAACTCCTTCACAGGGTATTTTGGTTTCTTAATGAAAAATAAAAATATTCACATAAATTGGGGGAATGTTCCAATTATGAGATTTCATGTATAAAAAAGGTGAAAGAGAATAAAGTTTTGTAGGTACAGGGATCTAACTGAAAATTAAAAAATGACAGGATATAATGACTTTGTGTATAATAAGATTGTTAGAACATTAAATAAAGTTTTAAAAAGCAAAAAATCATTCTGGAAAATTCTAGGGCACTGATTTATTGTTGATCACTTATTTTATTTTCATTGAAGATGCCCTCTTTCAACTTTTGTTTTCACTCTGTAAAGAACTGGTGTTTGTGCAAGATATCTGATGCACTCTTTTTGAAGTTTTAAGAGGAGTTATTTTCTTTTTAAAAATTTAACAGAAATATTCAGTGAAATTAATTCTCAATGCCTACACTCATTTCAAACTTACTTGTCAAAATTCTAAGTAATTTTATTTATTTTTTTATGAAACAAAGAAATTGTGCATTTTTTAATCTATCAACCATTATTGCTATTTTAAATCAGAGTTGGAGAAGTACAGATATATTTCATTATTTTGAAATTGTGAAGCAACAAAACACCAAAGAACAGTTTATGAGAGAGTATTTTTGAAGTTTTTACAGGAAATTTCCCTGGCTTTCTATAAACATTTCTACAAAAACCTGCCTTGTTTTATGCACTTTATACACACACACACACACACACACACACACACACACACACACACACACATTTCTTTAAAAAAAACTGCAATTTCTAAATGGTCTATTAAAATGTATATGTGTATCTGTATCTGTTAGAATTGGTCTTTTTATATGTCACTAAGGATATATATATATATATTAATTTATCAGATTAGTTAGGCTCTAGTCTATTGTGAACCTTAGGGACTTGAAAAACTGAAATATAAACTGAAATATTACTTGCCAGTGTGTGTGGGGGAGATATATACTGGGGGTGCCAAAAAAATGCACACACATTTTAAGAGATGCTATCTCTGTGCTCCAGCAGTAGTTCGCCATAATCAGAAGTGTCTGGACACTGAGGGTAACTACTTTGAGCACCTCTTATAATTGCAGAAGTCAAACGTGACTTGTATTCATCTTTTGTTATTGGTACATATTGAGCATTACAATTAATACAGTGTTTTTCTTTTCTTAAAATGTGTATACTTTTTTTGGGGGGCGGGGCACTCTCTGTATATCTCCAAGTAGCTTAAGGAAAAAAGAGGCGCTGTTTACAGGAAATGAGCTGATTTGATTGGCTAAGATACTTGCAGAGGTGGGTAGATGTGAAGACTTGGATATAATTGGGAGGCATGTGACATGGATGCAGGGGGTGGGCAATCCCATGTCTTCCACACATTATGTGAGTCTCTATAGAAAGAGGGAGCTGAGAGAAGTTGCTGAGAAGGTAGAGATGAAAGAGAGCAAGGCCCTGGGGAAATGGAAGAAGTGTCCTGATCTTGATCTCTGGGCTGGAGGCTTGGGGACTCAAAGAAAAATTGAATGGCTCTGAACAGTAAGCAGATTTCCTTTTCATTTCAGTTTTGTTGGTGACTAGATCTCATTTGGCACTAAAACTCATGGGCAGCCTCAATACATGAATCTGTCTTGAAAATACAGCCCTCAGAGTGTTGTAATAATTTTTAACGTGTTAGGAACAGGTAGGCCTCATTATAAACCAAACTATTAATTAGTAAACCAAAAAAAGTGATTTTCATAAGAGGTTATTAAGGAGTGACTGTTTTTTATTATTTAGAAATACTTTTTAGCTAACAAAAATGTTCACCATTACAATTCTGACAAATCAGCTTTATGGAAATAATGATAGCTAGCATTCATCGAGTGCTTAATATGTCAAACACTACCCTATTTTATATGCATTATCTTTCTTAATTTTCACAACAACCTGATCAGCTAGGTACTTCTATCATGTCTCTATTTTTTGAAGTGTTTGGAGGTATAACTTACAAAGTCATCCTTTGTTAATGTATATGGTTCTATGAGCTTTGCTAAATATATGAAGTCATCTAATCACCACTTCATTTAATAGTTCCATTACCCCCCAAATTTCCCTCATGCTTTTTGGAGTCAATACTCTCTTCTCACCGATAGCTCATGATAACTACTGATTTGCACTGTATCCTCATGTTTTTGCCTTTCCATATTACCATACAAATTAAAGTATATAACATACAGCCTTTTATTTCTGGCTTTTTTCACTTTGTATAATGCTTTTGTGATTCATCCACATTGTTACAAACATCCATGTGTGCATTGGTAATTCATTCCTTTTTATTCTTGAGTAGTATTGCATTATATGGATATACCACAGCTTGTCCGCACACAACTTAATGTTTGGGTTGTTTTTTGGTGATTAGAAAAACAGCCACAATAAGTATTTGCGTAAGATATTTTATGTATGGATATATGTTTATTGAGACTTACCTTTTCATTTCTCTTGAGATATTACCTAGGAGTGGGATTGCGCGGTTGAATAGTAGGTATATACTTCATTTAAGAATGAGGAACTGAGCAATTAATAAGTTAAGTACTAACCTAGTTTCACATAATGATTAGTAGAGCTCAGATTTGAACTAAAGAGATCGAATCTCAGATTACATGGTTTAACCACCACCTCAACATACTTAATCTCAGTATATCATTTAAGAAATTATTAGCACAAATAAGATAACTGCTTTGCTTTTCTGAATTGATTACTCATTTTCCTCTGATTATAGTACTGTGTTTCCCCGAAAATAAGACTTAGCCGGACAATCAGCTCTAATGCGTCTTTTGGAGCAAACATTAATATATATATATATATATATATATATATATATATATATATATATATATATATATATATATATATATGACCCAGACTTATATTATAATATATTAGTATAAGACCAGGTCTTACAGTAAAATAAGACTTGGTCTTATATAAATGTTTGCTCCAAAAGACACATTAGAACTGATTGCCCGGCTCGTCTTATTTTCGGAGAAACACCTTATGTGCTATAAACATACATGGCTATATAAAAGAAAGGCTGTCAGAGTTTCAAGGATCAGGGTTAGAGCCTTTGTTGCAGAATCTGCTTTAGGGACTTTTTTTTTTTTTTTTAGTTAATTAATGTAAAAGGAATTTTAAAAATCGTTCTTCCACTGTCTGGAATGAAACATTTGTTTATATATGAGATTAACATTTCAAGGACAAAGCACGGGCATGTGTACACACACATGTGCGCGTGCACACACACACGCACACACACACAAAACAAAACAAAACAACCTCCGTGTGTAATTCTTTCTCTCTCCTTGGCCACCCCCAATTTGGAAACTATTCCATACCAGAGTAATAAAGACAAAAACAGTCCTTGGCTGTCTTGCGATCCAAATCCCTGGCCTTACAAATGGTAAAAGACAGTGCCTTTTGTAAAGTTAATGTCCAAGTTGATAGCAAAGCTTATAGGAAACTGAATATTTCTTTCAGATTCAGTAATCTCCAGGTTTCTTTTATAGTTATTTCTGTTATTAAGCTCAGCATAAGTAAATATAATAAATATTTATTAGTGTCTGCTTATATGACAGCAATGTTAGTTGGCTATTGGAAAAAATATCAGTATCACCATCAGCATCATAATTACCTCCTGGAATTTTGAGTCAGTAACTCAACTATCAATATTACAACATTAGTTATTTATGTTCTCCTGAGACTGTTGTTCATGTGGAGGGCATTTTCAGCTTCACAGTGATCGCCATCAAGCTCTGTGAATAAGCTGATCTACCCTCTTACTTCTTTGCTCAACTGCAATGACTCAATCCATCCAACGGGGGAGGGGTGGATGATCTGCCTATTCCTTTATTTGCAGCATAGCAATTTACACCTTCTTACAATGGTCAAAAGTTCTGTTTTACAACTGATTGTTTTTTCCAGCTTTACTGAGATATAATTGATATATAATATTTTGTAAGTTTAAAGTATACAATGTAATTATTTGATATTTCAAATGATTTTAACTTGTTTTAGGAAACATTTTGAAAAAGGTAAAGATTATCACTATTAATTTCCAAACTTCTATTTCAACATTCTTTTCCTCCTTCCTGTTTTTCCTGTTATGCTTCCAGAATATTATCCATTACTGCAATCAGCTTTTGGTTCACTGTCACTATTGAAAATCACTGTTCAAGTTTTACCCAGTGAACATTTAATTGCTTCCCCTTCCTCAACTCTAATGAGATTTCTATATTTTAAAAAATCTTTAAACCAGGAAAATACTTAAAATTCCCTTAAGCATTAAAAACTAAATTAAATTTAGAAATAAGTTATCGGTAGGCTTAGCAAAGTTCTCTGAATAGAAATCCTCACTTCATAAGGGGATATTTGGCTTTTAAGGCTGCTTCTGTTCTTGTTCACTTGGGTGTCCCCCATTTGTGGAGGATTCCTGGAAGATTTACCCATTGTTAGCTTAATTTGCCTGTTTACCAGCAGCCTAAGCTGTTTCTTTTCCTTCACATTTGTGCATTTTAATGGATGTAATCTAGTATTGTTCTTTTTGAATAATTTAGAAAATATATAAATTAAATCACCACTGGCTGGATTAGAGCAGGTATTTTTAATACTTAGTGTTTCTTTGTTTTTAATCTTTTATTTTGTACATGGTTCTGTTAAAAGCAATTATAACAAAACAACAATACACTTGTGGTTTAGGGTTCAGCAAATTAGCAGAGTTAGTTTTGGATTTGGGTTCACTGACTAGGTCAGTGGAAGTTTCTGCTAACTCCAAAAATGCATTAACACCTTTTGTAGAGCTAATGCACTGACCAGACTAAACTTACTCCTATCCCCTGGCCCTTTTGTTCATTTCTGAGGCCCTTGGGAGCACTGAGTCTCCAGTTCTATGTCTTGAGTGACACGTTCTCAGTCTAATCCCTCATTTAGGGGTCAAGACGCCAGTTGTCTTGAACAGATTAGCTTTCCTCTTGCTTGGGAATTTGTTTTGCTACTGGTATGTCCTGAATTTTATTTTTTACCCTGAATTCAGAACTTCATATCTGTGAGTAAAATGTAGCTGAGTTCATTGTATTTCTCTGCTTATCTCTGTAACTAAATTACTAAGCAGTTGATTAACTACTATATACTATAAGATGCCTGTAGGCTCAACATTGAGAGAACCATGAAAATAAGTGGTTTGCTAACTAACATGGAAGATGCTGTGAACTTCCGTCACACGAACATTGTCCTGTGACGTATGCAATGCCTTAGAAGTGATGACTTAGTGATTACAAAGCAGTCACGTAACTGCTGCTGCTACTACCACTACTTATAATAATTGGAAGCATCTTTAATTAAATAACCAATATGTGCATCTATTTAGTCACCGTGCTAAATGATTTATAAGCATTAGCTCTTTTGATATATACTAAAACCCCATATGATCATTGTATTATGTTATGTGTTAAAATAAAATCATAATATACCATACTGTGATATTATCTGCATCATAAGTATGGGAAAATTTAAACTAAATAGAGGTTGGAAAAATCTGTATAAAGCTCATCTAGCAGTAATGGAGTTGGTGGAGAAAAGGTATGGACCCAGAACTTAATGAATCTAAAGCCATGCTTTTGAGCACAGAGGGAGGTAAGGAGATGGTAAAGATGGATGCAGCAACCCTACAGTTTCTTTCCTAAAATCTTCTGTGAAACTTATTAAACACCAAAGTTGAAGATCTAATTGTATTTATTTATTTTCATTTAGTTAATTTTTAGTCTTCCACATCAGAAGACATTAGTGGGGATAAAGATATGTCCAATCAGTAAAAGCCACTATGATGGAAACAGAGATGTACCAAAGAACTCTGATGTGACTTTTGTTCTCACCTGACCCGTGTCCTACCTGATTTATACTGTGCTATGTAATTATCCTCATTTCCTCTCTGACTTGTGCAATTTGAATGTGGGATGCTCAATCAATCTGATGTCCTGCAGGGCAACTTGGGTCCCTTCCCTACCTAGCGGCATTGTAGGTCCGTGTTTAAACGTTCCCTTTTCTCTTGACACCACTTTTATGTTTTCTTGTTTAAGTCACCGTGTGTCTTCCTAAGTTACTGAATCACCCTCCGGTCCAGTGATTTGCTGGAAGAACTCAGCAAAGCCGTTACACTCACTTACAGTTTATTATAGTGAAAGGATAGAAATTCAAATCAGCAAAGGTAAAGTTCGCATAGGGCAGAGTCCAGGGAAGACCATGCCATGCAGTTGCCCTCTCCCAGTAGAGTTGTATGGACAGTGTTTAATTCTCACAGCTACCTGTGAGCTTACTTATCTAGCAGGCTTTGTTAGAAAATTTTAACACCTGAATCTTGCATACCTACTTTTGTCTATTTGATTTCATCTAGCTCCCAATGCAGGGCCTGTTTTCCTCTTTTGTTTTTGAATTTTGACTGTGAGGTGCTAATTTGTTGTAGAAATGTATTTGTACAGTTTTTTTTTTTTTTTTTTTTTTTTTTTTTTTTTATGGCCTGATTTGAAAGCAGGTCTTCTGGAGACTTTTTTTGTTTTGTTTTGGCCAGCATCTCTTGCTAATCCAGGACTACATACTACATTTTATAAAAATGAGGTTTCTCCAGTGACATGGATAGCATAAAAAACTTACTGCCATCTTGCCTTTGGGCTGACTTGTTATGAGTTCTCAGAAGGTATTTTATCCCCTAACCTTTCTTTTAGAGTTCCTTACTTAACCAGGTATGAGGATTTATCTCTTATTCTTTGTGCAACATGCTGCCATCAAGGGGAAGCTCCAGTCTCCTGTATTCAGCAGAAGTCCACAAGGTTAAAAGCTGGCTTTGGGGCCCTTTACTTTGAAACTGTATAGAAAGTACATTATAAATATTTGATCCTTTATCTTTATTTGACATTTTCAAAATGATTTGATTCACTAGCATCTTACAGGTTTTTTTTTTCTTTGTTTGTTTTGTTTTTTAATTGTATTAGAGTTAACATTATCATTTTAAATCTGTGGATGTTAACATAATTTATGTGATTCAATTAATGGCTGACATTTTCCTTACTGATGTCTAATTATCCCATAGTTGGCTAGTCGTCACTTAAGGTGGCTCCTGAGTCATAGTCTTTGCTAGATTCCTTTCTTTCTGCTACCACAAGATAGTCTCAGCGCATTTTATGTATTATCTTCCCAACCAAGAATCAGCCATTTCTCTGAGGAAAGCACAAATTGTCTAGAAAGTAGAATGCCCATTGCCATCAGATCACTCCTTGTTTTTAGATATCACTATTTTGAATTTAATTTTGTTCTAAAATTTTGTAAATTATTTACATGGTTATAAAGGCAAATCTATAAAACAAGGTATATTCTAAGAAATCTAGCTTCTAAATATGTTCTCTCCATCTAGCCTGTCCATTCACTTTCCTATTGGTAATGTTCATTTTCTTTTATGTATAATCTTCTTTTGACTTTTTAACACATTTAAATATAAACATACTTCTATTTTGATAAAGTTTAGCTTTCATATGTATTTTATACACTTATATTTTTAATTCAGCATTATAATCTGAATGTGTCCTACTGTAATATATAAAGATATAACTCCTTTTTTTTCAGTTATCCACCACTTCATGGTATGAGTTGCCATAATTTATTTAACCAAACCATCATCAATTAACATTTGGGCTATTTAGAATGTTTTTGTGATGCAAAATATTGCTCAGTAATGCATAATTATTTTTGCACATTATGTGGCACGTTATTTTATTTTATATGATTACTATAGATAGATACTCTACCATAGTGCAAGAAATGGATGTTTAAATGTGGTAATAATGAGTATGTTAATCATCTATGTGAAGAAACTGAACCAACTGAGCCTCAGAGACACTTGCCTAAGACTGTATAGTTGGTATTTAATGCTAGAACCAGAATTTAATTCTGTGGGTCTTCAAATCCATTCAGTTTAATTTCTAGCACAATAAATAACATTTTCTAAAGACAAAGAACTAGATTGATAGTCTACCAATCACACAGTGACAGCCAGCCTGAATGATAACATGAGTGATTCAGCTTTATCTGAGAGCAATTGCTTATATTTATTCCCATGAGGGTTGCTAAAGCTACAGTCACAGCTTTGAACTTTGTGTAGACAGTTCATTTTGTTTGGGGACAGAGAAACTCTGTCAAAACCGTGTACTAACAAGCACATGCAGAATCAGTGTGAAAGTACATTTGGAGGGTTAGAGAGGAGCTTAGGGTTTCCTCTTATAAAATCTCTTCAGTAAGTATTCTTAGCTTCAGATAATAGACAAAATTTGAAAAAAAAAATACATTTGATGCTTTATAACCTCAGGATCTGTTCTGCAGTGAAGACTCTCTTGAAAGGAGTAGGAGAATTGAGATCTACTTGGGGATTTGTTCGCTAATATTTTGGCTAATACTCATATGTTTCCTCTGTAAACTGACCAAATAAGAAACATATGAGTGTTAGCCTATATAAAATGTCCTTTCTAGCTCTATCTGCTAAAATAATTAGAATTATTTTAGTTGAGTAGAAGTAGAAGTGAGTCAAGGAATTATGATTGTAGCTTATTTTCTATATAAACACAGAGCAGAAGCATTTGGAATAGATCCTTTTCTCTTCTACATCACAGTAAAGATTGCATTGACTGGGGAGCTTAATGACATTGAGGTTGCTTTGCTCGTTGCTGGTGTTACAGAACCATGAGGAGTTTGCAATGATCAGAAGTTCTGATTCCTTCCACCAGGAGTCTACATCCTTCTCTCTCCCATATTTGCTTCTGCAAATACTTTTCTCATTTGCTGCAAGTGATGATGAAGTCAGACATTATTTAGAATGCTGTTCTTCATGCAATTATTTTATCCACACACATTTCTATTACATAAACCATTAAGCATTATGGTGGTACCCACATAGTAACATTAGATTGCTACATTGTTTACATTCTCTGAAGAAGTCATTCTTGAAGAAATTTCTTTGTCTACTGGATACATATGAGACACAATATATTAATATTTTTAAATTATGCTTGAAAAATCTTATAAATATCTGGCAACTACTTACCAGAAGTCAGGGTCTCTTGTTTCAAAATTTAACCTATGATTTTAGGCCTTAAACCATTTATTAGTCTCCATCCTCCACTTGTGACCCTAGTAATGGCACCTTTGAATGAAGGGTAGGCTATAATTAATGCAACACTATATTAAAGTGTCTACAGTCACCGTTATAATGTTTATCAGAAATATGGCCAGTGCGATATCTTCCATTCGCAAACAACTACTACAGTTTTTATAAATCTTCTGATTCACTCACTTAATCAGTTTCTTACTGCTATAGATCTCATTGTGTCCCTCTGAAAATCATCTATTGAAGCCCTAACTCCTAATATGATGGTATATGGAGATGGGGACTTTGAGATATAATTAGGTTTAGATGACATCATGAGGGTGGGGCACTTCAGATGGGATTGTTGCTCTTATATGAAGAGGCACCAAAGAGAGTCCTCCCTCTGTCCCCACCAAGTGAGGACATAGCGGGAAGGTGGTCAAAAACAAGCCAGAAAGAGATGTCTCACCAAAACTCAACCATATTGGCACCTTGATTTCAATCAGACTTCCAGTCTCTAGAACCATGAGAAATAAATTTATGTTGTTTAAGCAGTGTAGTTTATGGTATTTTGTTATGGCGGCCCATGCTGACTGAGATACTCACCAAATGACACGTAGGAAATGGTCCCTATATGCTTAGCCCATAGTTATGTGCAGAGGATACCAAGGTAGCATATCTTGGTGACAGAAATCTAACTCAATTTACTTAAAAAAAAAAAAAAAAAGTGAGAAGCGAATTATTCACTCACTTCCTGGAAAATGTACACAGGCACCTCTACTTTCAGGCATGGCCAGGTCCAGATCCAGATACTTAAACAGAACTGCCAAAGTGGATCAATCTCCCTGCTTTTTTGTTTCCTCTGCAGTATGTTGACAAAATGACCACAGCATGTCTTGGTCCCTAGGACTACAATATTCACATAGCTCATAATCTCAGTTGCCTTCTTTCATGATCATTCCAGAAGGAATCATAAGGTGTTCTCTAATATTGTTATTGTTTTTGCATCTTGAGCCACGTGCTCATCTCTCAACCACTAACTATGCCTAAGAGGGTATAATGTTCTGATGGTTCTCATGATGTTCACCCCGGAGATGTTAGTGGAGGAAGGAGATATACACATCCCTACTCAATAATGGCTAAAAATGAGGGAGGTTTATTCTTCCCTAAGTTACCTGCAGCCAGTAAAAACAGATAGAGCTTCAGCTTTTATGGTGTTCACTCACGCGCGCGCACGCTCACACACACACAAACACACACACACACACACACACAAAGTGATAAGTACCCTAAATTATACAGTTCAGTCCCTGACCAGTTCTGAGAGATGTAAAAGAAAGCTTATCTGAGAAGGTTAATTTTAAGGTGACATATAAATAGTGAATAAGATTTAACCAAGTAAAATAAATGAGAAGCATTTACAGAGCTAATAGCACTGGATTCTGGCTGTGATTGCACGATTCCCATATCAAAAAATACAAAACAAAACAAAGCGAAAAATGTGATCATCTTCATTAAAATCTTTGTCTACTCTGACTTACGTCATGACTGCACCATGAAAAGTAATCCTGCCAACAGCTAACATTGACCATCCTATCAATTATAAATTTCCAGCAAAAATGATCATGGCCTCTGGGACTTGTACTTCAGAGGATAATCCCTAATGCTATGCAAACTAAAAACACCATTATGGCCTCACAACTCTACAGGCACTCAGTGACAATAAAACATCCACCCTTAGTGAAACAAAATCAGAAAATCAGAGGAGCTTGTATACTCAACAAAGTGTGCTATCTCAATGCACTTGGGCTTATATAACAAAATACCACCGACAGAGAAGGTAATAAACAACAGAAATGCATTTCTCACAGTTCTGGAGGCTGGAAGTCCAAGATCAGTGTGCCAGCAGATTTAATATCTAGTGAGGGGCTGCTTTCTGGTTCATAGGGCACCTTCTCCTTGTGTCCTCACATGGCCGAAGGGCTAGGAAGCTCTCTGGAGCCTGTTTTAAAAGAGCACTAATCCTAATTATGAAGGTTTCACTATCGTAACTTAAGCACCTCCCCAAAGCCTCACCTACTGATACTATCATACTTGGGGGTGAGGATTTCAACATACAAATTTCAGGGGGACACAAACATTCAGACCATAGCATATGCTAAGGAGCAAGAACCACCAAGTGGACACCATAGCTCTCACTTATCCCAACAGTGTTTTGTTTTGTTTTCTGTAATGTTCAATTAAGAATTTTTTTTTCTCTGGGCTTTGATATTTTTCCATTCCTAACTTCTCTCCTTGTCTTATTTGCATCATGGTCTTGGAAAGTATTGGATCCATGTGTCTGTGGATCATCTGCCATCACTCTTAGAATCTTACTCAAGAAGAACCAGTTAGATACCAGATTACAGTAATTTATTATCTTACATTTCTGGAGGTCAGAAATCCAAAATTGGTCATATGAGGATGAAAATCAGAGCTGCCTTGCTCTGGAGGCTCTAGGAGAGATTCTGTTTCCTTCCCTTTTCCGGCATTCCTTGGCTTGTAGTGCCTACGTTGATCTTCAGAGGACATCACTCTAACCTCTGTATCCCTCATCATATCTCCTTTCTAATTCTGAGCATACTGTAAAGAAGGACCCTTGTGATTACATTGGGATTACCCAGATAATCTCTCTCATATGAATCTTAACGTGATCCATCTGCAAAATCTTTTTTTGCTATGCAAGGTAATATCTTTATGTGTTCTGGGGATTAGTACATGGGCATATTTAGGGATGTATTATTTTATCTACCATGGCACCTTATCTCCCTCCCAGGTAAGCAGAAGCAATGATTTTACCAAACGATTTGCCTCTTCATAACATGGAGAACATTGTTCTAGCCTTCAAAATCAGTTTCCTTATTCACTGTCCTTACTCTGGGACTCAAGCTGATGGAGCATGTGTATCTGGACTATTACCAATGGCCTTGGAGGAGAAAAATAGAGCTCTGGGCAATTTTATACTAAAATAAAGGACCCAGAAGTGATGCATGTTACTTCCGCTCCAGAATTATTGGCCACATTTAGTCTTAAGGTGTTAGGAAGCTTGATTTTAACATGTGTTTAGAAGGGAAAACAAAAAATGAATGTCGAACATCAGCAATGATCACCCAACAAAATATTTTATTCCCAGAAACTATGGTTCACTCTTAGTGCAATGATTAACCAACCACTTAATGAATGATTCCTCCAATTTATTATAGTATTATGGGCTATGAATTTTGGAAAACTTGCATAAATGCATATTCTGGCAAATTTAAACAAAAGAAGAGTTCTTAGTTTTTTATCGGTCATCAAGGAGTCTTCCCTATGGCCTTTGGTGATAAAAGTAGGTAGGAGTAGACTAAACTGGCTACAGAGAACATCATTTTTCTTGACGTGACTCTCTAAGGTATATCATTTGTAGAAATTTCATACCAATACTGTGTTAATCTTTTGTGTATTTCACTATTTAAATTTTTTAGAGTGAGATATATGCACTTTGTTCAACTTCAGGGTGTTAAAAAGAGTGTACCCATTCTTGTGAAAGATAACTTGAGGGAACTCTAATACTCTCTGAGTATCTGAGTAAGATTTTACTAAACTGATAAATACAAATAAATATTTAAGATTCATTTTTGTATTTATTTATTTATTTTTTTTGGATTTCCAGGTAAAGGAAAGTATTTTAAATTCTCCTTTGAATTTGATTTACAACAAACAAACAAATAAAACAAAACAAAACAAAAAACAAGGGGGTATATGCACAAAACAAGGGTATATCTATTATATAGTATTATATTATTTGTATTATATGTATAGAAAGAGAGAGAGAAAGGAGAGAGATAGAGTTTGTTCTGCCATTTATGGATTAAAAAAAAAAAGTGAGTAAAGATGGGAAGATGGCTGAACATAGACAGCGGTCTTAGAGTTATTTTAAACAATGTACCAATATAAGCCATTATAAGACTCTTCTAGCACTTTACACCTAAAAGCCAAGATACACAAAGGGACAGTGATTGAAACTGGGAAATTAACTCATCAAGGTGGAAACTAGTCTCTAAAACTGATTACCCTCCTCCTCCAACACACACACACACACACACACACACACACACACACACACACACACACACACACAGGACAGGTCTATCCTTGTTTGCTTTGCAAATAAAAAGCTGAAGAGAATTTGGGGAAATACTTATCCCTCATTTTTCCCTAAAAGATTATTTTTACTTGAGGGGATTCTATCCTCTGCACTCTGCCCTACTCAGGAAAAAAGAAAGTGTGGGCATGTCTCAGACTTTCTGGGTTATCATTCAGATCAACTAATTTTCAAATCATAGGCTGTTTTTCTGCTTAACTTTATAGAAAATTGTCTGTGGCAAATAATATTTTCTTTTTATTTGCCTAAATATATAGTTTTTAGATAAAACAACTAGTTCTAATATTTTCAGGATTTTTTTCAAGCAAATATTCATTTCTGTTAAATCCTCTCTGCCTTCATAGCAAGTTTTCATATCTGTTCTCCACTTTTAGTCACCTACTTTTTATTGATGGACATGCTTGGAACAAAAGTAATGATGACTAGAAAAGAAATATCAGTCCTCTTTTTTGACCGTCTTTAGCCAAAACTCCTCATATTGCCCACTCTATTTGTGGTAGGCTGGTGACCCCTAAGTATTTAATTAAAAAAAAATACTGTTTGCTGAAAACCAATTGAGGCAAAATTCTAATTTCTCCTTAAATTTTGTGATATAATATCAGGCATTGTTGGCTATTCTCAACCTGCATTCCTGTCTTCTTTATGATCATTTTCAAAATGTTCAGTTCTTTATCCACTCCCAAGAAAATGCATTCAATTCCCACTTTGCTATTTTTAATACAGATCTTTTTAAAATAGAAATGGAATCCCAATCCTCCCTTCTATCATATCGGCCTCTGCCTTGCCCTATTACAGAGATGTCTTCAACATAAACAGATCATTCAATTTCCATTCAAACAGATTTCCAAAAAAAGTAGGTATCATTTGTATACAATATAAGAAAGTGGGGTTTATTCAGTACAAAGCAAATGTTTCACATAGTTGAAGCAGTATATATCTTTCATCTAATACAGGGTTTCTCAATTTTAGCACTACAAGCATTTTGTTCCAGATCACTCCTTGTTGTGGGAGGCTGTAATTTGCACTGTAGGATACTTAGCACTTTCCCTGCCCTTTATCCACTAGATGCCAGTAGCATCGTCCCCTTTGTGACACCAAAAAATGTCTCTAGACATTGACAAATATCCCTGGAGGAAGAGGGGCAAGATCACCTCTGATTGAGAAACAGTGGCCCAATAGATAGTGTGTGCTTCACCATCCTGTTCAGCGAGTCAGACTCCTAAAAAGTACTATATTATCTTGACCTCATGTTTAAAAAAAGCACAGAAAAAACAACAAAACCACTCCTAACATTCTACCACTGCAACAGTGCATTATATTGAAATGTAACTAGCAAATGTTAGCGCATAGGGGGAGGAGGTAGAGTATTATTTGAGTGCTTGCATATGGATGAAAAAATTAATTAAAACCGCAGTGGTGTGTCATTAAAAATCTCTCTGATATGTTAAATTGCTGAGGCTGTTCCTAAGGAAGGTGAAGGTAAGACGTCTTTGCTAATCTTTGGTGTATAATGCCCTGCTTGGAGACTCGCTTTGCTCCTTCCTCTGTTTCAGATTGTTTTCCTGGAGCTTATTAAACACCCTTCTGATTGCATCCATAAACTCTATTTGGAGTGTTTTATTTGTTTTAATAATCAACTTGTGCTGTTTTCCTTGGGCTTTTTCATGCTTAGTGCCATATTAAGTTCTGGCTACTCTCGTGATTTCCCCAATTTCTTACAGATTTAGCATACCTGTAATTTGTGAAGCTAAAAATTCAGGGGAAAAATAAAGATGAGCACAATATATGTACATATATGCATATATATGTATGTATACATATATATGAATATATATGTATACATGTATGTGTGTGTTTATACATATATACACAAACGTATATATGTATATGTATACACATATATACATGTATATGGTTTGATCAAACAATATGGTGAATGTTTAAATAAAAATAAATTTATTGCAGTAAAAGATGCATTGCCATTAATCGCCCTCTAAATACTCCCCCTCGTTTCAAACACACTTATCCCATCTTTCTTGCCACTTTCTGAAGCAGTTGTGGAAGTCCTCTTTCGTGAGTGTCTAGTTGCGCTGTTGTGGCTGTGTCGATGTCCTGAAGTGATTCAAAATGTTTACCTTTCATGGTCATTTTGACTTTGGAGGAAGAGCCAAAAGTCGCATGGTGCCAGGTCTGGTGAATAAGGTGGATGAGGACACACCGTAATGTTTTTATTTGACAGAAATTGCCGTACCAGAAATGATGTGTGACACAGAGCCTTTCTGTTGTGATCAAAAACTATGGTGAATGCTGCTGTTGAGTGCCATCCAGTGGAAAGGCAGGGATCTTCAATATGGGAAACAGAGAGTGGAACCTTAGCACTATGTAACAGTGTGTGACATGTGTCACACATTGCTTCTGGTATTTAGCAATTTCAATTTCTGTCAAATAATAACATTACAGTGTGTCCTCATCCACCTTACTCACCAGATCTGGCACCATGCGACTTCTGGCTCTTTCCCAACGTCAAAATAATTCAGGACATCGAGGCAGCCATCACAGTATTACTAAAGACACGAAAGAGGTCTTCCAGAACTGCTTCAGAAAGTGGCAAGAAAGATGGGATAAGTGTGTTTGAAGTGAGGGGAAGTATTTTGAGGGGCATTAATGGCAATGTATCTTTTACTGTAATAATTTTTTTATTTTTTTATTTAAATATTCACTGAATTGTTTGATCACCATTTATACTTATATACATTGAACCAGCTTGGGAAATCTGCAGCCACTTTAAAAGGCACAACCACTTATTTTGATAATTTATCTTTGAATATTACTAAATTGATTTTGATAAGCTCCAGGCTCATCTGCCATTGGACAGACAGGTTAGAGAGATGTGTCCTGGAAGCCCCAAGACAACAGCTAGAAACCAGAACCTTAAATCCCTCGATCAAGCTTTAATAATTAAGGGTTTGGGGTTTGATCTCATATTTATGTTACCATTCTGGGAGTATTGATCAGAAGGTGGAGAGGCTGGGAAGAGTTAACAATTTTAGCAAACACAGAGAATTTTTTAGTTTTTATAGCTGAGGAGTTTATATTTCAGCTGGTATGAGTGATATTTGGCCTTTAATTTTTATAATCAGGGATAGCACATCAACTTAACTTTAATTTGTGCTTCTGTTCGTTTCATGCTGTACACCATATTTGCATCATTCTAACCAGGGACTTTATATACACACATTATTTTATTATATCTAATCCTTTTTGCAAAGTTCATGTTTTCCTGCATAATAGCTTTCTCTTCTCTTTTTGTTTATAATTACTATATTTACCTTTTGACAACGAAATTTAAATACCACTATGGAACTATCTTTATCATCACATAGTATTTATACAGCCCACTACGGTTTGATAATCTATTATTCTGGTATTATAATAAATATAAATATTACTGACAATTGACTACCATACATTATACTTAAGAGTTACATATATTAATTTTTTAATCCTTTCAAAAATTCTAGAATGTCGTTACGCTCCAAATATAGATTATAAAAATTAGGCGAGGGAATATTAAGTAATTTGTACAGCAGTTGATACTTGGTCAGGACAGGATTCAAATCCAGGAAGCCTAACTCCTGCGTCAGCGCTCCCGAGTTTGGATGGAGTTGAGGTTGGGACACATCTTTGTTCCCTAAGGCCTTATGAACCTTATAATCGCATAATTGTGGCGCTATGCCCAACACATATTTTATACATTTGGTCTTAAACCAGAACTTGGTAAACCTCAAATGAATTTTTTTCTTTTTTCTGATGACTTAGTACGTTTGTCTGGTAAGAAGTGAAGGAGAGATTAGGGCAGGGCCAAGTTCACCAGGATTTCCAAAATTAGTGCTCTCAAGGTGCTTTGTTCTATTGCATTAGATTTGCATTTTATAGGAAATTGATACATACTTTAGGATAGTAGAAGTAATAACAACAAAACTTTTTATAATATGTTGCAAAACACTCTTACGTATAATCTTATTAAGTTCAATTTTACTGCATATTCCTGACACCAGTTTTAAAGAAAAAAATGAGGACTCAGATCTATGACTTTACCGAGATTGCATAACCCTGGAATACCACAAAAGACTGTAATAATGATGGGATTTTTATTACTCAATGCCTAATTCACGTTCCTTTATTTGCTAAAATTTCCTGCCTCCCCAAGTAAACATACATGCACATATGCACACACATCTACATGTTACCTGTCCCCTCCATGTGCATGCAGCCTCATGCACACATTCACATCCTCACACACAGCACATACACACACACACGTTCACATCTCACACATGCAATTCTTACTGGATACCTCTCCTTTCCCTTAGGTATTCTGCATACATGTAATGCATTTGTAGATCTTCTCCAGCCAACAAAATAACATTTATCTCTGCAAGTGAGCATGGTTAGCAGATCATTAAAATGGATATTTGGGAAATAGGTTCTTTATTAGCAAAGTTGATAAAACAAATTATCAAAATAATCTAGAAGTATGTTTATTGTGCAAATATCTGAAACTTTTAAAGGATTGATATATTTGGCATTCTTTTCCCCAAGAACCTTTCTTGGGAAAAAAAGTGGCAGGGGCGAAAGGAAGAGAAGGGAAGGGAATTCTATAATGGTCAATTGAAATGCCATATTTAACAACAACTTGTAGTCTTAGACCATTACCTTTGGAATGTGAAAATACATTTTCGATGAGTAAATTCAATTCTATTAAGGGTTGTTTGATTACAGTGAAGGGGACTAAATCAGGACCATCCTAGGAATGGGATGAGTAGAGAACTAAAGTGTTCAAGTAGGACCTCACAGAAGTTTGTATTTTTTTCAAAACACAAAGGTTCTTTTCCAATCTCACCAAACCTCTAATTACAAATTACTTGTGCAATTGCACTGTTATTGTTACTATCATTATTATCAGTATCAAGTAAGATGTTTACTGTAAAAATATTATCCTTTTTTATAGCAATAGGGAATAACTTAAAGAGGACATAGGAAAGGTGGCTGGAGGTGAGTTCGGATGCTTTTCAAATCGAATTCTTTCTTTTTCTTTTTGATGTAAAGAAGCCCTCATTCATCTTGGTTATTCTATATTTCTCAAACTTTGCATATCACAACCAGATGGCTCCAGTGAAATATTATTAGACTAAAACTTAGCCACTTCCTCTCCTGTGCCCACAGGACTGTGCACAGATTCACCACTGCCAGGCAGCCGAAAGCTCCAAGGAAGTGAGACTCTTCCTGCCCCACCTTTTCTATCCTGGTTCACAGCGGGAGAGGTGTCACCATGACAGCCGCATTCAATTTCCAACCTAGTTAGATCTTTCCCACTGAGCTCTCTACACACCAGAAATATTCCTGCATGTCATCATTAAATGTGTGAAAGTAGTCAAAGTCAGGAAAATGTGAAATAGTGCCTTAGTATCGCATCAGAGAAGTATGGCTAGTTCATCATTGTAGAAGGCTCTTACAAATGAATTTGAATGAAACCTGCATCATATTTGTCAAATATATTATGGATTAGCAAAAATAAAAATAAAAAGGAAGTTAAGAAATTGCATTTGATAAGTTGAATACAGGAATGTGCAGTGAAATTGCCCAGGCTTGTGCAAGAGGCTGAGTCAGAAGTCTGAGACTTAGAACTCAGAAAATAGAAGACCATCTGGGTCCTGGAAAATAACTAGTGTCTAGAAAACAAAGAGACTCATGACTTACTTGAGAGTCATAAGAATATCAAGATTTTGAATCAGACAACCCTGGTGTTGAAGACCAACTGCACATTAACGGTAATACTAGGATTTCCACAGGTGATCGAAGAAATCGCCTCTTTCTAGAAATCTGTCTTGGAGTGGGTACTCAACAACTTTTCTATTACTGGAGTAGTGTAGCCTCACCATGGATCCCTTTGTTACATTTCCTGGTTTCCAGACATGACCTGGGAATCAGAACTAAGTATAGTGTTAACCGAATCATATAGAATCAAGTTCAACAGGGTCTGGATAACCTGAAGATCTGCAGTTAAGCAGTAAATGTCCTCTAGTTTCCTACTCTCTTCTAAGACTACTATCCTTAGACATTTCCACCTAATTTCTGGTGGCACTGGAGGAGAACAATGACAAACTTAGGGCAGACTGAGGGTTGCCCTTCTCCACACTCCTTGGTTGTATCTCTAATTGGTCATCATATACATCAAACAAACAAAAACTATAGTTTTCTGGGTCTGACTTGAGTAAAAGAAGGGAGTCCTAAGAGGGATTTTACTTGATATTCAATTCTGAATTCCTTACCAGCAACTGCTTCTTCAGTACTAAAAACATATAAAATTAGACCTATGATTGGTACATATGTCTATTGTAACACGTAGCTGGATTATTTTATTAAATCTCAGCAGTTGTAAGTATAGTGATTTGAAAGTATTTTGTTTTTAAATTTTAGATTGAGTTACAGTATAGAATACATTTTTTTTTTCCAGAAATTTTCTTCAAATAAAATCATTTCCACTATCTCAAGGCATAATACTTGTAAGTTTAAAATAGTTAATCTGAGATCAAAGATTTGAAAAAAAAGCTACATTTATCAAACACTTTCAATGCACTGAGCAATAGTTAAACATTTCATGTGTATATTATTTTATGTAAACTTCCCAATATTCCTATGTCAATAATACATATCATTATATATTCACTTTATAAATAAAATTATAGCTTAGGGAGATTTTTTTTAACTTATATGTCCAACATATGATTTGGTAAAGGAATAATGCAAACCCAAAATTTATATATAACTTTCTATATTTATATATAGTAAGTTGTATATAACTATATTTATATATAACTTTCTAAGTAAATAATGACTGCCTTCTATTAGTTATCTTATGCAGCATATCAGATTACTCCGAGATAAATGGTTTACAATAGCAATAATCATTTATTATCTTCCACAGGTTCTATGGGTCAAGAACCTGGGTACAGCTCAACAGGCTGGCACAGAATCAGGGATTTTCATAAAGTTTCAGTCAAGTTTTGGCTGGGACTGCAGTTATCTGAAGCTTGACTTCCCAGGTGGCTCACTCATAGAACTTGTGGGTGTTTTGAATGCTGGCTAGAGGCCTCAGTTCCACTCCACATTGGCTTTTCCATGTGACTCATGGATTATTGTGGCATGGTGGGTGGCAGGCTTCCAAGAGAAAGCAAGATATCGAAGAGGAAGCTGTACTACCTTTTACTATCTAAGACTCAGCAGTCATGTGGTGTCATTCGCTGTGTACTGTATATAATACAAGGCTAGCCCTAATTTTGTAAAATTAATTTCAGGTGTACAAAACAACATACTATTAGACATGATAACCTACCCAATCTACTACCCCTCTGACATCATATATAGCTGTTACAATACCATTGACTATATTCCCTATGCTGTACTTTACAACCCATGATTTTACATATATGTGTGTGTGTGTATATATATATATATATATATATATATATATATATATATATATATGTAATTTAATTTAATTATAGTTGACATTCAGTATTATTCTACTTCAGGTTCAGGTGTACACAATAGTGGTCAGGCTTCTACACAGTCTACGAAGTGGTCCCCCTGATAAGTCCAGTACCCATCTGGTACCCTCACATAATCTTTACAGCATTATTGATTATGTTTCCCATTTAATGTGGAAGGGAATCATGTAAAGGAGTGAATAACAGCAGAGGAGGATTATTGGAGGTCATCTTGGAGATTGACTACCTCCTGCCTAAGATTGGAAGCAAATTAAACAAAACCCTTTTACTGGCATTCAAGGAACTCTGTAACCTTACCTAAAGCTTATCTTTCAGTATATGCTCCTACTAATCTACTCTTCCATGTACCTCCTTTGGAAAAAAAATTATATTTTGCTGTTTCCTATTTACTTTGAAGGTTTTACACCTAGAATTTCCAACGTATATCCTATTTATTCATGCCTACACACTCTCCCTATTCAGAGACTCAGCTCCAATTCTTCTTCCTTGAGTGACTTTCTAACTTCCACAACCTTTCCTGTCAAAATTAATCCCTCTTCACTTTTTTTTGGTAATATATCCTAAACTTTTTTTGCATTTTATAGTATTTTTTGTTTTACTTTGCATTAGAAATATATATAGGTGTATGTTATATTTCATACTGAATTTTGAAGTCTTTTAAATCCAGATCAATTTTTTATTCACCTACAGCATCTAGGATTATTGTACTGAGAATCAATGACTCTCAATAAATGTTTGCTGAAGAAATCAATTTAATCTATCTGAACAGATCAAATAGGAGCAAGGAGATGGTAGATTGCTTATTAAATTTTACTTTGATGAAATCAGACTGTCTGGCTTCATGTTAGGGACTGTAAAAATAAAGCTAAAATAAGAATAATATTAACAGATTTAATATTCGATTACCTGTTTTATATAAGATATAGCACATAATCTTTTAATTTAATTTTTACAACCAATCTGTGGTAAATGCCAAAAATTTGTTCCATTATTAATGAGTAAATAGAAGATAAGAGAGGTTAGCACGGAACAAAGTCCAAAATGAACCCACATCTTTCTGAATCTAATGCTTATACTATTTTCAGTTTTAAAATACCATCACAGGATTGTACCTCCTGAAATCTGTGACAGAAAGCAGAAGTCTTCCATTACTTCCGTACCATTCAAATATTTAAGAAACTATAGGACATGGTGGGAAACTGATTACTGTTTAATTATTACAAAAATCATATTAGAGTTTTGCCTAACAGGAGAGATAATTTATCAGTGGAATTAGGTCCAGGTCTTGCTTCCAGTACATGAGAAATTTAGAGGTGCTATTGTAATTTTCAAAGGCTATTTCAAAGATTTTACATACACATGAGTATAAACTCATAAAAACCTAATACTTTGCCGTTAAAAACTCCTCGAAAGGCACATACATCTTTACAGTAAGAAATTGGCCTTTGTAGGCAAGAAAACTCCCTGTTTCTATTTAAAAGAGACAGTGTACAGATTTCATGGCAAGGTAATCCTAGTCCTTCCCATGCTAACCTGAAATACCAGTCAATGTCATAGGGGCAGTAGCCATGGTCAGAATTTGCATTTTGTGTGTAGTTCTACCAGGATCTGATTTCACTCACTCATCTTGGAGGAGAAAATGTGTCACATGTTTATCCTCATGGTTGAATGACTGCTTTCTGATAGTACAGAAACTGAAAATCTGACACTAACAAAGCCACTGGAAGTCAACAGGGGCCTTCATGGCTCTTAGGAACATCACGAAGCCAGCTTCTGAGACACCTTCCTGACTGCCTTCTAGGAGCCACTGTTGCATCAACAATTGTGCATTGGCAGGGAGAGGTTTCCTTGGTGAGCATGAGAAAGTCTGCCAAGCTGACAAAAGACCAGTCTATCTGCTGAAGCAGGTCTATCGCCATTGTGAAAGTATCCTTTCAGTGATTAGTCATAAATCTCTACAAACTTATATAAAAAATGAGTACACATAGTCTGGAAAGTGGGAATAGGACAAATACTATTTCAGGAACTAATTCCTCAGGTGGGTGTAATGAATACTGGTGTACATAATTGATTAGGGAAAACAGTGAGAATTCTGAAAGAATATGGCTGTGTTATGAAGTATAATTTCAACAGTGTATACCCTAAAATAAAACTATTCTTATTTTACTGGTAAGTTATATGAAAAACACCTACCAGGGCCAGTTAATTTATGGGATACTTTCTCTGAGAAATGAGTCAGAATACAGCTTGTCTAGTATTTGTTGCTCTCCTGTTCCCATCGTTGCTGTCTGCTCTTGTCAGACTCCTGACTTTAGAGCTCAGCAGGGAAACAGGCCACACTTCTATTGTCATTAAATCCCTTAAATGCCTGTGCATGTGTGTGTGTGTGTGTGTGTGTGTGCGTGTGTGTGTACGCATGTGCACACTTATATTTGCCAACCTCCTGTAATTTTTTTTCCAGTCCTGGTGATTACAGAGAGATGGTCCTATTTTTTTCGTCCGTCCAGTAAGACACCTATCTCTCCTTTTTTTGCAAACATCTCCTAGTGTACGAGGCAATCTTTAGTCAACGTCTACTTTCTTCTAGATTGGAATGGAAAGCATGTTCCTCCCTCCTTCTTCTCCAGGGAGAGGCAACAAGTCAAATGGATATTTACTCCTACAAATTATTCTCAAAGTAGTTGTCCTTCTCTTACGTAGACTGGAGGTATATCAGGGGAGGTAACAGTCAAACCGCCAGTCACAACTTTTCTTATTGTGTCCCACGGGACATGAATGTAACGCTCTTAAGGCTATTAACATACTATTTTTAGCTTTGAAACAGTAACTGTAATTCTAAGATTTAAAAGATCACATTTAAAGTTCTTTTCCTCTCACTTAAAATAATCCATTTATGTTCGGATATTTCCATTTACTTTAGATTTTCTGTTTCTGCATGATTGAGTGTTATTCCAATTAAGGCGCTTTTCATCTTCAGAGTCTTTTACAAACAGCCATTAATTACAGCTACACATGTAGTCGGATGATGATTTGGGATCTCTCAGGGGCTTCCTGATTTATAATGATTAGCAGTCTGACCTATTGCAGCATAGAAGGTGACTCTTCCCTAAGTCAGTCAGTGTGCCAGAGACAAGTTAGTTTGAGTGCCAAATATATAGGTTAAAAACCATTTTTTCTCTCTTCTTTTTCCTTTCCTTTCTGTTCTTTTCTGTCCCGTTCCGTTTCTTTCTGTTCTTAATTACACAGGAAAACAGAGAATGGTTTGAGTTTTGTCTTGCAGGAGTAAAGAGAATATCTATTTGATTTCATAGCATGAAGATGGAAGTGCAAGCAATTTATGTTTCCCCTAACCCACAGCTAAAATTTGGGGGGCTAGAAAGAGAATTCAAGGACTTCAGTAACAGCAGCGGCTTTCACACTAAGATATTTCATAATCCTGTATATTCATTTCATCATAAAAATTACTACTTTTGCACTATGAATAGTTATAAGAACTGTCATGCTATCTCAATTTATAACCACCAGCTAAACAGAAAGTCTCATTGGCACCCTTTAAGTTTGTCCAAAACAGAATATAGATCATAGATAATAGTAATGGAGATATTTCTTAGGAAATCTGATTATCTGATAAATGTTTCCAAAACAGTATGGTCACCCCTGAAAACTCAGGGCACTTAACCAACTTAATTCAATAGCCCCAGGGTGGTGCAAACACAAAGGGCAGTCAACTGTCATGACAGAAAACCAAATATTTATGTAAATCACTCTGTAAATGTTTTATGAAAACCTTGGAGTATTGTCATTTGAATTGTAAATTACTATCTAAAGTAAAAAGATCACGTGATTCCATCATTAGTTTATTGATTCGATCTGGGCATCTTGAACCTTCTTCCCCTTGGTGCCAATGACAGTAAAACTCAGGCATACACTTGGCACCCCTTTCTTCTGATCATGGCTCTCCTCCCCCTGTGCTGCTTGTCAACTCTCCCTATTACTGCATTGTACATCTACTAGTCTGAAGTATGTCACTTTATAAAAAAAGCAATTATGAAACATCAGAGAACATTCAGGTTTTTCAAGTAGATATTATGTCAAATTCTGCCATTTTAAGAAAGATACACTAAAGAATTTGTTCAAAGTTGAACATCCTAGCCTCATTATCTATTTTATATCTATCATCTATCTATCTGTCTGTCTGTCTGTCTGTCTGTCTGTCTATCTATCCATCCATCTATCTATCTATCATCCTTCCATTGTGGACCTTGAAAAGAACTATTCACTTGATGTGAACCCAGAGAAAGAATTTATCTGCTGAGATGGACCCTCCATGGTCAATTGAGGGTCCAACTTTTATGAATAATAAGAATCTAGTGGATATTTGCTGATGGGCTCCTCATATACTCTGTATGCCAGAAAGAGCCTCAGACTGAACTCTCAGCCTTTCACACTGCACTGGTCTTTTATGCCTTCTGAGTCAACTATTATAAGGGAGTTTCTGGATTTGTCTCTCCACCAATGAACTAAGACCTACACAATCAGAACTCTATGCCAACCAATCAGGATGTTGTAATTCGGACCAATCAGAAGTGTACAAATTTGGATACCTCATTTACATAATAAAAATAGACCGAGTTGGGAAACTAGGGAGGGAATATAAAAATTTGTCATGGTGGAACACAATGTAGGTAGTTATCTGAAACTGTATCTCCTGAGCTGCAGCTCCTTTTGCTCAAATAAGTGCTTTTTATTCTTTATTACACTCTAAAATTAATTTCATGTTTACAATATCTATCTTGTGGGAAGTGACTTGATATTCCTTAATCCTGAATTTTATTTTTTATAAAATGGAATCGCTCTTTAGAGATTTTGTTTTTTGGAGATTAATAATGTAATTGACATGTAATCATAATGTCAAATGACATGGTAAATATTATTTCAATAAATGTCCTTTCAGATAGTTTTCTTCCTAGTTCAAGTTATAAAATATAGCTGACTGCTTCTCTAGAATTAGGATTTTAAATTGAGTTTTGAAAGGAAAGTATTTATACGTGTATCCATCTTTTTAATGGGTTTTCAATTCAGAATATGAACGAAGTCAAACCTCTGAAGTATGAATGGCCAAACGCATATAAGAAAAAAATTCAAAATTACTAGTAGTCAAATAAATGCCAATTAACCACAAAATAGATTTTATATTTATAAATGTAATGCTTATTATTGATAAGTATAAAAAAAATTCAGCTGAATAAATATAAAAATCAAATTGGTTTAATTCATGAATAAGGCAGCAGCTGATCTAACAAATAAAAGGAGCTCCAAAGGAAAGGCTTTTAAAAGTAGAAAACAGGTAAGACAAGGAAGTTTTTTTTTTTTAGCAAAGAGTGGATTGTTTCAGGAAAGGTAACCTTCCTCTGGGGAAAGGCAGTGCGTCTATCAGGCAGATTACCTCATTAGTGCTGACAAGAAAATTCCAGATGGACTGGTTAAGATTACATTCTTGGGAGAGACTGAAACTAAAATTAGGTTAGGTATTAAATCTCAGTTAGATGACATGGGCTTAGTACAAGGGATTCCATTTTGAGCCTGTGATCTCCTTTTCACTAGTGTATAGGAAATTAATGATTTCATTTTATTACTTTGCAGTGCATGGTGGCAGTCACTTCATATAAGATAATTTGAATCTACAAAATTCTCATTCCTTTTGATTCCACATCTCCTTGAAATGCATTGTTAGGGGGGAATATATATATATATATATATAATATATATATATAAATAAAAAAAAAAAATATATATATATATGCACACACACACATATATATACACACATATATATACATATTTTTTATTTTTTATATATATGTAAATATATATATATGTAAATATTTTAAAAACAATTAGAAATTACATGGACATCCAATGAAAGGGTATATTGATTGATTAAGTGGCTGTATTCCAGCAAAGCATAGAATGCAAAAATGATGCCATGGAATAATTTTTGTGGCAATGGGAAATAAGCATTATATATTCTTTTTTTTAATTTTCATTTTTATTACTTTTTACAATTACAGTTGACATTCAGTATTTTATTTCTTTCAGAAATACAATGCAATAGTAAGACATTCTATAGCTTACAAAGTGTCCCCAATAAGTCTACTACCCATACATAGTAATTACAGTATTATTGACTATATTTCCTATGCTGCACTTTACAACCCATGACTATTTTGTAACTACCAATTTGTACTTCTTAATCCCTTCAACTTTCCTACCTAGCCCCTAACCTCCTTCCCATCTGGCAATCAGCAGTTTGTTACCTGTATCTATGAATCAATTTGTTTTGTTTGTTCCTTTGTTTCTTTTTATTTTTTTATATTCCACATATAAGTGATATCATATGGTATTTGACTTACTCTGACTTACTTCACTTAGCATAATACATACCCTCTAGGTCCATCCATGTTGCAAATTGAAAGATTTCATTACATTTTGTGTCCAACGAATATTCTATTGTATGTATGTACCACTTGTTCTTTGTCCATTCTTCTATTGATAGACACTTAGGTTGCTTCTGTATCTTTGCTATTGTAAATAGTGCTGCAATGAACATAGGGGTGTGTATATATCTTTTTGAATTAGTGTTTTGGATTTCTTCATATAAATAGCCAGAAGTGGAATTGCTGGGTCAAAAGGTAGTTATTTTTAATTTTTTGAGGAACCTCCGTACTGTTCTCCATAGTGGCTGTACCAATTTGCAATCCCAACAAACAGTACGTGAGGTTCCCTTTTCTCTACGTCCTTGCCAACACTTGTTGTTTGTTGGTGTATTAATGATAGTCATTCTGATAGGTGGGAAGTGATATCTCATTGTGGTTTTAATTTACATTCAGTAGGCTGTCTTTTGATTTTGTTGATGGTTTCCTTTGCAGTACAAAAACTTTTTAGTTTGATGAGTCCCATTGTTTGTTTGATATTTCTAAAAAAAATTTGCTAATTGATTCAGCCACTATGGAAAACAGGGTATTATGCTAAGTCAGACTGAGAAAGACAAATACCATATGATCTCACTTATATGTGAAATCTAAAGAACAAAGTAAAGGAACAAACAAAACAGAAACAGAGTCATAGATAAAGAGTACAAACTGATGGTTGCCAGAGGGGCAGGGGTTCAGGGACTGGGTGAAGATGGTGAAGGGATTAAGAAGTACAAGTTAGTAGTTGCAAAATAGTCACAGGAATGTAAAGTAAAGCATAGGGAATATAGTCAATAATATTATGATAGCTATATATGGTGCTAGGTGAATACCACACTAAGTGGGGGAATCACTTTGTAAATTATATAAATGTCTAACCACTATGCTGCACACCTGAACTAATATAAAATAGTATTGGATGTCACTGTAAATGAAAAATTAACAAAATAACTAGATAAATAAATACAAATAAAATAAACTATTTAACACTTGGTAGGACCAATAGTCAATAATTAATGAGAAAAAAGTTCACCCTCCATACATTACAAATTCCTAAAAGATAATTTCACTAATTGAAAAAAAAAGATCAATGTCAAAGTGTTTACTGCCTGTGTTTTGTTCTAGGAGTTCTATAGTTTGGTGTCTTACATTTAAGTTTTTAATCTGTCTTGCGTTTATCCTTGTGTATGGTGTAAGGAAGTGGTCTAGTTTCATATTTTGCCTGTATCTCTTCAGTTTTCCCAGCATTGTCTATTGAAGAGATTGTCTTTACCCCATTGTATATCCTTGCCTTCTTTGTCATAGATTAGTTGGCCATATAGCCTTAGGTGTATTTCTGGGCTCCCTATTCTGTTCCATTGATTTACGTGTCTCTTTTTATGCCAGTACAATGTTGTCTTGTTTGCTATCGCCTTGTAGAATACTTTGATATCAGGTAGCATGATACCTCCAACTTTGTTCTTTCTCAAGATTGCTGTGACTCTTTTGGTCTCTTGTGGTTCCATATAAACTTTAGGATTATTAGTTCTAGTTCTGTGCAAAATGTCATTGGCATTTTGATAGGGATTGCACTGAATCTGTAGATTGCTTTGGGTTGTATGGACTATTTATTGATGTTAATTCTTTCAATCTATGAACATGCTGTATGCTTCCATTTATTTATCTCTTCTTCAATTTCTTTGTTCAATGTCTTATAATTTTTCAAATACAGGTCTTTTACCTCCTTGGTTAAATTTATTCCTTGGTGTTTTTTTCATTTGTTTTTTTTGTTTTTGTTTTTGTTTTTTTGATGCAGTTGTAAATTGGATTGTTTTCTTAATTTATCTTTCTAATAGTTCATTATTGCTGTGTAAAACTACAACCAATTTCTGAATATCAATATTGTATCCTGCTACTTTACTCTGAATATTTCCTGCCAATCTCTTCTGTCCTGCAAAGTTTCTGTTGAGAAATCAGCTGAAAGTCTTATGGGAGCTCTCTTGTAAGTAACTAACTGCTTTTCTCTTGATGCTTTTAAGGTTCTCTCTTTGTCTTTTATGTTTGACGTTTTTAATTATAATGTGTCTGGGTGTGGACCTCTATCAGTTTATCTTGTTTGAGACTCTCTGTGCTTCCCGGACTTGTATGTCTATTTTCTTCATCAGGTTGAAGAAGTTTTCAGTCATTATTTTTTCAAATAGTTTCTCAATTCTTTGTTCTCTCTCTTCTCCTTTTGGTATACCTATGATGTGGATGTTCTTATGCTTGATATTGTCTCAGAGGGCCCTTAAACTATCCTTTTCTAAAAAAATATTTTTTTCTTTTCCATGTTCAAATTCGGTATTTTCTGCTACCTTGTCTTCCTAATCAGTGATTTGATCCTCTGATTCATCTAATCTGCTGTTGATTCCTTGTAGTATATTCTTCATTTCAGTTATTATATTCTTAATTACTAACTCATTTTTTTTTTGTGATTTCTATTTCCTTTTTTATGTTTCTTATCTCTTTGTTAAAGTTCTCCCTGAGATCTTTAGCATCTTTATAACCAGTGTTTTGAACGGTGCATCTGGTAGACTGCTTGTTTTGATTTTGTTTAGTTTTTTTTCTGGAGTTTTTTTTCCTGTTCTTTCAATGGTTCTTTGTATCCTCATTTTGGCTGCCACCCTGTGTTTGTTTCTATGTATTATTATAGTTAGGACTGCTATATCTCCCAATCTTGGCAGCATGTCCTTATCTAGTTGGTATCCTGAGAGGCACTGTGGCACAGTCTCCCTGGTATCTGATTTGAGTGCTCCAGCAGTGTCCCTTGTGGGGGTTATGTGTGCCCTTTTGTTGTAGTTCAGGCTTGATTGCTGTTGGCACACCAGTGAGTGAGGTTGACCCTGAGGCTGACTGGCTGTGAGGACTGGTTAGAACCACAGCATACAGCTGCTCTGTGGGGTGTGGCCCCATGGAGACAGATTTGCCTCACCAGGGCTCTGGTGCCTGCCAAGAATACACTTTGAATGTGCCATTTGTGGAGCTAATTGGGTGATGCTCTGTTGTGGTCTGATGCTGGCCATCAGATTTGTTGTTAATCGGGACTCTTGGGAGGGACTCAGTTGCAGGTCAAGGTCAGCTGCTGCCTCCGTCCAGTCTGCGGCCAACTGGTAGGAAGTACACAAAGATCTGTGGTTGGTAGTTGCCTGAGCTTGTTCTGTGGTCACATGGGAGAGCCACACAGTGAACTGATTCCAGCTACCACCAGTACCAGACCTGGGGCAGCTCAGTAATAGGAATAGGGTGAGCTGAAATCAGCCACCAAAAGAGCCTTTGGTGGTGTAGGAGTTGGGTGGGGCAGGTTTTCAGGGAGTCATCAGGTTGGGGAGAGTAGTGTTCATCAGGTTAATGCAGATTCAGATTTGTCTCCCACACACTGGCTATGTGGGAGGAGGGTTCAACACAGCAACCAAGGTGGCTGTACCTGCGTCCCTCACTCTGCAGCCACACAATTCAGTTTCTCCCTGTATGTCTCTGGCACCTTTTGAGCTGTTGTTCCTTTGCTGGAGCTTAGGGTGATTCTTCGTGAATGAGTTAGTTTGTGGGCAGTCCCTTTAAGAGGATGACAGAGTTTTCAGAAGCTTTCCATCTCACCCAGAGGAAATGCTCCCTTATTTTCAAAGCCAAATGTGGGTCCTTCTCTTCCTGGCACTGGTGCTCCAGGCTGGGGAACCTGTTTTGGGGTGGGACCCCCTCACTCGTTAGGGGGAACCTTTGAAGTTGAGATATTTCTCCTGATTCTACACTGTACCATGTGGATGTGGGACCAGTCCATTTTTCATCTCTGCCCTTTCCATCAATCTTGATGTGGCTTCTTTTTTATATCTTTCATTATAGGAGTTCTGTGCAACTAGACTTGAGATGGTTCTCCATCTGAATCATCTGAAGGTTGATTATTCTATAATTTAGTTGTAATTTTGCTTTGGTCATGAGAGGAGGTGGGCACAGATTTTAGCTACTCTGCCATCTGTACTGGAAGCCTGTATTATATATTCTTAAGTGGGAGAATGGCAGTTACCGAAATGCATGTAGTATGTTCCCATTACATTACACATCTATATGGATATATACACATATACAGTTAGATAGATAGATTGATAGATATAGACATATATAGATATTTCCATATATCCATATATATGGATATATATATTCCCTCTTGCGTATATATATGGAGATATGTGGAGATATATATATATATATATATATATATATATATATATATGTTTTTTACAAATATTTTATGTAAGAACATATATTGCATCTTTAGTAAGAGGAAAACAATATTATTTTATATAAATAAAAAAATACCCAGCTCAATGTTTACTTCTATATAGTTCTGTTCATTAACAAACTTCCTGCTAGTGTGATATTCTAGTCATTTACTTATTCCAAATATATCTTGCTCAATTTTTGTTTTGCCTTCTCCTATTAGTCTATATTTTATACATGTTAAGTATGTGACACACAGAAAAAGTTGAATTTGCCAAAACCATTTTCCTTTTTTTTTCCATATCCAAATTTTTATCTTAGTTGCGTATGTTTTTTTGTTTGTTTGTTGTTTTGGTTATTTTTGTTTGTTTGTTTGCTTGTTTTTTTGTGGTGCCACCAAGAAAAGAAGCAAAGGCGAAAGGAATTTTAATTTTAGCAGGAAAGATGAGGTTAGTTTTGGAAGTATTGAGTTGAAATGTTTACGTATTTCAGGGTGATTATATCTAACAGGCATACTTAGGCACATCTAGGTAGGTATATTGTTTGGGAGTTGACACTGTTGAACTTTATCCAGGCCCTGTGGTCTTGAAAATCTCAGACAGTTATGAAGTCTCCCCACGCTTCTTTCAGGAAATGGTTTACTGAGAAGAACCACATGATTGCCACATGATTTAGATGAGACTCATAGATGTTCCCTTTGCTTTCCTATGAGAAGACCAAACCCAAACCCCCCACATCCTCATCCTTTACCTGATAAATGATAAAACTGTTTGTTTCTACTGATCAATCTGAACAAAATACTTGTTAATCAAAGTTTGCTTAGTGTTTTCCCCCAAATCCCTGGTCTTTGGATAACCTCAGCCTGAACCAGTATATAACCTATCTTTAATAGCCTGTCATAAGAATTAGATTGCCTGAGGATAAAGCATTCTCTTATCTACCGCTTATTCATGCCACTTCTACTCATCTCACTTCCCCACACCTGGCTCTTTCTAGCCTTGCTTGCTCCTTCCTAGAAAAGAAAAACCCTGCTGCCCAACCCTTGAAAAACTTGCATATTCTGTGCTCATAGTGTTCTTTTTATTGCAATAATCCCCATGGTCCTATCGTAATAGTCCCTTTCACCCACTCCTTGAAATAATCCTTTCAAAAAAAGTCTCTTCTTAAAAAATCTGTATTTGTCTTCTATTTGACTGGGTAATTGGCATATAATTGGTATAAGCGAACATGAAGGAGGAGGAATTGGGCCAAGCATGTACCCTGAATACCAGTATCATCGATATCTACAGGGTAGCACAAGGGTAAGGCGTCCCAGAAACAGTTTGAAAAAGAACCACCTGAGGAATGCAATTAAAATTGAAGATATTTTTTATGCAAAATCGAAGGAGAGAGGTACAGTCCTTGTCTAATGCAAGATTTTATTCTGTTGACAGCTAGAAGGGAAATAGGAGGGTTTAGGTGGAATTAGAAAGTATTTAACATTTAATATGTTAATAGAGGTGTTATGTGTTGAGATTTCCATGTGCTACAGCAATTAACTTTGACTCAACATCACTCAATATTGTTGATGAGTAGAGTGAGGGCTTTGGAATCAGACAGATCTGTGTTTAAATTTAGATCTGTGAGTTAGACCCTGAGTAATCAAGCATAACAATGGTAACAATAGTAACAATAATATATAATATATTGTACATATTGATTAATTTGTATTGAACAGTTACTATGTTCCAGGAATAATACTGAAAGCGCATACTAACTCATCTAATTCTATAGCCATTATATGGTGCAGCTATTCTCAATACCCACATTTACCTATGAAGAAACTGTCACACAAAAAAGATATCCAAGCTTATTTGGCGAATCTAGGATTTGAATCCAGGCACTCCTTACCCTACCACCCAGGCACCTAACTTCTACATTAGATCGCCAACTTTTATAAATTAACAAAACTCCTTAAATTAGTTCCCAGTTTTTTCTTCTCTTGTAGAAATCAGCTAATAATATGTAACTCAAAGGTTTTTTGAAAGGATTAAATGAGGCAATAAAACAAAGTGATTAGCCTAATGACCAGTACAAAGTAAAGTTTCGATAAATGATAGCTCTTAATCTGTTGTAAGTGAGAATACTAAGGCCCAGAAAGGAGAAAAACAAAAAACAAAACAAAACAAAAAACCTCAAGGTCATACAGGTAGCAAGCAAAAGGATTAGGATTCAAAACCATGTCTCTCTAACCCAAAGACTGTTTTTTTGCACTACAGCTTGCTGTCTCAAATGAGTGAGATAAATTGAATCTTGATTAATAAATGAAACAGTGCATTTGCTTTTATCATTCCGCTGCTTTTAGAAACTATTTTCAACCAGTTCTCTTGTGGGAAGGGCAGTGAGAGCAACAGGATCTTATGTCTTAGTGATTGCTTTTCCATCTGGCATGATTGAGTAAGGATGCAAGACTTAGGAGGAAAATCAATTTACTCTCAGCTGTCGCCTTTCTTTTCCTTACTGGTGTTTTACAACATCTGCTTGCTGCCGTTTCTTTCACGCCCATGATTCTTAATCATTTTTTTCCAGTTTAAAATTACATTCTTCTCTAGGGGTGTCCTCCTCCCACATTGTTAAATAATGCAGAACATGATGTCCCACCATGTTCTCTTTCTGTCCCTGGTGAGTGGACAAAGGCAGAGCAGATGTGGCTCACTGTCAGACAAAGATATCACAAGCTCTCCAAAGCCACCTCCACAGTTACTTGGGACCTGATATGAAAGGGTCATAGGAATAAAATCTAGTAGAATTTGGAACTGGTTACATGTCCATCACCTGTGGAAGATTAAAGAATACAACAAACTGAGCTACAAAGGGCCTTATCAGTCTAGAAGAAGCCACTTCATACTGGATGTAGATACTGCAAAAGAGAATAAGAGAGAGCTATCCATTTATATAGGCTGGGGGCATATAAAAAGCAACATTAAATGGAACTGCTAAGAAGGGTTGTAATTTTCCCATTTTTTGCATCTATTGGAACATATACCCAATAAAATATATCTTTAAATGTATTATATGAGTGTGTGTGTGTGTGTGTGTGTGTGTGTGTGTGTGAGAGAGAGAGAGAGAGAGAGAGAGAGAGAGAGAGAGAGAGAGAAAGTAAAATATTTCATCTAGTTGGATTTACTTATGTAATGTCTATATTCCTCACTAGACTACTCGTTTCACAATGCAGAGATTGTAACTTGTTTTCTTTGCTGCTCTGTTTTTAGGTAGTAGCAAAATGCCTAGCATTGTGCCTGGAAGACAGTAGGTAACCCTCCCCTGAAAATGGTTACTTAATAAATGAATAACTTGATGAATCAATACATGAGGAAATGGAAAATGTGGCATTAAAAAGAAGGTGTGAATCTTTAAGAGTTCAGTGAACGACTGAAAGAGAGAAGGAAGGAGATCATAAAGGAAGGTTGTGGATAAAAACAATTTTTCTGTATTTCCGACCTTGATACAGGCTTGCCTTTCTTGGAGAACCTTAGAGGTGCTGAAGCAGCTAAGGTGGAGAGGGAGCAGAAAGGGTACCCAGGTATCACTGGTTATTCACATGAAAGGATATAGCTGTGGGTCAAGTGAAATAGTCCCTGATCTCTCCCAATCTCTCCCTCTCGCCCAGGCAGAAGGCACAACACCCTAAACCTTGTGCAGTGTTCAATTAAAGCACTATTCAGATGGAACTGTAGTTGTTTACTTATATTTGTCTCTCCTGTTAGACTTCAAACTTTTAGAAGTTGGTGGTTGCCTTGGAATCTTGGAGGACTATAAAAATGGCAGATATTCTATCCATGAATGAATGGGTTGAATAAGTGAATAAATGTCAAGAAAAAAAAAGTGCCAATTGCTTTATTTTTGTCTAACATAGCAGGGGTGCCAAAAAAAGTATACACATTTTAAGAGATGGTCCACGTTGCTCAAGCAGTAGTTCCCCGTAATCAGAAGTGTCTGGATGCTGTTGGTAACCACTTTGAGCACCTCTTGTAATTGCAGGCGTGCAACGTGACTTGTATTCATCTTTTGTTATCAGTATATATTGTGTATTACAATTTTAATAGTTATTTTCCGTGCTTAAAATGTGTGTACATTTTTTTTGGCACCCTTTGTATTTTTCTCAAAATATTAGCAGAACAGAGGATTCCAGAAGATGGCAGAGTAGAAAGCACCAGGTATCTGTCTCCCCACTTAGATGGCAATTATACCGGCAGAATCTGTCTGATGTAACTAGGTTGAAACTCTGGATTCTATTCAAAGGCTTACAACTTCTACAGGGAGGTTTGGACGATGGTCAATTGTGGTTAATTTTGGTCAGTTTCATCTCTTAGGTTGGTAACAGTTACATGTCCCCTCACCCTAGCCCTGTGGCAGGCAGCTGGGTGCATGTTCCTGGAGAAGATTGCAGCGATCAGGGTGAGCACGTCCTTCAAATATCAGGGATCTTTGCTCTGATCACTAATTGTCGATTCTGACTGAAGACATAGAGCTGGACAGCCACTGTTGCGGTCTTCACGGCATTCCCACTATTTACAATAGCCAAAAGGGAAGCAACCCATGTGTCCATCAGTGGATGAGTGGATAAACAAAGTATGGTATATACACAGAATGGAATGTTGTTTGGCCTAAAAGAGGCAGTACATTCTGAAATGTGCTTTATATTAGTTGAAACTTGAGGCCATTATTCTTAGTCAATTGAGGGAAAAAAAAAAATACTGCATGAATCCACTTATATGAGGTCCTTAGAGGAGTCAAGTTCATAAAGACAGAAAGTAGAATGGTGGTTGCCAGGGGCTCAAGGGAGGGAGGAGTGAGAAACAATTGGTCACTTAGTATAGAATTTTATTTTTGCAAGATGAAAAGAGTTCTGGAGATGGATGGTTGTAATGGTTGCGCACCACTAGAATGGACTTAATGCCACCGTACTGTACACCTATAAATGATTAAGATGCTAAATTTTATGCTATGTGTATTTTACCACAACTTTAAGATTAAAAAATATTTACTGAGAAAAATGTATTAAATATACAGGGATACTTAAAAAAAAATGTCTTACAGTTATATTTTATTAGGTTTCTACTGAGCTCCACATTCTGTATTAGAATACTAGATTATGTAGGAATATATTAGATTCTGTATCAATATATATTCTGTACTCTATATACTCATAGTCTATATTCCTCACATTAGGAGGAGATGAATTATTTCATTTTGCAGATAAAAGAAATGGGACTAGGAATAGTAAGTCACCAAAGATTGTAACACTCTAAAAGCATGGCCAGGATGCAAACCAGTTCTGTCCTGAGATTCATTTACAAATAGAAATGAGGCTCAAGTGTAAGCCAAGCTATTCAGTTTCCATGAAATTAATCATTATACTCCCTCATTGGCCTGCATCATGGCACCACTTCTACAGGAAAAAAAGAAAAAAGAAAACCTCACTCTTGAGCAAAAGTCAGAGAAATAATAGGTAGTATTCAGAGTTAAGAGAAGCATCATCAGCTATCGAAGAAGAAGTAACAAAAGAAAACACATGGGGAAACTAATAACATTCTCCCGGAGGAAAACTGGACCCATTTGCTTGGAAGCATTGATAGTTAAGTGCTTGCTGGTCAAACAGGTACCACTGATGCACAGAGTCTGGTACTTGGAGCAGTGTCATATTCCAAATATTAATTTCAATGATATCTCTGTATTAAGGAAAAAAATGTCATCTGCAAATAAAATTTCCACCTGTTTGAATCTAAATATCAATGTGTTTACACATTCTCTCTCTTGACAATGTTATTGGCAGCTTAGTGCATGAACTGGCTCATGATTTTTGGTCTTGCAGCCATGCTAGATCAAGGTCCTATGACCCTGGCAGTTTTGAAACCGTATTTAGAAAATATTGGTGTTTATAAGCTAGTCTATTCGGACAAAGAATATTTCCTTAGAATAAACTAAATAATCAAGGTAAATGGAATGTTCTTTCCCCTTAAAAATTATCTATAACATCAAGGTAGGGTAAAGCATTTTTGCCTCCAGTCAGTTTATCAAATTTATAGGCCAAAGATAACAAATGGACTTTTTTTCTTTTTTGGAGGTGGGGAGAGGAATGTGGTTAGGAGCTTACTAGGTGATATGGTTAGCTTTTACATGGACGCTTCCTCAAAGCTTTGGATTACTGGGCCATCTCCAGCTCCCCTCCTCCCAACTCACCCGCTCACACTGCCAGAAAGAAAAAAGAGGGAGTAAAAAAGTGTACCCAAGGAGTAAGCAACAAATGATCATGAAACAGAAGGGGAAACTGAGGTTAAGGGCACAGATACTAGAGCCTGTTTATGTACCAGTAGGACTAGTTCAGTAGAGAAGAATACAATGATGTGGAAAAGTGATATAATAGAATTCTCCAGAGACACAGAATCAAAAGTGTGTGTGTGTGTGTGTGTGTGTGTGTGTGTGTGTGTGTGTGTGTCTGTGCAAACACATGCATGGATATACATAGATAAATGATAGATATTTATTGTAAGGAATCAGCTGATGTGAATACAGAGACTGAGAAGTCCCAACATCTGCCAGCAACAAGCTAGAGACCCAGGAGAGTCAACACATAGTTTCACTCCTATAGTCTGAACACTTGAGAACCAAGAGAGATGATGATGAGAGTTCCAGTCTGAAGCCAGCAGGTCCAGACCCAAGAAAAGTCGATTTTTCAGTTTGAGTCTGAGGGTAGAAGATTAAGTCCCAATTCAGCAATCGGGCAGGAGGAGTTCCGTCTTGTTGTTCTGTCCAGGCCTTCAGGTGATTGGATGGGGCCCATCCACCTGAGGGAAGACAATCTGGTTATTCAGTCTACCAATTCAAATATTAATATAGTCCAGAAACACTTCATTGACACCCAGAGAATGATGTTTTACCACATGGTCTGGGTGCCTTATGGCCCACCCAATTTGACACATAAAATTAACCATCACCGAGTATATATAAAAGAGTAAAAGATCTGAGAAGATAAAATCGGAACACTATTGGACAGGCTGTTTTCTTTTGACATATTTCTCAGTTTCTTAATTTCCTCTTTAGTTGTTATTTTGAGTCCTTAATTTGTAATTATATTTTCAAATTCTAGACATTTTATGATTATTTTCTATAGTTATCCCATTATTTGCTAAGTATCACCATTTTTCTGTTAAAATTTTCCATCTTGTCTTTTACTTCCTAGAACATAATGATCATGTGTTTTTTGTAATTCCATTATCTGGATCTGCAGTGGGTCTCATCTTACATGCCATAATAGGCTCTAAACTCCAATTTTTATGCCACCAGCCCCACAAATCTACTGAACGTTTCACTCTTCAGTCACCACATTCAATATTAGCAATCACCACCAGGAAAAAGGCAAAAATTGGGACCACTTATGTAATTTTCTCTCTCTCTAGTCTTAACATCATCATTCATCACTGCTCAGGGTAGCTCCCCAATACATTAAAACATGTATGTTTTAATTTTTGCCTAATTTTTCTAGTTGTCCTCACTGGGAATTTTGGTTAACCAATCTAAGTCTGCTCCTGACAAAATGGAATCTTCTCTGTATCATTTAAAGAGCTGATCTGTCTGCATTTGCAGTCCTAGCCAAATCCAATTTTAAATCTTGCATTTCAAAACATAAAGCAAATAAATTTGCAAAAGCAGTGGTCTTACTGTCCTAATGTTAACTGCTGACTAACTCCAGATCTAATCAAAGATCTATCACTTCGCATGGTCTTATAAATTTACCTCTTTTCTCCTAGAAGATAAAGCCTGACTTTTGACAAAGCTATGCTTCAGACGTTTTAAACCTCAGTCTACAGAGTAACTTTTAAACAGAACTATGGTGAAATGGTGAAGTTGGTTCTAAATTATCATACCAAATAAAAATCTATAAGTATTACTTGTTAGGTGGCCAAGAAATAAGGGGAAATAATGAAAACCCAATGTCTAACTAACATTATCTATAAGTTAAGTGTAAAATTGTATCTATACTGTCTATGGATTGATGATTTTGACTATTGATTTAAATAACAATTTCAAGTAAACAGAAGAGAATTTATTTACTTCACTCAGTTGCTTTGCTAAATCTGTGAGTATGTGACAATCAATTAAATTTTCAGAAAGTAAATGGATATATTCACAGACACACAAACACAAACATACACTCCCAAGAAATGTTTCTAAACTAACGGGTACTGTGAACCCCAAATATTTTCTAATGGAACGCCTTGATAACCTAATTGTGTTGACCACTTTTTTTCACTGCTCAGTTTACAACCTGAAAGGTGAGGATAACCTGTACCAGCAGCAATCAATGAGTAATCATAGAAAACAGTAGGATTCACAACTGACTCAGGTTTTGTTTTTTTTTTTAATGCAAATGTTTCCAGAGTCTGAGCATTAAATGTCCTTATATCTGTCATATAATCACATTGAGACACATTGTATTTCTCAAACATGGCTGTGGAAACATTTCCATTCCCCCTTTTCCTTCTGCAATGTGATGTTACAATTCTCCCATCATTGAGAGGTGAAGTTAGTCAATTATCTTCTTAAAATCTAAGTATTTTTACCAGTAGAATAAGGTGGAAGTGATGTTGTGGTATTTCTACAGACAGTCCGTAACTGGCCTGGGAGCCTCTGTTTCTTGCCTTTTGAAAATCAGCAGCAATGCTGCGAGAATCCCAAGCCACCTGGAGAGGCCACCTGTGGGTGCTGTGTTGTTGGCTGCTCCTGAGTTCCAGACAGTGACAGGGAACATGGGCTGTGAGTCAGCTGTGTTGTGTGTACTGCACAGGCAAACCTCCTGTTCACTCTCAGCATGGCTGCCATTTGACCCCCGTCATGTAACAGACCTCAGCTGAACCCAGTAACCAACATTTTTGAGACACTGCATTTGGATGTATATTTTTCTGCAGCAATAGATCTGCCTCCAATCCTAGTCCCAGTGTGTGAATGGGAATTCCTCCCTACCACATGCACAGTGCACTATTCCCAGACCTATTGCTACCATCAAATTTAGTTTCAACCTCTGTTTATACTGCTTTTTTCTTTCGTTCTTCCCTTCCTCCATTTCCCTCCCTCCCTTCCTCCCTTTTATCCCCTCTTGCTTTCTTTCTCTATCTCCTTTAGTCGTTTTGTTTGTTTGTATTTAGCTTCTTTTATATTATAACATAAGGATGTTTTCCCCTCCCCTTGAGTGCATACTGGACTTAGTGACTCATTTCTAAATTGAATAAAGCATAAGTGACAGTGTATGACACCAGAAACTAGATTATAAAATGTATAAAGAAGTACTGTGACATCTGTCTTGGTTTCTGTCTCTCTTTTCCCTCCCTCTCCCTCTCTCCCTCCCCCTCCCTCCCTCCCTCAGATTACTCATGCAGGCAGTTTAAGCCAGCTTCTATGCTTTGAGGACACTAAGGCAGCCCTGAGAATAGACCTATATACCGTGTTTCCCCAAAAATAGGACCTAACCAGACAATCAGCTCTAATGCGTCTTTTGGAGCAAAAATTAATAAAAGACCTGGTCTTATTTTACTATAAGACTGGTCTTATCTAACATAATATAAGGCTAGGTCTGATACTGATTTTTGCTCCAACAGATGCATTAGAGCTGATTGTCCGGCTAGGTCCTATTTTGGGGGAAACACAGTAACAGGAAATTGAGACCCCAGCTAGCAGCCATGGGAGTAAGCCCTCTGGGCAGCTGATTCTCCATCCCCAATCAAGTCTTCAGATGAGTAAAGCCCAACAGATAGCTTGTCTGAAACCTAGTGGTAAACCCCAAGCCAGAAACTCCCATCTAAGCCACTCTCAAATTCCTGATGTCCAGAAACTGTAATAATAATAATAATAATAATAATAATAATGTTTATTGTTTTAAAACAGTACATTTTAGGATAGTCTGTTATATAGCAATAGATAGCTAATGCAGACTTCGCATTTTCTCATGGTTAAAAAAAAAAAAAAAAAAAGGAAAACCAACCAGGAGGTTGAGAAGTGCATGTATCTTGGCATGTATACCTGTTAACTATGTGCTCAGCAAGCAAAGTGAGTTCTAGAAAACTAGATGTAACATTTTAAATATTTTCCATACGGCTTGTTCATTTTTACTAAACCTATATCTATAGTCATTATTTTATAGCTAATTACATGGTGCTCTATAAATACTATGTGAGCATCTAATAACATGTAATAACATGTTCAGTATCTCAGCTCTGTATTTCTATCTGTGAATTTTTACAATTTAAATCCATAAAGCAAAGACCAGTTTGCTGGTAAGTATAAGTCCCTGTTCCCCAGTATAGAAATAGTTATAATTTGCTTATGCTCCTTGAACCATAGTCCAGTTGCCTGAAGTTACGACTATTTTCTCTTTTTTCCTTATTGTTCCCGCTGCATTGTTCCATACTGTAACTGGAGACCTATTTGAATCTCGAGTTTGATACTTATGCGTTCCCCCACTCTCTTGCCCACCTAATTATACTCAGTTTATCTACCCCATACCCCCAGCTGTGGGCCTGTGTCTGCAACAGTTTGAATGAGTTTCCTGGTATCATGACTTAGTAAAATAAGCACACTTAGAAGTGGAGATGAGGGCAAAATTGTCCTGAACATGGATTGTTTCATCAAACGGCAGACTTGGAAGAAGCACGTTAGGATCTTTATTATTACTAATTAATGATTAGTCATAGAAATGTCTTTGATCATCTTGGCATGGCACTGGTGAGGACAATTCTGCAAGGGAAGCAAAATGATAAATGAGTGAGTGGGAATTCTCTTGAGGATGTTACTCACAGATAACTTGCGATGATAGGTTAAAAGAGAGTATAAGAGAAAGAGGAACATGGAATAGAGAGGAAATATGGAAACTGACGTTTATGAAACATTTGCTAAGTGCCAATCACTTTGAAAGACTCTTTGCGTTATTTCAACTTTTCCTCATAAGAATCTAAGGAAGATAAAATAATCTTTATGGATGAGGAAGGAGAGTATTAGAAAACCCAGTTAACACTTACTGGTTCCTACAACTAATAACTGAATTGAATCCAAAACCACAACAATTGACTCCCAGTGTTTTGCTCATTTGAATATAGCTTGATGAGGGGGAGTCCAGAAACCAGACTATGGGTACTGGAAATGTTTAGCATAGAAAAGAGAAGGTTTGGCACGGACGGAGTGTCTTCAGGGATCTGAATTAACAGCATTTGCAACATAAAATAGACATAAAATTCTCACACAGGAGATTTGCTAAGCTACTAAAATGATAATGTGATAAGGGGATTGAAAAATGAATTTCTTACACAGAAGAGGTTGGACTAGAATTTGTGGTAGCTCATTCCAACTCTAATATTCCCCATTCCTATCCTTTGCCATCCTAGCAACTTTGCAGAGGACCCTGGCTTTCCACTATGTAGAAAGCCTAGATTCATGCAAACTAATCCACTTATGAAAGAAGAAACACAGGTTGTGATTATATTGTCTGTGTACCCCTCACAGTACAAGTCTGTCCAAATTGTATTAAGTTTCTGCCACCTGAAGTCTTTACTTCCTTTTACTTCTTAATACTAGGTAATTTACTTCTGTTTTTAATTATTCTATGTCTGTATTTCATCTTCCAATTCCTTTAACATATACATCACATCACAGATGTAAATCACAAACAAGGTTGGACAATTAACTTTGCGAACTCATCCTAGAAAAAGTGCTACATACCTCATTGCTGAATATCACTATGGTCACCTTTGAAGTATTCCCCTTGGGAAGCTGTGCATTGACACCAGTACCTAGTCCATCCTAGGCATTCTTCTGGAACTCTTCTGGAATGGCCATCAGATCTGTCGTCGTATTACCCTTGATGTCCTGAATGCCATCAAAATGTCTTCCTTTCAATATTTCCTTTATCTTTGGGTAAAGAAAGAAGTCATTGAGGGCCAGATCAGGTGAGTAGGGAGGGTGTTCCAATTACTGGCTAAAAACGCCCTCACAGACAGTGCCGTGTGAGCTGGTACATTGTCATGATGCAAGAACCATGAATTGTTGGCCAAAAGTTCAGGTCATCTAACTTTTACATGCAGTCATTTCAGCACTTCCAAATAGTAAACTTGGTAAACTGTTTATCTGGTTGGTATAAATTCATAATGAATAATCCCTCTGATAGAAAAAAAAAGTTAGCAACATCATTGCAGCAAGTTCACGAACTTAATTGTCAGGCCTTGTATTCATTCATTCTTTCACTCAGTTTTTTTTTTTTTTTTTTTCAGTCAACCTGTTTGCAACACTTTTATGTAAGGCTTTATATATTAACAGATGAATGAGAAAGATTATTTTAACTTAAGGAACCCTCTTCCTAGAAAAGAAGACAGGCAAGTTAACAAAAAATTGCAGTGCAGCAAGTAAATGCTATGATTGACAAAAGTATGAGTGAAAAAAAGAGATGGGACAACTGAAACTAGCCTCATCAGGAGAAGCTTCAGGGGCCCTGTGCTGAATTGTAATAGACTCCTGGAACGGCACAAAAGTGGGGAGTATACCTTTCTTAAGGAAGGTAGGTGGTGAAAGGAGTATGTATGTGGCAGTGTTCTAAGATCTATTCTGCCTTTCTTTTTTTTTTTTTTTTTCCTGCTGTGTATATGATAGGTTCCTGAATGGGGAGGAAAGGAATAGGTCTTAGATCAGTGATTCTCAACTGGGGGTGATTCCCCCCACCAAGGGAAATTTGTCACTATTGGGAAACATTTCATGATTGGAGGTAGAGAAGCTACTGACCTTTCGTGGGTAGAGGCCAAGGATGCTGCTTCACATCTTCCAGTACACAGCACAGGCCCTCACAACCAAAGAACCATCCCACCCAAGATATTTAAAGCACCAGAGTTGAGAAATTCTACCTTAGGTGCTTGAAAAAGTTTGAAACCTCTGCTTTAGCTAAAAGTCATCACTGCAGACTTGAAAGTGAGAGAGTAACTTGATAAGATCTTCATCTCTTCTGTTTTCCCCCAGCCATTCAGAGCTCTGCTGTAGAAACAGCAGGTAGGCATTGCATAGGGCTCTGCCGAGCTCACCCGTTTTATAAAGTGCCTTGGGTTTGCTCTGACCTTTCTGCATGGGAGACGACCTTGCATTCCTAATTCTCTTGGATTTTTTTTTTTTTTTTTAATCTAGGGGAATGTGTTTCTTGATTAAGTGCAAGATCAAGTGTATCTTCTTCCTAAATTAATGGTTCTCTTGACCAGAGTGCTCACTCATTTGTTAATGCTTCAAAAGGAAATGTGCATTTCTCAGACTCCATAAATCACATAAACAGGATTTTATATTCACCATTTAAATGGAGATAAATCATAACTTATCTGCAGTATCTTTGGTTTGTACTGCAAATATATGTCTGTGATGTACTCAGGACTTTGGTAACTCTATCATTTCTTCAGTCTCCATCCATTCTGGTCCCTCTTTTACCATAATTAGGATAATCAGTTGCTCATGCAAGTATCATAACTTAGAATATCAACATCTTTTAAAAAAATATCTAAATATTATAAACATACAAGGCCTATCTAACTCAAGGTCTGTATTTTGTGAGTCCTTCCTACTTGATTGAAATTTCACATTAACCACTCATATTTAGTTTACCTAGAAATTAAAATTAATTAGTATTTTATTCCTTCTTGTCATCTTAGCACAAAATTGCATTTACCATGCAATTCGCGTGTGTTTGGGTATGTTTATAAATATATACATACATACGTGTATGTATTATTCCTTGTCATTGTGTTCTTTTGTGCTTTTTTTGTTATTGTTATATTGTGAACTCCTAACTGAAGAGGACTAAAATAAAAAGGTCGTGTATTATGAAATAAAAGAATGTACCTTTTTCTCCAGAAATGACTGTAGATATAACTAGCATATCTTTGTGGTCACTAGAATGAATTCAAGCCTTTCTGATGAGAATCTAATAAAGGTTTGCAAATATGTTTTAATTCTTATGCCAGTGTGGGCCATGTTCTAAGTTTCTATCTATACTCAGCAGAAGGAAGTATGGTGATTGATTAGTGAGGTCTGCTCTGGGCTGCAGAGCGGTGAGCACAACACAGGAGTACCCTGCATATTCGAACCTTGGCTTCTCTATCAAGGGAGCCAGCTGAGCATAGATCAAAGTAATAATGGAGTAAATGTTTCAGTTGTAGAAATGAGGTAATTAAAACAAAGGAAATAGGAGCGAGTATTTCTGGGACATGTTATAGACACTTTATATATACAATTTCTTATTTAATATTCGATAAAGCCCTTCAAGATCATCATGACTATTGACGTTTCAAAGATGAGGGAAGCTAACCTTTGAAGAGCAGACATTTATTCAGCAAGTAAGGTCAGGGCTTGAATTCAGACCCCAGTTGAATTGGCTTTGAACCCTATGCTCTCCTAATGTTTACAAGGCTTTGGGGAACCACAAGTCTTGTAAGAATTGTATTTGGTTGGAAATGAGGACAAAACTGAGAATCATGGTCTGAGGATAAAAGGCTGTACTAAGTTTTGAGGATATGAGGTATCTGCAACCATTATCACAATCAATTTTAGAATATTTTCATTATCCCCAAAAGAAACGCCCTACCCATTAGCAATCACTACCTGTTTTTTTTTTACCAATCTTCCAACCCTAGGCAACCATTAATCTACTTTCTGTCTCTATAGATTTTCATATTCTGGACGTTTCATCAAAATTGAATCATACAGTATATGGACTTTTGTGACTAGCATCTTTCTTTTAGCAAAATGTTTTCAAGGTTATCATGTTATAGTATGTCTCACTACTTCATCCCATTTTGTAGATAACTAATATTCCGTTATATGAACATATCACATTATTTTTCTTCCACTCATCAGTTGATGGGCATTTGGGTTGTGTTTACTTTTTGGCTCTTATGAATAATGCTATTTTGAACATTTGTGTACAAGGAGAGAGAGAGAGAGAGAGAGAGAGAGAGAGAGAGAGAGAGAGAAAGAGAGAGAGACAGAGACAGAGACAGACAGAGAGAGAGAGAGGCAGAGAAAGAGAGGGAGAGAGAAAAGGTCCGTTTTTATTTTAAACTTTATAAAATTATTTATTTTTTATTCAGTTACAGTTGACATTCAATAATATTTCATATTAGTTTCGTGTGTACAGCATAGTACACATTAGACATTTCTATAATTTATGCAGTGGTCCCACCAATTATTAGGTTGGTGCAAAAGTAATTGTTGTGTAAAAGGTTAAAAATAATTGCAAGAACCACAATTACTTTCGTACCAACCTAATAGTATAGTACCCACCTGGTACCATACACAGTTATTGCAACATTATTGACTATATTGTCTGTGCTGTACTTTACATTCCTATGACTATTTTATATTTACCAGTTTGTATTTCTTAATCCCTTCACTTCTTTAACCCAGCTCCCCACCCCTCCCCTCTGAAACCATCAGTTTGTTATCTGTATCTAATGAGTCTATTTCTGTTTTGTTCCTTTATTTTGTTCTTTAGATTCCAAATATAAGTGAGAGCATATGGTATTTGTGTTCCTCGGTCTGACTTATTTCACTTAGCATGTAATACTCTCTAGGTCCAACTATGTTGTCGCAAATGGTAAGATTTCATTTATTATTATTTTTTTTATTTTATTTTTTTTTATGGCTGTGTCATATTCCATTGTATATATGTACCACTTCTTTATCCAGTCATCTATTTACAGGCACCTGGGTTGCTTCCATGTCTTGGCTATTGTATATAGTTCTGCAGTGAACATAGGGGTGCATATATCTTTTCAAATTAGTGTTTTGGATTTCTTTGGATAAGTACCCAGAAGTGGAATTGCTGGGTGATAAGGCAGTTCCATTTTTAATTTTTTGAGGAACCTCCAAAACATTTTTCATAGTGGCTGCAGCAATTTACAATCCCTCCAACAGTGTATGAAGGTTCTCTTTTTTTCCACATCCTTGCCAACATTTGTTGTTTGTTGATTTATTGGTAATGGCCATTCTGATAGGTGTGAGTTGACACCACATTGTAATTTTTTATTTGCATTTCTCTGATGATTAGTGATGTTGAGTATTTTTTCATATGTCTTTGGCCATGTGTGTGTCCTCTTTGGAGAAATGTCGATTTCGGTCCTCTGCCCATTTTTTAATTGGATTGTTTGTGTGTTTTTGTTTTTGTTAAGTTGTATGAGTTCTTTATAAATGTTGGCTATTAACCCAAACCAGATGTATCATTGGCATATATTTTCTCCCATTCAGCAGGATATCTTTTCATTTTGTTGATGGTTTGTACAAAAACGTTTTAGTTTGATGTAGTCCCATTACTTTGTTTTTCCTTTTGTTTCCCTTGCCCTTTTTGAGGACATAGATCAGGAAAAAAAAAAAAAAAGCATCACTAAGAGCAATGTCAGAATTTACTGGCTATGTTTTCTTCCAAGAATTGTATAGTTTCAGGTCTTACATTTAATAATTAACCCATTTTAAGTTTATTCTTGTATATGGTATAAGACGGTGGTCCATTTTTATTTTTTTGTATGTGTCTGTCCAGTTTTCCTAACACCATTTATTGAATAGACTGTGTTCATCCCACTGTATATTTTTGCCACCTTCGTCATGAATTAAATGACCATATAGGAGAGGGTTTATTTGTAGGCTCTATTCTATTTCATTGATCTATGTGTCTGTTTTTATAGCACTACCATGCTCTTTTAATTACTACCATGTTTCTCCGAAAATAAGACTTAGCTGGACAAGCAGCTCTAATGCGTCTTTTGGAGCAAAAATTGATATAAGACCCGGTATTATATTATATCATATCATATCATATCATATCATATCATATCATATCATATCATATCATATATCATATCACATTACATTACATTACATTATGAGCTGGTATTATATATTATATTATATATTATATTATATTATATTATATTATATTATATTATATTATATTATATGACCCAATCTTATTTTAAAATAAGACTGGATCTTATATTAAGTTTTGCTCCAAAAGATGCATTACAGCTGATTCCAGCTAGGTCTTATTTTTGGGGAAACATGGTATAGGATTGTACTATAGTTTGATACCAGGTAGCATGATACCTTTAATTTTATTTTTCTTTCTCGGGATTGCTGTGGATATTTGGGGTCTTTTGTAGTTCCACGTAAATTTTAAGATTATTCGTTCTAATTCTGTGAAAAAAGCCCTTGGTATTTTGATAGGGATTTCATTGAATCTATTTATTTCTTTGGGTAGTACGGATATTTTAAAGATGTTAATTTTTCCTCTCCAGGAGCATGGTATATACTTCCATTTATTGATAACTTCCTCACTTTCTTCAGTGTCTTACAGTTTTCTGTGTAGAGATCTTTTACCTCTTTGATTAAATTTATTACTAGGTATTTTTTGTTGTTGCAGTTGTAAATGGGATTGTTTTCTCAATTTCTCTTTCTTACAGTTCTTTATTGGTGTATAAAAATATAACTGATTTCTGAATATTAATTTTGTGTACTGACTACTGAATTCATTTATCAGTTCTATTAGTTTTTTGGTCGGATCTTTAGGGTTCTCTCTATTAAGTATGTCATCTGCAAATAATGACAATTTCAGTTTTTTCTATCCAATATGGATGTATTTTATTTGTTTCATGTCTGATTGCTATGGCTAGGACTTCCAATACTATGTTGAATAAAAATGGTGGACTTGGGCATCCTTGTCTTCTTCCTGAGCTTAAGGATAATGCTTTTAGTTTTTCCCTATTAAGTAGGATATTAGCTGTCGATTGGTTTTATATGGACTTTATGATGTTGAGATATTTTCCCTCTATTCCCACTTTGCTGAGAGTTTTTATCATAAATGGATGATGGATTTTGTCAAACGCTGTTTCTGCATCTGTTGATATGATCATATGATTTTTATCTTTCATCATGTGGTGTATCATGTTAATTGATTTGTGGATATTGTACCAACCTTGCTTGCCAGGAATTAATCCCACTTGATCATGGTGTATGTTTTTTAATGTATTGCTGAACTCGGTTTGCTAATATTTTGTTGAGGATTTTTGCATTTATGTTCATCAGGGATATTGACATATACATTTCTTTTTTTGTAATGCCTTTGTCTGTTTTGGATTCAGGGCAATGGTGGCCTTGTAAAATGGGTTTAGGAACTTTCCCTCCTCTTGAATTTTTTGGAATAGTTTAAGAAGGAAAAGTGTTAGTTCTCTTTTGACTGTTGGGAAAATTCACCTTTGAAGCCATTTGATCCAGGACTTATTTGTTGGAAATTTTTTGATTACTGATTTGATTTTATTAATAGTAATTTGTGCGGTTCAGATTTTTCTGTTTCTTCTTATTTCAGTCTTGGAAGATTGTGTTTCTAGGAATTTATCCAATATTTCCAGATTGTCCAATTTGTTGGCATATAATCGTTTGCAATATTTTCTTATAATCCTTTGTGTTTCTGTGGTGTCAGTTGTCACTTCTCTTTCATTTCTTATTTTATTTAATTGGGGCCTCTTTTTCTTGATGAGTCTGGTTAAAGGTTTATAGATTTTGTTGATTTTTTGAAAGAACCAGCTCTTGGTTTCATTGATCTTTTGTATTTTTTTTTTTTTTTTTAGACTATTTCATTAATTTTCACTCTGATATTTATTATTTTCTTCCTTCTACTTACTTTGGACTTTCTTTGCTATTCTTCTTCTAATTCCTTTAGGTGTAGGGTTAGATTGCTTGTTTGAGATTTTTCTTATTTCTTGAGGTAGAACTGTATTGCTCTGAATTTCCATCTTAGGACTGCTTTCATAGTGTCCCTTAGATTTGGGTTCTTGTGTTTTCATTTTCATTTGTTTCAAGGTATCTTTTGATTTTTTACTTGATCTCTTTGTTAACTCATTCATTATTGAGTAGCATATTATTTAACCTCCATATGTTTGTATGTTTTTTAGTTGTTTTCTTGTAATTGATATCTAGTTTTATACCATTGTGGTCAGAGAAGGCACTTGATATGATTTCAATTTTCTTAAATTTATGGACACTTGTTTTGTTCCTTAACATGTGGTCTATTTTGGAAATGTTCCATGCGCACTTGAAAAGAATGTGTATTCTGCTGCATTAGTGTGAAATGCTCTAAAAATATCAATTCAATCCATATGGTGTAGTGTGTCCTTGGTTTTCTGTCTGGAGATCTGTCCATGGACATCAATGAGGTATTTAAAACCCCTACTATGATTGTATTACTGTTGATCTCTTCCTTTATGTTGGTCAATATTTGCTTTATATTTATGTGCTCCTATGTTGACTGCATGAATGTTTAGAAGGGTTATAGCCTCTTTTTGGATTGATCCATTTGTCATGTCCAGCTTCGTCTCTTATTATATATAGTCTTGTTTTAAAGTCTATTTTGTCTAAGTATTGCTACCGGAGTTTTCTTTTTTTTTTTTTTTTTTTTTTTTTGACATGAAATATCTTTTCCATTCCTTTACTTTTAGTCTGTTTGTGTTTTTCCATCTGAGGTGGATCTCTTGTAGTGTTTCTTATCCATTTAGCTACCCTATGTATATTGATTGGAACATTTAATCCGTTCACATATAAAGTGATTGTTGAGAGATACATAGTTACTGACATTTTATTATTTATATCTGTGTTTTTCTTTCCCCCTTATTCATCTTAAGGAAGTCCCTTTAACATTTCTTGTTCCACTGGTATGGTGGTGATGAACTCCTTTAGCTTTTTCTTTCCTGGGAAGCTCTTTATCTATCCTTCAATTTTAAATGATGTCCTTGCTGGGTAGAGTAGTCTTAGTTGTATGTCCTTGATTTTCAGCACTTTGAATAATTTGTGCCAATCCCTTTTGACCTACAAAGTTCCTGTTGAGTAATCAGCTGAAAATCTTAATGGTGCTCTCTTGTAAGTAACTAGTTGTCTTTCTCTTGCTGCTTTTAGGATTCTCTCTTTGTCTTTAACCTTTGCCATTTTAATTATGATATGTTTTTGTGTGTGTCTCTATGAGTTCAGTTTGTTTGGGACTCTCTGTAGTTCCTGGGCTTGTATGTCTATTTCCTTTGCCAGTTAGGAAAGTTTTCAGTCATTATTTCTTCAAATATGTTCTCAATCCCTTGCTTTCTCTCTTCCCCTTGTGGTACCCCTATGATGTGAATGTTGTTCCTCTTGATGTTGTCCCAGGGGTCTCTTAAACTATCCTCATTTTTTTGGATTCTTTTTTCCTCCCGTTCTGATTGGGTGTTTTCTGCTACCCTGTCTTCCAAATCACTGATTTGATCCTCTGCTTCATCTAGTCTCCTGGTGATTCCTTCTAGTGCATTCTTCATTTCAGTTATTGTATTCTCTATTTCGGACTGGCTTTTTAATGTTTTCTGTGTCCTATTTTGTGCTTACTATCTCCTTGTTGAAGTTCTCACTGAGATCATTGAGCATCATTATAACTAGTGTTTTGAATTCTATCTGGTAGGTTTTTTGCCTTCATTTTGTTTAGTTCTTTTTCTGGAGTTTTGCCCTGGTCTTTCGTTTGGGACATATTTCTTTGGTTCCTCATTTTGGCTGCCTCTCTGTGTTTGTTTCTATGTAGTAGGTAGATCTGCTAAGTCTCCAAGTTTGGCTGTGTGGAACTTATGTAGTAGGTGGCCTGTGTGCCCCAGTGGAACAGTCTCCCCAGTCAACTGTTCTGGCTGCTCCAAGAGTGCCCCTTATGTGGGTTGAATGTATCCTCCTGTTATAGTTGAGCCTTGATTGTTATTATTACCTCAGTGGGTAGGATTGACCCACTGGCTGACTGGCTGTGAGGTTTGGCTACATCCACAGCATCCAGGCTGCTGTGTACATGGCTTACCCCACAGAGAGGGATATGCCTCAGTGGCCTCTGGTACCTGTTGAGATTGCCCTTTGTGTTTGCTGCTTGTGTGCTAATTGGATAGTGTTTTGCTGTGGTCAGAAGTCAACCTTCAGGTATGTTGGTTCTGTGGCCTCTTGGGAGGGACTCTGGTTTAGGCCCAGGTCAGCCACTCTGTGACTGGCCCAAATCTACCTGGTAGGAGCTACAAAGTAATCCATGTTTAGTCATTGCTTATGCTGGACCTGGAGGCACATGGGAGAGGCCACGTTGCAAACCAAGGATGGATACCACCATACTCCCAGTACTGGAGCTAGGGTAGCTCAGCAAAAAGCTCAGGGTACCTGGAGGTCTGCTGCCACCTACTGGCTCTAGTAAAGCTCAGCTGCTGACAGAGCCCCTTGTGGTATGCAAATTGGGTGAATCGGGGTCTCAGGGAGTAAGCTGGATGGATTGAGTAGTGTTTACCTGGTTCAAGTAGATTCTGCTTTGGTGTCCGTGCTGAGCCTAGAGCTACTCACCAAAAGTCTCAGAGCTCCCTGAGGCCAGCTGCCACCTGCCTAGGGCCCATGGACTCCTTGGAGTTGTCTAAGAAAGAGTGTAATGCAAGCGGTGCAGGCTGCTTGTGGAGAAAGTGCCTCCAGCATTGTACAAGTTGGTTCGAGTGTGGTCCTAGGGAGTCACCAGGGTGAAGCGAGCAGAGTTCACAAGATTAATGCACAGTCTGGTTTGGCCATGTCAGGGAGGGTTCAACACAGGAAAAATGACACCCACCTGCTGACTTTATGGTTCTACACAGGGCAAATTGCAAGTGTCCAGCCTTGACCTGAATCCACACAACTCAGTGTCTCCCTATATGTCTCTGATGCCTCTCAGCTCACTGTCCCACAGCCAGAGCCCAGGGTTGGTGCTTGCAAGTAAGTGAGTCTATGCTTGGGCCATTTAAGAGGATTTCTGGGTTTCTCACAGCCTTCCATTCCCACCCAGATTGTTGGAATCCCCACTGTTTTTAATAGCCAAATGTTGTGGGGGCTCCTCGTCCTGGCACCAGTATTCTGGGATGGGGAGTCCAGTGTGGGACTGGGTGCATCACTCCTCCGGGAGCACCTTCAGAGCTGAGATATCCTTCCCAATTTTCGACTGCTACACACAGGTATGGGGTCAGTCCTTTTGGCATCTCCTCCCCTCCTACCAGTCTCGACGTGTCTTCTTTTTTATGTGCTTAGTTATGAAACTTCTTTCAGCTGGACTTCAGATGGTTTTCCAGGTTAATTGTTCTATAATTTTTCTGTAGAGGACAGATAATTTTCATATAGTCACAGTACAAAGCAAGCACAGGGTTTTATCTGCTCCTTCATCTTGGATCTGTATCAAAATAGTTTGAATTTTCTTGGGTCTATAACAAGGACTAGAATTGTTAGTTCATATGGTAACTCTTAGTGTAATATTTTGAGGAACTGCCAAACTGTTTACCAAAGCAGCTGCGCCCTTTTACATTCCTACTAGCAATGTGCAAAGGTTCCAATTTTTCTGCATTGTCACTAGAACTTGTATATAACTATTCCAGTGTGTGTGAAGTGTTATCTCATTGTGGTTTTGACTTACATATCCTTCGCGGCTAATATTTGAGCACCTTTTCTCATATTTTTTGAGCATTTGTATATCTTCTTTAGATTACAGCTTACTTTTGAAGTTTATATGCAACAATACACTAAATGACTTAGGACAATGTGCGTCTTGTGTTTAAAAAAACAAAACAAGCTACTTTAATTGTTCCTGTTTCCTTAACTATGATATAGCTCTTTAATAATCACTGTAAGTCTTTAATTATCTTTTAAGTTTTTAGAGATAATGATTTATAAGAAATAATTTACCATAGCAAGTGTTTACACATAACTGTCTAATCTAATATGCTCAACTTTAATATTTATTAACTGTATAACTTATAAACAGTTATTAAAGATGAATATAAATATTAATTGCTCACATCTACACTCAGTTACAAAATAGTTTCTTAGTGAAATTTTACGTTACTGCCAGACAGGTTGAGATAAAACAGTAGCAGTTATCATCCACATCAAGTACAGTCCCAATTTGCACATAAATCATTTGAAAATTTCAGCTCATCCCTTTTAAAATCTTTCAGAGAATGAAAACACCTTAAATAATAGTAATGCTATTATTATTTACTATTTATTTAGTAATTTAGTATGTACCCAGTATCATGCTAAGCTTTTTCCTTCAGTTTTTTTTTTTTTTTTTTTTTCAGTTAGTATTTACAAAGACCTGATAAAGTAGATATTATTATCCTAATTTTACAGTCGATGGAATTGAGAATCAGAGAGCATAATTTACTCCTTGCCACATAGCTCTTAAATAGCAGAAGTATTCCCATTCTACAACGTATTCCTTTCTTCTAACAATCCAAATTAACTATTATAGCACACCCCAAATTCAGTAGCTTTCATACAAGCTTCCTTAACAATTGAATTCACAAAATCATAAAATGTATTCATTTACTAAAAGCTTCATTGAAACTTTTGTTAGGTACCCGATGCTACTGAAATGCTTTGGACAAAAAAGTGAATAAAACATCATGACTGCCACACTGATGTAGGAGATAAACTTGCAGAAAATGTGAAAATGGAGATCAGGTATTGCTACCAGAATAAAGTGGAAGGTCAGACACCTTTTAAGTTCCAGAAAGTCAAGAATCAATACCTGCTTTATTCAGGCTCACATCACCAATGCCTACACAGTGCCTGGCAGAGAATGGGTGCAATAAACTCATATTGACTTGAATTGAATATATTTAAAAAAATCCAGTGGTAAGAGAGGGGTTTGATGCTGATGAATTTGAATTCAGTACCAAAGGATAGATTTGTGTCTACGAATGGCAAAACTAGGGAGGGGCCCACAAAAAAAAAAAAAAAAAAAAAAAAAAAAAAAAAAAAAAGGCAGAGGCTGTGAGGAGTGAATGTGTGATCCTATGTAGTTTTGAATGGTTGCAGCAAAACATAAATCAATAAATAAAAATAGTTTGGCCTGAAGAGCCAGAGATGAAGCTGCCAAGGTATCTAGAGACAGTTCAGAAAAGGTCTTGTAGGTCAGTTTTGGGAGTTTGAGTTTTATCCTAAAAGAAATGGTGAATTGCTGCAGAGTTTTAAGCAGAAAACTGTTGAGAGATGATATCTGTGATTTAACAAATCATCTCAGCAGTCCTGTAGAGGACAGATAAAAATGGGAAAACCATTCAGAGAAACTGAATTGTAATTGTTTTAGTCAGCTCGCTGCTATAACGACATGCCATAGACTGGGGGGCTTAAAAAAACAGACTTTATTTCTCACAGTTCAGGAGGATGAGAAGTCCAAGATCAAGGTTCTGGTAGATTCAGTTTTTGGTGAGGTCCCTCTTGCTGGCCTGCAGATAGTTATCTTGTTGCTTTACCCTTAAATAGTAGAGAGAGAAAGCTCCGCCCTCTTCCTCCTCTTACAAGAGAGGTAATCTTCTCATGGGGCTCCCATCTCCAGACCTCATCTAAGCCTAACTAGCTCTCAAAGGCCTGCCTTCCTAATACTGCCGCATTGGGGGCTGGGACTTCAGTTTGAGGAAGGACACACATATTCAGTCTATATCGGGAATTTTTTACACTACTATAGATTAAAATTAAGAAAGGCCCAAACATAGAAGGTGAATTAAAGAATGATAAAGTGCATAGATGTAAGAGAAGTTGATGACTGAACAGATGTAAGTTTTCGTAAGGTTTCTAGCTAACTTGTTGGTGTTACTAATATTTACCATGGTAGAGCATAATGAGGAATTCAACATATTGTTTTATTTTCTGGTTTTAGGAGGTAAGCATTCATGTAAAGATACAAAACCTAGCTTTAGAATTTGAGTTTAGACTTCCTGTGGAAAACACAGTTACAGATATGTAATAGAACTTGCTATTTTTTTAACCAATCAATGAACAGATATGTATATTAGGCTTAAAGTCATCTTCTTAATCAGTGTCCTCAGAATAGTATCCATTTTGTGATGGTATATATTGAGTTATGGGGTGACTATCTCTTAAAGGAAGGGTAAATACATTATACTTTATTTCTCCATGTCTTATGGTCTCTATATTAGAGCTGGAAATCAATATATCTGCAGAAATGCCTGCAGAAATAGAGAAGTCTGATCTTCTTGAATGTAAATGATAATAAGATATTAATTAGTCACATTTGTACAATGCTCTGTGTTTACAAAACACCTTAAACAATTATTTTCACATTTGGAATTCAATCTTTGCAGCAACTCCTGTGTTCAGTGGACCAGGTATTATTCACGTACTATAAGAGAAAAACAAAACAAATCATAGGCATTGAAAATTAGTTTTATGCCATATTAAAGAGGCAGAACAAAACCTTGAGATCATGTTTTCTTCCTGTGTATGTTTTGTTTTCTTTATTAGCTTTTGCCTCACTAAGATTCTGAAATGTATTTTTCTCCATTCTTTCACCCCATCGCATGTTCTCATATCATTTCTCTCATCTATTGTCATTTTAAGTTCTCTTGCTTCCAATTTATTAAATAATCTTGAACTTAAAGTAAGATTCAAACCTGTAAGGGCAAGCTCCTGATTTTAGAGGGCAGGAAATCCATAACACATAAAACACTATAAAAGTTTTTTTTTGTTTAAGGTTTTGATTTTTCCCTGAATAATGATGAAAGAGAAAACTTTGTTTCTTGAGAGAGGCAGGAACATAGTATGGCATCTATCCAGGAGAGTTGTGCCCTGGCTTAACCTATGAATCCCCATTTGAAAGAAGATTAGAAGTTATGATCATTAGATACTAGATTGATTTTTTTTTTTTTTTTTTTTTTTTTTGTCAGCAACAGTATAGTACTCAGCCTATGGTCCCATAATTAAACCAAATCTAGGTATTTTTAACTTTCATACTTCTTAAACTGATAGTCAACAATTTTGTTGTGGTTTTTGAAAGTTACACTATTTCCATGTGATTATTGGAGATTTTATGTCTGCAATTGAGATTTTTCAAATGATGTGCAGGCCATTTATCTATTGGGACAAATCATTCTTGGATGTGTATAAGCACTTCATATATTTTTAGGGCATCTTCATATAATGGAAATGGAAATGTCTGTTCCCTGCTTTTTTAAATTTGTGTTTTGATTTTGTTTTTGTTTTGTACACATGCAAATTTGATATTGTCATTGATGCTTTTGGGCTCACATGTCATACTTTAAAAAAGCCATACCAACTCTAAGATTATAAAAAAAATATGTAAAATACTTGTAATATGTTTTTTACTTTATTTTCAATTGTCATGAAGAATGAGCAATCCAACGTAATTTATTTTCTAAATGTTAAGCCTATTTTATCAAACTTAATTACTGAATAAATTTTTACCAGCCCACATTATAATTTCATTTTGGGAGGTATTTTTTGTTTTTATTTCAGACTCTTTTTTTCCATTTTAACTTACTTCTTCAAGACCTTGGTAGCTTATTCTGATTCCACCAATACTTTGCAATTATAATAGAAATCCAGTGATAAACACAAATTGAGCAAGAAACATCTTACAAGCAATATCGAGTATTTGTCCAGACCATATCCAGAGTAAAGGTTCAGAACATGCTAAATAACAATAATCATTAGAGCTTTTCTAGGTAACATCTCTCATTTAAAATTAGACACTAAGGCCCAGAGGGACAAAGTGACTTGACCAAGGCCAGTTAAAGTAACACTGCTGACATCATGTCAAATATTGGAATAACTTTTCTAAACATTTTGATAAAATGACAAATTGAGGGTGCAGCATTGGGATGCATGGGAATCTTATAGAAAAAAAGAAAGCCACAGCTTTTGACTGGCATGTTAGAATCTTATAATTCTGTTCATTAGATTGAGCTCTCAAAGTATTCCCTCAGAAACCTTCACATGTATGATAATTTGACAGAGTAGTGACAATCTCCATTATACTAGGAAAATGTGCCTCTCCGTTCATCTAGTTCCCCATTTTCACTTCATTTGTTCATACTGGTCACATACTTAGCATTATATTTGTTTAAATACATAACCATAGCCATTCAGAAGTTCTTCACAGCCAGTTAATAAAATATTATTTAACAAATAAAATATATCCACATAAGTTCATTCTCTACATGTTTCACTTTCTCTATAAACTTTTTATATATCACATTTACTTGGGTTTCTCCATTTTCTGTGTCCTTATGAAGCAACTTTTGTTTATCTTAAAATATCAGTTCTGTTACTCTCTAACGTATGCTGATTTAGTGACAATTTTATCCTAATTTATGTAATTCATTATTTCTTTAATACTAGCTCACCCAATTAGGAATATGATACACTCGTAACCTTGCTAAAATAATAGCTGACTGGACTGGATGATAAGAGAATTAGATATGTTTTTGGCTAGTTCTTCGTACAGTAGACAAGTAAGTGAATTGAAAGTTTTATTTTCCCTAAATCAATATTAGCTGGCCACTTCAAAGTTGCCTTTACACCTATTACCATATTTTATCGCTCTACTACTGAATTTATTATGAGACCCATCATGTTAATGTATGATTAAGGACTGAAGAAAGTTTGTTAATGTAATCATATCTCAGTGCCTCAAAAATAATCACTCATGCCTCCTGTTCTTTTGAAATTTCTTCAATCTGTTCTAGGAGAGTTGGCAATTCCACCTATATTTAGATGCATTGCTTTTCATGTAATAGGTAATTATTTCATGTATATCAGGAATTAAAACAAAAAAAAAACAAACAAAAACAACAACTAATTCTGTTTCATCTAGTTGTGGGTATCATATTTTCTTAGGTTCTCTATAGTATAGTATAGTATAGTATAGTATAGTATAGTATAGTATAGTATAGTATGACTACACTATAGAGATAGTATAGTCTGACGATAGTATAGCTGATGACTACCTTACAATAAAATGTGGAATCACTGTCATTCCTTCAACAAAAATAATTTGCTCCACTGATATCAAATGCATGTTTCGGAACCCTCCTGCATAATCAGAGACATTTCATTTTATGAATGACTCATACTGTAATCTTGGTGATGCCATTTTAAATGGCGATTAAACTCAACACATGTAGTAACAACGAAGCACATAAAACAATTGCATTGAAAATTAAAATAGAAATGACCAAGTCTGTGTACATGTAGGCACTGAAAACGATTTCACAATTTTTGATTGCCTCACAAAGATTGTACAACACTATTGATAATGAGATACAAATCAATATTATGTGTGCTACTTGTGAGAGAATGGGCATTTTAAAATCAATGAAATAGAGTATATTGTATTTTTCTTCCAGACTACTGCCATCCTCAGTACTTACTTCTTCCAGTTAGAAAAGTGGTCAATAAAAAGAAGAAAACAAACAAAAATAAAAATAGTGTGTTTGTGTTGCACTTGGTCATAGAATGTACTTGTATAAAGCACAGGGATATCAGTTGCTAGTGGCGTTATCAAGATGATGACATAGGTTATTCCTGAATTCAGCTCACCTCACAAGAAGACCAGCTTGCAACTATCCAAAGACAAAACACCATTGTGAAAATCCTGAGGGTTTCCACAGTGAACCTCGGGTGAGCTTGAATTACCTGTCTGCACTAGAGAGCACAAGAAGTCCCACATTAGAAGAGTTAAGGACTGGCTTCATCTGTCCACCAGGTTGGCACAGAGCTTCACTGAGAGGGGCCCCCTAGGCCTATGGTTAGTTCCATGGGAAAAGAGGTGGACATATAGCTTCCCCAATGTTGCAGGATGTTCCCTGAGGTCCACTTGGTGCTATCTTATGAGGGTCACTGGGGGCATTCTACCACTGGGGATCAGATAGAGATAGAGAGGTAGTGAGGCTAACAGCAACCAGTGCTCAGATATTGGTAGACAGCATAGTTGCTTGAAGCATCACTCAAGCAGAGGTCCCAGCCAGCAGCTCTGCCCATTTCAGAGCTGAGCTGGTGGCCCTGTCTAGACAGAAAGCTCATTTGGCATTTATGCCTGGTTTGGGTTCCCAGTCAATGGGCCATACCAGCTGGAACCCATTTGACCACACTGCCTTGACAGGGAAGTAGATTTTCAAACGTGCCAAATGGCTGAGCATAGCTGTTACTCCCACCCCTTCAGAAAGCCTGGCCAGAGAACCCAAGAAGCTTCAGAGACCCTTCTGTAACTTCACCCAGGCAGGGAGCCAAACAAATAGATCTGCCCAACTGTTGAACATAGCCTCTGGCTGCACATAACCAATGAACCTGAACAGTGACCCTGGGCAACCTTAAAGTCCACCCTATAGCTCTGCCCAGCCACATAGCCCAGCCTACAAACTCACCCAGCAGCAGAGCCCAGCATATGGCTTTTTGGCTGACTGCTGAACACAGCCTGTGGCCTCTCCCAAGCAGGGAACCCAGCCAGTGACCCTACCCAAGTGTAGAGCTTTCTGTAGACCCACCCAACTGCAGTATATAGCTAGAGGCCACTCCCAACTAGAGAGCCTGGCCAGCAATCTTTTACAGCAGCAGAGCACAGTTAGAAACCTATTTGATCATGAAACTCAGCCTGCACTCCCACTTCCAACTGCAGGACAGAGCCTGTGGCCCAGTTTGAACATGTGCAGGCAGTTGCACCACCTGGTAAGGGAACATAACCTGAGACAGCTGACCAGGAGTGGTGGCAGAGTCAAGCCTGCAGTTCTTCCCAACAGCAGAACTGGCACTAACCACTAGCACCACTGTGCCAGGGAACGCAGACTACAGATTTGTCTGATCAAAGGTGATTAAACAGCCCAGCTAGTAGCCCCACCAGAATGTGAAGTACAGTCAGCAGCCCCACCTGATCAGAAAACCCACTAAGCAACACTACTGAACACAGAGCAGAGACAGCAGGCCCACCCAACTATAAAGTTCAGCCAGTGGCATACACCCTGGACTCAGAACATGGGTGGTGGTCTCAACCAACTTGAGACCCCATAGCAAGCCCTGCTTGCCCACAGATGTTACCAACTAACCTGTCCAGTACTCCAAGTTAAACGGACTAATGCAAACTTATAAAGTTTGGAAGAGCAGACCACCTAATCAAATGCACAGATACCAGTGCAAGGAATCAAGGATCATTAAAAAGAGGGTAAACATTATGCAAATAAAGGTAACTAAAGCTCCAATAACTGACTCTAAAGATATGGAGATCTGTGAACAATCTGACGAAGAATTTAGAAGAGTCCTCTTCCAGAGGTTCAATGAACTACAAGAACACAGAGACAGAAAACTAAATGACATTTAGTAAAAGAATGTACAAAAAAAATGGGAAAATCAACAAATAAATAGAAACCTTCCAAAAAAAAGAAAAAAAGAAACACAAATAAGCAGACATCCTACGGCTGAAGAATACAATGATTAAACTGAGGTACTAAATAGAGATCCTCGATAGCAGACTCTACCAAGCAAAACAAAGAATCAATGATCTAAAGATGGGCATTTGAAATGATCCGAACAGAGGAGCAAAAATAGAAAAAAATAACGAAAAAGAAAGAGGATAGCCTTGGGATTGATTGGATACCAACAAAAGAAACAATATACAATTTTGGGACTCCCAAAAGGAAAAGAGAAAGAGAAGAAATGTCTATTTAAAGCAATAATGATTGAAAACCTCCTAAATTTGGGGAGATATATGGACATTCAGATTCATAAGGGACAAAGTATCCCAAATAATTTGAACCAGAAAAAGGCTATACTGGGGCACACTTTAATGATATTGTCAAAAGTCAAAGAGAAAAAACTGAAAACATCAAGACAAAAAACAAAACAAACAAACAAACAAAAAACTTGGCTTGTAGAAGGGAACCTCATAAGACTCTCAGTGGATTTTTCAACATAAATATTATAGACCAGGGGAGTGTGGGGTTATATATTCAAAATAATTAAAGAAAAACAAAAAAACTGTCAACCAAGAATAATATACCCAGCAAAGTTGCCCTTGATAAATGATGGAGGGATAAAGACTTTTCCAAAAACCAAAAGCTGAGGGAGAAATTCACCCCAAGACTTGCCTTACAAGAAATGCTAAAATGTGTTTTACAAGTTGAACTAAAAGGATGTTGTTTAACATAATAACATGTATGAATTTGTATCATTCACCAGTAATGGCAAATCCATAATCAAAATCGTATCTCTAATAGTGGAATAATGCATAAATTACAACTCCAGTTTAAAATTAAAAAACAAAAATGAAAACAAATATAGGAAAATAATCATACTATAATAATTATTATTAGGTACACAATATATAAAAGCCATATGTTGAAACATGAATTACCTATATAAATTGAGGGAGGGAAAAGTAAAACTATAACGTTTCTATATGTGTTTGAAGTTAGGTGGCTATACGCTTAAAAAAAAAAAAAATCTATATACAATTTGTTTTACGTAAGCCACATGGTAACCACAAAGGAAAAACTTTTAGTAGGTACACAAAAGATTATGATAAAGGAGTCAAACATACTTCCACAAAAAGTCATCAGATCACAAGACAGTAAGAAAGGAAGCAAGGAACAAATAATATACAAAAGAGTCAGAAAACAATTTTTTTTTAATGGCAATAGTGAGTCCTTATCTGTCAGTAATTTCAAACATAGATGGATTATGTTCTCCAATCAAAAGACAGAATAGCTTAATGGATTTAAAGAAAAGATCCAATGATAAGCTTCCTAAAACAGACTCACTTTAGCTTTAAGGATACACTAACTGCATGTGAAAGGATAGAAAAATATATTTCAAGCAAGTAGTAACCAAGAGAAAGCAGTTGTAGGTATACTTATATGAGACAAAATGGATTTTAAATTACAAATTATCAAAAGAGAAAAAGAAGGTTCATTATTTAGTGATGAGCATCAATTAATAAAGAATATATAATAAATGTAAATAGTTATGCACCCAACCATGGAGCATGTCAATATATAAAGTAAATTATAATAGAACTAAAAGGAGAGAAAACTCAGCAAGACAGCAATAGTTGAGGACTGAAATACCCCTCTCAAAAAAGGACAGATCATCTAGACAGAGAATGAATCAACAAGGAAACAGTGTATTTGAATGACACTGTAGCCAAATGGACCTAAACAGACATATACAGAGCATTCCATCCTACAAGAGCAGAATATGCATTCTTCTCAAGCATACATGGAACATTTTCTGAGATATATCATATGTTAGGCCACAAAACAAATATCAACAATTTTAAGAAGAAATTATATCAAATATCTTTACGAATCACAATGGAATAAAAATAAAAATCAGTAATAGGAGTGAAGCTGGAAAATTCACAAATACATGGAAATTAAATAACACCCTCCTAAAAACCAGTCTCATATATATATATGAGACAAATGAAAGGGGAAACAAAAAATACTAAACATTGCAGGATACATCACAAGCAGTTCTAAGAGAAGTTTATAGTGATAAAGAAAAGCATCAAGAAAAAAAGATTTTAAATAAACAACCTAACTTTATACCTCAGGACACTAGAAAAAGAACAAACTTGTCCTAAATTTGGCAGAAGGCAGCACAAAAGATTAGAGCTGAAATAAATGAAATACACAGACTAGAAATACATTAGGAAAGATTAATGAAAGAGCTGGTTCTTTGAACATATAAACAAAATTTACAAACCTTTAGCTATACTAATCAGTAAAAAAAAAAAAAAAAAAAAAGAGAGTGCGAGAGAGAGAGAGAGAGAGAGAGAGAGAGAGAGAGAGAGCGAGCAAGGGCCAAATAAATAAGATGATAAATGAAACAGGAGAATTACAACTGATACCACAGAAATACAACGGATTATAAGAGACTGCTATGAACAATTATATGCCCCCAAATTGGACAGTCTAGAAGAAATGGATAAATACCTAGAAACATACCAAGACTGAATCATGAAGAAACAGAGAAGTGAACAGATCAGTGATGAGTTAGGAGATTGAAACAGTAATTGAAAACCTCCCAACAAAGAGAAGTCCAGACAAATAGTTTCACTCGTGACTTTGACAAAAATGGCTATACAAGAATTAATGCTAATTCTTCTCAATCTCTCACAAAAAGTTGAAGAGAAGGGACAGTTCCAAAGTCATTTTACAAAGTCAGCATTATCCTATTACCAAAGCCAGATAAGGGCTCTACAACAAAGAAAACTATAGACCAATACCACTAATGAAATAGTACCATTTGTGACAACATGGATGGATCTTGAGATTATTAGGCCGAGTGAAATAAGTCAGACAGGAAAAGTTGAGAACAATGTGATTTCACTGATATGTGGTATGTAAAACTGAAAACAACAAAACAAGACAAACAAATGAAGAAACAAAAACTCATAGACACAGACAATAGTTTAGTGGTTACCAGAGGGTAAGGGGTGGGTGGTAGATGAGGGTAAAGGAGATCCAATATATGGTGATGGAAACAGAACTGACTCTGGGTGGTGAACACACAATGTGATATATAGATAATATATTATAGAATTGTACACCTGAAATCTATGTAACTTTACTAACAATTGTCACCTCAATAAACTTTTATATATATATGAAAGAATTCTCGACAAAATAGCGGAAAACTAAATTCAACAGGATGTTAAAAGGATCATACACCATGATCAAGTAGGAATTATCCCTGAAATGCGAGGACAGTTCACCATATGTAAATCAATAAATATTATAAAACACATTAGTTGATTAAAAAAAGGCGTATCATTTCAATAAATGCAGAAAAAAAAAAAAAAAAACTCCAAAACATTTGACTAACTTCAATATCCATTTATGGTAAAACTCTCAACAAATTGGGTATAGAAGTATCATAACTCAATATAATAAGTCATAATATATGACAAGTGCACAGCTAACATTATACTTAATAGTGTAAGTTTAATAACTTTTTCCTTAAGACAGGAACAAGATGAGAGTACCCACTATAACTTCTTCTATTCAATATAATACTGGAAGTTTTAACCAGAGCAATCAGGCCAGAAAAAGAAATTAAAGGCATTCAAATAGGAAATAAAAAAGTAAAACTGTCTCTATTTGCAGATTACATGATCTTACATTTAGAAAATGCCACCCAAATCTGTTAGAACTAGTAAACAAATTCAGTAAATTTTCTGCATACAAATACAGTATATAATAATCAGTTGTGTTTCTTTCTATACACTGACAATAAGTTATTTGAAAAAGAAATAAAGAAAACAATCATTACAAAACAATAGCATCAAAAACAATGAACTAGGAATATATCTAACCAAGGAAATAAAAGATCTGTACACTGAAAACTAGAAGATATTGATTTAAAAAATTGAAGAAGACACAAATAAATGGAAATATATTCCCCGTTGGAGCACTATGGATGGTTTTTACATGTTTATATTTTTAAATGGTTGAAAAAGGCAAAATAAGGATAACATTTTGTGGTGCATAAATTTTACAAAATTTAAATTTTAGTGTTCATAAAGTTTTATTGGAACAAAGCCCAACACATTTATTTTCTATGAATGTTTCTGGACTACACGGCAGAATTGAGTTGCTGCAAAGAAAAGCCTATTGCTTTGAATCCTTAAACTGATCTTTTCTAGAAAAAGATATTTGACATTTGCCATATGTCAGTTTCTTGTTACCTTTGTTGGTTTGGTCCAAATAACATTGTATCTGTGTGATAGTTTGGAATCTTTCTTTCTTTTTTTTTTTAAATTTGCTGTTTCAAATTAGGGAAAGCACCCCGTTTTACTCATTTGTATTCAACTTGGTCACTTCAGTACAGTAAAATAGGATAATGTGCTATTTTCCCTCTATCTTTCTTGGCATTCATACTTGTAATTTTTTAAATAGATCAAAATTACCATAATTACTTCCTCTTTGACCCAAATGATATATAGATGATCTTTTATCTTTTTGAGTATTTCAGATAGTTTGATTTTTTTTGGCTTTTTTTATTATTTTGTTATTAATTTCACATATTTTGCACTGAATTCAGAAAAATGTGTGTATAATTCTAACCCTTTAAAAGTAATACACAGTGTTTTTTTTTTAAAACAACTCAGGAATTTGAAAAAATATGCATTTTTAGTGATATATACAATGTTAGATTTATATATTCATTATGTACATTCATTATGATGACCACATGCGTTTTACACCTACTTAATGTTTGCTTGATGTGTCTCTCAAAGGTGGAAGGTGTTATCTTAATGCTCCTGAGTAAATTAAGTTTAATAACAGAGGTTTAAATACATAAATTATTTTTAAAATTCATTCAGCATATATTTCCAGAACATCTAATCTATACTAAATAGAAAAGAGAGTCCCTGCTTTCATGAAGCCCTCGTGATAGGAAATAATTCATGGCAACCAAAACGTAGTAAAACAAAAACAACTTTTAATACACTGTATAATTTTATTTCTATTCTTATAAATGACGAAAGAGAAGTATAAGATACCATAGATATGCAAAATGGGAATCTTACTCTACCTGGAAAGCCAGGACTTTTTTCTTCTATGTTTCTGTTTTAGAAGATATTTAATAGATGTTGTCCTAGAAAGTTTGTGTGTTGGGGAAGAGGTGGTGGCAGAGGGAGAATTACCCATAGAAGAAAAGCACAAGCATGAAGGCCTTGAGTGAGCAAGGAATAGGAAATAAGTGAAAGGAGGTAAATAAGTAAATAACATCCCAGTGAAGAGAATGAAAAGAGAATGACAGGAAACACACAAGGCTGGTCCTCAGCCTGGAGGACATACTAAGGATTCTGGATTGTTTCCCAAAAACAAAGGAAGAATTTTAAGCAACGAACCGTATGATCTTATTTTTAATTTTTTTTTCCATTTCAAATATATCTATTTTATTTAGTGTGGAGGATGGTTTGGAGAGGTTAGGCAAAATTGGATATATAGGAATAAAATTCAGGATACTAAACTCTACCACTATTTACAAATCATTTAATCTACGACTATTTACAAATGGGAGGTTTTCGCTGTTTGTGAACTTGAAATCTACCTATTTTAAGGTTAATATTATGATCTCTTTTGTTTGTTTTCTGTACATCCCTAGTGAGTTTGTCCTGACTTTTCTGTCCATTTGTCAATGCCTCCAAATACATCATGATTTATTTTAAAAAGCGTATTGTTTGAGTCATACATTTTTATGTATATAGCATTGCACTATTTATCTCATTCTGTTTTGCTGAATCTGACTGCTGACTAATCTTCACTGTCCTAATTATGTGCAACCAGAGTACTTCAGTTCCCCCCAAATCACAAATAATGTTGCAGTCACTATAATCATATATGTCCTTTAATAGAGCTATGTGAGCTTTTCTTTGTGATATATATTCAGGGCAAATTTCAGGCACATAGTATATTAGTCTATCTCCAGACTTTCTGCTCTGGCCTATCTTCCATGTGAAATAAATGAAGATCTTTTATATTGTCACAGTTTACCAGCACTTCACATTCTTCAATTTTCTAATTTTTAAAGTACATGTGGTATAAGTGATAACTGAAAAAAAATCATTATAAAGTTTTCAAACATACGTACAAATACAGAGAAGAGTAAAATGGATCCTCTTTAATTAATACTTATTTACATTTTCTTTATTTGATTTCATTATTTTTATTGTTTTACTGAAATACTGAATGCAAATCTTGATGTGCTTGTTTCCTTATATTGCTGTAACAAATTACCACAAATTTAGAGGCTTAAAATAGCACAGATTTATTACCTTATAGTTCTAGAGGTCAGTAGTCTATATTGGGTCTCACTGGAATAGAATTAAGGTGTTAGCGGGATCGTATTCCTTTTTGAATGCTTCTGGGCAAATCTATTTTCTTGCCACTTTCAGCTTCTGTAGGCAGCCCCATTCATCCCTTGTATTATGGTCTCCCTTCATTCTCAAAACCAGCCAGAGCTGTTTGAGTCTTTCTCAAACCATATCACTGATACTGAATATTCTAGTTCTTCTTTTACATTTAAAGCACCTTTGTGATTATGTTGGGCCCATCTACATAACACAAGGTGATTTTTTTTATTTTAAACTCACCTGATTAAATAATCTTAATTCCATCTGAAACTTTAATTCCCTGTTTGCAACATAACCTAACATATTCACAGGTTCCAGGGATTAGCATGTGGCCATCTCGGGGTGGGGGGTGGGGGGTATCACATTTAATCGTCCATAGATGATTCATCTCTACAAATTAAGGACATTTTGTTATATAGCCACAATGCCAGATACATACCTAACAAGTCAAGTGTTTGTGTTTTTGTCTTCTTTTTTTTTTTTTTTTTTTTTTTTAATTAGGATTCAGGCAAGGGATACTCACTGTATTTAGTTGTTGTGATATCACTTAAGTATTTTTAAATGTAGATGAGCAGTACCACACCCACATTTTCCCCATGTAATTGATTTGCTGAAAATATCCAGTCCATTGTCTTGCAAAATATTCCATTTTATGGATGTTTTTCTAATGTTTTCTGATATTGAGGTATTCATTGTATTTCTTTTAAACCTTAAACTAGAGGCCAAAAGAGATTCAAATTCAACATATTTGATGAAAATGCTTGTCAGCTGATCCTACATATTTCATATTATATCACATTAGAAGGCCCATACTATCTTCCTGTTCTGTTGTACTAAAGTAAGGTTTCAACATTGATTCTTATGGTTAAGACTTGCCTATTGCCAACTGCCATGAAATTTCATTACCTCTTCTCTACCGGTGGTAATCTTGGTGGATTTCTAAAACATGATCCACTCCACTACTGTCTTTGAGATAGATAGATAGATAGATAGATAGATAGATAGATAGATAGATAGATAGATAGATAGATCTATATCTATAGCTATATATCTATGTCTACCTATCATCTATATCTGTATCTATAGCTATATCATCTATATATTCCCACCGCATTCAATGTGGCTGTAATTCAGTTAGGTCATTCTGTGCTCTTAATTTGGTCTCATCTGCACTATATTTTTATAAGGCTTCTTTAAAGTTTTTTTGTTGGTAGATGGTGCCATTTCCTGTTTCTCAATGCTGTTACAGAATCTCCCATTTACTGTATTTATATACTACTTCTGACATTTCTTTGGGAATTTTTGAGGGAGGATAACTTAGTTGGATACAAGACACCATTTTTTTCTTCCTGATGAATTTATTTGGAGAGACACAGATGACTTATTTCTGATCTTGGTGTCTACTGATTAAGAGAAAATACAGAAAAAAAATGACAATATGTTTTCAGTAACTCTTAAATATGTGTGAAACTTGTTAATCAACACATGGATTTTGCATGCATTTATAAAAAAGCAGTTTGATATGTACTAGAGATATATTTTAATATTTTGATAATGTCTAGTGCATTCATGGATTCATGAACTCCTTGTGGTTTATAACCCCTCCCCAGGAGTCTATATAGACTTGAGTGTAGAAACTATGGCTTTAAGGAATATGACTTCCAATTTGGAATTTCAATGGGTTTTATTATCTGAATTAATTCTTAATCCCTAGGCTATGGAAGTACAATTGAAACTTAGTGCTTTAATGCTTAAATGATTCATAGAATGAATGACCTTTTCTGCAGATACATGTTACCCCAGGGATGTAAAATATTTACCATGGTTTCCTAAGTTATCTATATTTTCTCCATAAAGGACTATATTCAAAAGGGATTCATTTCATCACTAAATGAATACTTATTTTTCTTTGCCTATATGTATTTTTGTTATTATATGTTGGGGATACAGCAGTAAGAAAAAAATAGACACTACTATATTGTTTTTGCATTTGGAGTTTGTAGTCAATTCTATGATATTAGATCTGATTTATAATCCCTTAACCACGATAAGATAGTGATAATTTTGGTATTGAGGGCAATTCTATTAGTTGGGATAAGTGTCAAGAGAGCTTGTGTATTAGTTATGATTTGGTTAGCTGAGAATAACAGAAATCACTAAATGAACAATAAATTAAACAACAAAAAAGTTTATTTTTGTCATCTGGAGGTAATCAGTGTAGCTGTTGGGATGGATCCCTTCCACTTCAGAGACTTTAATGGTCAGGATTCAATCAGGGATGCAGAAACACTATTAGTTTTTATATATAATAAGAATTAGATATTACGCAATTTTAGAATGAGCTGGGAAATAAATGTCCAGGAGAGAGTTGGAGGATCATAGATTTTTTTTTTTTTCTATCCAGTCAGTCTGAGAAGCCAAGCATGTCCAGAGGCTAAAATGGTCTTGCAAAGAAAAAAACTTGTGGGAAGGTCTGATGCAAACTTTATTTCTCTGTAGCTGCCATCTACTGCCAAGCTTCCAGTCTTCTCTTGGAGAACCTGGAGGTGCAGCCGGCTAACAGGGTTGGCATTGGGAAGAAAGTCTGGAAACAGAGCAGAGGTGAGTGGGGACAGGAACCCACTGGCACCTCTGCATCTGCCTGTCACAGCAACTGACCTTGAGAATAATTGCTTCTCCCTGAATGCCATCCCACAAATGTCTTGCAAATTCTTCGTTTTGAAAACTCTAACCCAGAACATTACAGGGAAGATGACTGTGGGACAATAAGCCAAGTCAAAATAGTCCAAACTAGCAGGGGGGGAGGGGGAAAGGGGGAAGGAGGGGAAATAAAGTCCAACCTGGTACTCAAGTCAAAGCAGGCAGATAGATGATATTCATTTTGATGTTAAGGAGTCATTCAAGCAGGTGGCCCACATAGGTTCAGTATTGTGAGGGAACTTCAGGAGGTAAGATTCAGAAGATAAATTGGAAAAAGTTGTGTGAGATAGTAGCAAAAGGGAGGAGGTGTTGAATATATTTCGGAGGTGAAATGTAGCTGAAGAAAACGACTACTGGAATAATATTGTAAATCACTTTATAAGATTCCATTAGAGAGTTCTGGTTTGCCTTTCAATTTTAATCTTTATTTTACATTATTGAGATAGAAAAAGAAAAGGAAAAGAAAACCAACAACCTGAATTCAGTATTGTTTTGTCTTCTTCAGACACATGCACGATCTGGGTGAGTTTAGGGAACGAGCACTGAAGTGTGTATTGGGCAGTGATGGAGTGTGTGTTCCTAATGCATTTGGCAAGTGCTCTGAGGGAAATTACTTTGTTCTTATTCAGGCAGATACTATCGTGTTCTCCCTAAATAAAATGCCTATAACCAGTCATTTCTGTGTGAGGAAGAGGGATGGTCAGTATTGGATGAGAAGCAAACATTGTTGAGATTTATTAAGATGACGGTTAAGCTGTGAAGAGACACACATTGGTGCAACTTTTTCCCTGGTAGCTCAGCTGAATTTTGCATTCAGAGAACCAGTTGTCAGTATCTCTCTAGTTGTATTCATATCTCTCCAAGGATGCCGTATCATTAGGAAAATGTCTATGGCTCCCAGGAGAGGAAGGGCGAGAGCTTGCAATCCATGAAGTAAGCCTTTAAAAAGTAGGTTCTCGTAGGAAATGCCATTAAAACAAAATACCTCCAGTTAAGCTGCCTTCTTTCAATAGCAATCTGTTAATATTCCATATTGTTCTTTCTGAAGAATAGCCTAGACTGTAGACAGGAATGAAACTGCTACTTGTGAATGTTAGGAAAGATGTGAAATTTAAATACTACTAATTTTTGTGCCAGAGACTTGTAGTTGTCTCAAAATGTCTTCTCCCTTTCATTAATAGAAAAAGAGCCCCATATTTGATAACTGGGCACATGTCTGCCTGAAGATTACGTTTTCCAGCTTTGCCTAGGGCTGGGTGTGGTCTCACTACTAAGTTCAAGTTCAATTGAGAAAATGAAAGCAGAAGTGGTGAGGGCAATTTGCAGCATGTGTCTGCTAAGGGAGATATTGTACTCTGTTCACTGCCTTTTACCTTCGGTCAGGTGCAAATGTAAGTATCTCAGACTAACAGAGTATGTTAGGAATGGATGCCAACCATACAGGTAATCATAAATTAAAGAGAGCCCGGGTTTCTGTGGTAGGGGGCCACACATATATTACTACAGCTCCCATAAATAGGTGGACTCTACGTCTCATCTCCTTGAGTGTGGCCTGGCCCCATAGTTTCCAATAACCAAGACAATGTGATTGAAGTGACTGTGTACTTCTAAAAGAGTTGGAATTTCAGCTTTTGCACTTCAGGGAAACTCCCTGTTGGAAGCCAGTTTTCTGTAAGAAATCCTATTACCCTGAAACCATCTTTGTTTTGGAGAACTCAAGATAGTTATGTTAGGGGCAAATGGAAAGTGAGAGATGCCCAGCCAACTTCTAGCTGTGTGAGCTACTCCAATATGAGACACAAAGCATATAAATGAAGAAGTCCAGCTGGAACATTCTATTCTTAGCATACACCTTGAGAAACAGAAGAACAACCCACTGACTCCAGTCCAGATGAAAGAATTATGAGAAATAATAAAGTGCCTGTAAATGTTGGACTAGTTTGTTTTGAAGCATAAGTAGCAGAAACATGCTCTTTATTTTATTCTACTCATCTGATCTTACCAGCCTGGAAACCGCTTAGAGCATCTCCTCCTGAATCACAAAGTTTGAGTGTCATGGCTTAACCTGGTAAGTTGACAAGACCTGTCTCCCCATAGATGATGACTGCAAGCCTTTCTTTTCTCCCTTCTGACCTCAGATCTCAGGTCTTTTCTCTTGCTTGACTAAGTTTTACTGATTCAAGAGACTATATAACTTAATGCTCCAGTCCAGATGTATGGCATCCAATGATTTTTTTTTTTTTTTTTACTAAAGCATAAGTAATTATACTGTTAAATTGTGTAGCTTATACTTTTAAAATTAATTCAAACACATTTTAAAGATTTTACTGGGAATTTTAAATAGATGCTTTTATTGTTAATGATTTCATAGTTTTTACTGAGTATAATCCCATTTATTTAATTACCAAGAAGAAAATGTGTTGAACACATGAACCTTTGTAATGATTCTGACATCTGTTGTAGAAATGGCCAAAATATAACATTCTGTGGTTTAATATTTTATATGTCTCAAACATTTAAATTGTTATGTTTTATCTAAACATAGTCGATGAATGACATTCATACAGTATTATTACTTATATCACTGTTATTTTTTTATATGTCTTTGTTAGTATGTTCTTTCTTTTCCATCTTATAAGTTCTTTATTGTGATCCTTCGAGTTTTGTGGTGTCTTGATAAGTCTGCCACATTCAAAGTGCAATCTCTCCCAGCATGGGAATTTTCTATCCACTCAGTTGAGTACCAAGAATATTAAGGCATCGATAGTGATTTCCATTCTAGTTCTATAGGAGGTATGAAAACATTCCATAAAGAGAAAAGAACCATACATCAAGTTAATGCTAAACAATGTATCACAGTGAAATGCAACCAGTGTCTTCAATGAAAAATATTCACACTTTTAAAAAATAAAATTCATAAGGTAATATTTAATGGCCCAAACCTTTGAAAGTTCTATTTCTCTGATTCAAAATGCCCTCCTATGTCTTCTTTATTGAAAAAAAAAAAAAAAAAAAGTTTTTTTCAAACCATTTAGTCAATGACCTTTAAGATTCAGTTGCTCCCTGAAACATTTCCTATGTAACACTGCTGAATAATTTTCCTTTGTGTAGACATAGAGTCATTACATTTAAAAGTTGACAGGGACTGTAGAGACAATAATTGTGCTACTCAGATTCTGATTTTAATCATGTAAAGCTGCTCCTTAAATTCCATTTGCTTGTTGTGGTCTAAGCAACAAGTGAAAATAGAATTTCTTTTTAATTTATCTCTCTCACAGAGCCAACCCGTCTCTAAATCTTGCCAAGAAGTACTCATTTGCAAGTAATGGTGCCTTCATCTTCCATGTTTCTCTACTTCCATGTCTCCTGGTCAGATTCTTAAAAGTTATTTTAATGTAACTTTATATCATGCCACTTGCTTCCTTTAAATCCACTTTGGTTCCCCAATGGTCAGCACTTCTATGTCCTTAGGCAGTATATTTTCCTAAAAGAAAACAATAGCCAACATTTTCTAACCTTTTTGTGAGTACCTCATGACTATAAATTAATTATAAGAGAGTAAGTGAACTCCTGTATCTTGTGTCCATATATACCCCACCAAAATATAGATGTGCTGATTAACACATAATACAAATGCTTTATGTCCCAAATAGCCACCCAGAGTAAAGAAGTTGCACTTGATTTCATTGCTCAGCATTATGCAAGATGAAAGGGGCATGTGTGTATAATTAAAAAGCTGCAAATACCACTGACTTTGTGGGCAGGAGGATAGTTTAAAAAAATCAGGCAGTTGTGTATTTTGTGACCTTGTCTATCTGTCAGAATAGAGAGGATTCACCAATAAATTGACAAACTGGGAATGAAAAAAAAAAAATCTTAGGCACAGTGATTTCTTTGTGGCACAGAAAAATCAGTGCAGTACCATGTTAGGGGTATGGATTGGCCGCCATTCCAGTTTTGTCTGTTTTTCTGTTGATGTACTAGTTTCTGAGAAGATTGTCTATCAAGAAATGTAAAAACCTGAGGTCCTTTTTTACAGTGAAATATCTGAGTATCATGGATCAGAGGACAGGCATAGCAGATATTCTACCTGGGTTCAAATCTCAGCTCTATCACTTGCAAGCTGTGTAACCTTGGGGAAATATTTAACCTCTCTGTACCTCATTTTCCTCGTATTTAACCTAGGGCTGATAATGGTACCTACCTCCTAAGATTGCTGTGAGAGTGAAATGTATTAATATATGCAAAGGGCTTAGAACAGTATCAGGCACGTAGTAAGCCTGTATGTGTCAGTTATTATTATTCAGTGTGGCCCACCCCACCTTCAGAATCTTTGTCTTCAGGTATTCAGATTTATCCTGTGCTCTCTTATTTTCCTCTTGAAAACTTTCTCTGGAATACTTCTGCACAGGAAAGTGAGAAAACCAAGTAAAGAATTAACACTTCTCAGCGCAGTGTATAACAGGCATCACATTAGGACATTTAAATATACTTTTAAAAGTAATTATTATAATTTTTTCTTATATGTGGATAATGTCTCCCCTTTACAGGTGAAGAAACAGATTAGGAGAGGGGAAGTCGCTTGGACAAGATTGCATAGTCAGAATGTGGCAGAACCTGGAACTTAGGGAAAATCTATTTCTTTGTTTTTTTGTTTTTTTGGTTTGTTTGTTTGTTTTCGGTGTCTGTGTGTATGTGTGTGTGTTTTAAGTAGGTTTTGATGGTGTTTATTTGAAGCCACGGGAAAGTGAAAGGAAGTTTTGATACAGACCCATGTCCTTAATTTGTAGGGCAATTAATATTGTTTTCACCAGTGAAAAGAAACAATGCAAAAATTACCATCCTGCACTTCTCAAGGCAAGAGTTTTCAGCTGGAGATCATCAGGCCATGTTCTAGTCTGCCCTTTACCATGTATTGGTGATAGATGAGGACAAATCTATTTAAATATAAAGGCCACAATCTTTCCAAAAGATCATGTTATCTTTCATTTTTCCCTCAAAAAGCATTTATAATTCAACATATAGTTTATAAAATCTTGTCATAAAGTCATCGCAGTTGACTGCTGTAAGAAATCTAAGAGACAGTGTTAATATATCACTTTACAAATGACAACAATATGGTTACTTAAGAAAGCAGATTTGCTCATACAGACAGTAAGTGGGAGAGAAATGCAAAATTAGGTTATCTTAATAATTTTTTCTGATGGTTTCCACCCAAGTGATTTATATTGATAGGCAGCACTCAAGTACTAACTTTTCTGAAAGAGTGCACATTTTTAGCAAGTAGCTAATGGTCATGGTATAACAGTCCAATAGAGAAGTGTGAAGCAGAGTAAGTGAGAGCTAGCATGTGAGAAAGACAATTCCTGGAATCACACCTAATAGGTCACACAGCCTACTTTTTAACTAGGGCTAGTTTCTGTGTTAACTAGCCCTAAGATACCAAGTTTAAGATGAATCACCTTGACAAGAATACAGAACTGCTTCTGTTGATATTGGAGTGAACAAATTATGGAACTTGAAGAACCTGGAATTCCAAGTCAACTCTGAAGTTCAAGGTAGAGAACTACAAAATACTGGGGCACAGGTGGAATTTCCTACGTTGTTTTGTTTAAAGATTTCCACATCTAGATCTCTGAGTATGGTGATAAAAATTGTTTTCTTCTATCACATGGATGTTTCAACCAGAATGAGGGACTCATGAGAAGTTCCAAAGTCCATTTTTCCAAAATCAAGACACTGTTTTGCATATGACTTGATGATATTATATAATCAAACAACGGCCATATTTCTGTGGAAGTATTTTGAAAGACAGCAGGCAACCATGGCATCTTTCACTAAGATAGAATGTAATGTTCACATAGAAGAAAGACTTGTGGTAATGAGGGAACTCCAACCTCTGGATATCTACTGAAAATCTCATTTACCAGAGCATTTCAACTCATATTGTGGCACATTCATCTCTTAGAATGAGACAATAGGGATATTGCTAATCTATGTCCAATTCATGTCAATGAGAATAAATAGCAGGAATGGTGAGAGACAGCTATTATGCCAATGCTATGGACAAAATATGTATACTCCTATACCCAGTAATTCGTATATTGAAGGCCAAATCCCCAATGTAATAGTATTTGGAGTTGGAGCCTTTGGGAGGTAATTAAGTCATGAGGGTAGAACCTTCATGAATGGGATTCAAACCTTTATAAGAGACTTTAGAAAGACGGTTACTCTCTGCTCTCTAGAAGATGAAGATACAAGAGAAGATAGCCATGTACAAATCAGGAAGCATGCCCTTATCAAGCACTGATTGGCTGGCACCTTGATCTTGGACATTCCAGACTCCAGAACTGTGAGAAGTAAGTTTATTTTATTTAAGCCACCCAGTATATGTACTTTGTTATAGCAGGCCAAACTGACTAAGACAGCTACCTTGAAGTTCTCAGCAGCAAAATGCAAAATAACCTAAGATTGAAAATTAACAGATGCAATTAAGACATCCTTCATTTGTGCTTTATTAAAGAGAGAGAATTAAAAAATTCTAAAGACAATCTCATGATCTCATCATCATCTATTTATTGAATATCTAGCTTGTACAAGAGACTTTTAAAATATTAATTCAAACAGAAATACTAAAAAGAACTGAAAGATATGTTCTTTTCTTCATTTTGCAGAGAAGGAATCTGAGACTCACAGAGATTATGGGGCATTTCTAGGTTTATATATCTCAGAGCTGGGAATTGGACCCCGACTCATACTGAAAGCCCTGATATTTGTACTATCACAGTAAATGAGCTTCTTAAATGGGAGATTGACTAAGAGGGATAGTAAAAGCACTAAAGAGTTAAAATTGCCCTATATAGTAGCAAATTATCCTAGGAAAAATGAAAAAAAATATCCAAAGCACACATCAAACATCGTGGCATCCCTGAAAATTGTAAAATGGATTTTATAGGTGGAGGAGGTGCAGATAAAGAATGCCAGAAGCCTGGATTAAAACCAGAATGAACGGAAATTTCTGAAATATTACAAAAACAATTTATGAAAGTTTTGTTCATTCGCTTTTGTTTGTTTTGTTTTGATTAATAGTGAGAAGTAGAGGAAGGGATAAGCCTATTGTTTGGAGAAACAGCAATGTAGCATAAATAGAATAAGGTGAGAAGTCAGAATGATTGAACTCCAATCTTCTTTTAATCTTCTCTTGCAAGAAGAATATACTGAAAGTTCAAAAGAGTAGAAATATATGATAAACAGCAAATTTAAATTCAAGGTAATTTGGATATTATAAGATAGTTCCAACTTGTTTTTAGTATGCAGTTTCAGACAAAGGTTTGCCAAGACTACTAAATGAATTTCAAGATGGGAAACTGAAAATACTATTTCTGTTTAGAGTGATAGGGAAAAAGTCAAATATGACAACATATTTTATTTCTAAGCTTATACAAATAGAAAGCAGTCAAAAACAGGGTATTTATTTTGGAGGAGGGAAGATAAAATGGGGACAAAAATAATTTTTCACACATACCTACCTGAAGGACAGTTACATGGAAGACACCATGAATTTTAAATGAGTCTCTCAGGAGAGAAAAAAGGGAAGAGATGGAATTTTTAGGAAGGAATGTTTTGTTAAATACTTTACTCATAAGAAAACTGGAAACGTTTACACACCTTGCGAAATGAGTCTGTATGTGTTTGGTGTGGATTGACACATTTTTATTTTGTGTACTTTCAAGTTTTTTCTACTTTTTCCTCTATAAACAAAAAAAAAATAAGGATGGTAGCTTTTTGTGCTAGAATAATCAGGAAAGGCATGATTGATAAGTAGTATTTAATTAGATATTTGATGCAATGTAGCAGCAATGAGAGGGGGCCGGGACAAAACATTAGGAAAAAGGTATTTCCAGGCCAAGCAAATAGCATGTGGAAAGGCCCTGATGTTGGAGTGGTTTGACTGGTTTGAGGAATAGCAAGGAAGCCAATATAGCTAGAGTGGCATTGCTGAGGAGAGTGTGAAACAATGGGGAGAGAAGGTAATATATGACTATGCCTTGGCTGTGATGCATTAGCTTTCACTTTGAGATTAGAAGCCATTGAAAGTATTTGAAGAGAGAAGTGGCTTGAACCAAGAGATTCCCTCCCCCCCACCCGCAGCTTTATTGAAGTATAACTTATAAATAAAAATTGCATGTATTTAAGATATAACTTGATGTTTTGATATACATATATATTGTGAAATAATCACCACAATCATTTCACTCAGGATGCTGCACTGAGAGTAGACAGAGGTGAAAACAAAGAATCCTTTTAGAAGACTACCATTTAGAAGACTACTATTAAGAGATTATGATGAATGATTTGGACCAAGAAGAAAGCATTGGAGATATGGAAAAGTAGTAGCATTTTGGATATTTCACTAAGAATCAACAAGATTTACTTAGGGAAAAAAAAACAAAAACAAAACAAAAAAACAAATAGAAGCTGTAAGATAAAGAGAGGAATAAAGCATGTCTGCTAGATTTTGATCTAAACAATGGGAAAGTTGGATTCGCATTTCCAAGGAAAGAAAAAATGCAGAGGAAACAAATTTGAGAGTCAAAAAAAAATCATGTTATGTCAAGAACATAACATGGTATTAAATTGGAGAGGTCTATTAAAAGTATGGATAGTTTTGGCAGTTAATAATGTGATTCATAAATTCAAGAAAGAGGTCTAGGAAGGGATGCTGTTTGGGAAGTATTGGGGAATATGTGGCACTTAAATCAGTGGGGCTACGTGAAATCATACAAGAGTGAGTGTAAATAGAGAGGAGACGCAAAGGCTGAGCCTTCGCATGCCAGTGTATACAGATTAGGAGATAAGGAAAAGTGAGTAACAAATGAGCAAGAAGGAAAATCAGGATAGTGTGGTAACTTTCAGAAGCTACATGAAAAATGAGTGATCACTGCTGATAGGTCAAACTAGATGAAGACTGAGAATTGACGAGTAGATATGAAAACATAGTTGTCATTAGTAATCTTGGTAATATATACTTAAGTGGAGGATTAAAGCAGTAGTATTATTGGGGCAACTTGAACTGAGAATGAGAATCTAGCAGCTCGTATCAGTGAGGACAGACAAATCATGAGAAGCAAATCATGTTGCTATAAAAAAGATGGTATAGCAAATTGAAAGAGATGCAGAATTAGTTTTATTGTATTGTTTGTTTATTATTTCATTTGTTAAATATTTAGGAAATGAACAAAGTTTGCACGCTGATTGGTGTGGTTCAGTAGAAGGGAAAAGGGAGGATTGGAGCAATGTCCTCATTAGGTGAGTGGGGAGAGGGTGTCATGAACAGATAGAGAGGTTACCCTTAGAAAGGTTCACGAATAGTGTTTTCATAGTTGAAGAGGTGAAGATGTAAATGCAGGAGAGATAGCTATCACTAAAGGCCACTTTATTTTCTCCATAAAAAAAAATCAAGTAGGATCAGTTTCTAAGTGTTGTATTTTGATACCTGCTGTCCCACTTGTCACATGCCCAAGTAGTGACCCCGTCATCCATCTTCCTAAACTGCCCTCTCTTCAAATATGGGCAAGGGCCTGAGACATTCATTTTATGCTATGTGAGGATGTTCTGATGATTACGGATGCACACAAAGAGCAGGGAACATAAAAAACAATATAGTCCTGTAGTAATCCAAACAATGAGGTCTTAGCACAGAAATATTCAAGATCAATGGAACTGAAATCGTAGTTTACAAATGAGAACTGAGTACATGTAAAAATTCAGTATGTATGTGATGAAGGCAGAATTTCAAATTGGAGGGAAAAGAATGTGATGGTTTTAAAATACAGTTTATATGACTCACTTGGAATCAAAAAGACAAAATTAAATACTTAAATTGTTTTTCACCCCCACCAAAAAAAATCAAGATTGAGTAAAGGCATATGAAAAAAAAAAAAAGAAGGAAAAGAAAAAAAAAATTAATTGCCTGAAGAAAATATAGCTCACTTATATAATGCAATATGGAAAATACTTTAATTTTTTAATTATTTTACGAAATCAATGCCATGTGCATTTTTTAAAAAATCTAACACCAAAATTAGGAGACCACCATGTTACCTCTTTCTTCTGGTCTATAGCTGCATGTTTATGAAGAACATACATATGTTGCTACTTCTTACATTATCCAATACAGATACTTACCTATTTCCTTTCTTTTACAATAAAATGTACTGATCTCTTATATCTATTTTTGTATGCCATCACCCCTCCCCCATCCTCATAATATCATTATGATTGTTTTTCCTCCTGCATGTGATACATTGTCTTAAAAACCTTCTTGGAAGAACCAAATATTTAAGTAGACTTTGTTGATTGTGAACATCATGCAGAGAGCCCATGTTAAAATTAGCTTTTCATTAAGGAACCCCTAAATATTTGCATTACAAGGTGTTTTTCTGGAGCAATTAAATTTTCCACAGCGGAATCTTCCAATCGCCTGCCTGGGGATTTGGCATGCATGGTTGCTGGAGTTCTAAAGGCAGAAAATGGGGCAGAAGCCTGGGTGGGAGTCATCATCATTTAGATGCTCACTGACCCACCGCGTTTCTTACAGCTTTAAGGTCACCTTTGGTAATTGATGGGATTGAGGCTCCTGAATTCAGACAATTTCCAGTTCAGGTTCTCTAGAAAATAAACATTTATTCCTCCTGATTTGGGGGGGGGGTCGGGGTTAAGGCTAAGTGTGTATTCTTGTTTGGGACCCTTTACTTACCACTGTCCCACCTCCATGTGACTTGCCTTCCTGCCCTTTGAAGCCCCATGCCACGACCTCCTCCCCTTCTCCTTAGTCCAAAATGACATATAAACCTCAACCCCAGTTTGTCTTTGGGTCCCATATTCTCATGACAACCCTGGATGGACATCAGTGATACATTTTGGACATTTCTCTTGTTGATCTGTCTTTATTAATTGGATTGTTAGCCCAGCCAGAAGAACTTAGAAAGGTGAGAGAAATATTATTTTTTGTGCCCCTACAGTTTTGGCGAGCCAACCAGGAAAAATTACTGTCTGGATCACTTCTAGCTTCCTGAACTACTGCAGCTAAAATGTTGTGGACATCTGACCAGAGCTGGCAGAGGTAAGCATTTATTTTTTTACCTCCCTGGCAGTTAGAAGTGTTGAGAGTCCTTTTTCTCTCTTTTAAATTTAGATAGGCATGAGAAAATGTTTGTGAAACTAGTTTCTTGGGCAACAGTGACTCTGGTAAAGATGTTGACCCCATACTACATAGAGATGGTCTGTTATCCCTGCTAGCTGTAACATGCATGTGTATCTGGTGGGCAGCCCAATCGGCTGTGGATCCCGGCTGAGGGAATCTTAAACCTTATTCTGTTCAAAGGGTGGAAAATATGTGATTCCATGTGGTTTGGAACAGCTATTTCAACACAGACCCCTCATCTTTCTTAGGCTAACTCTAGGAATGAACTTTTGGATCTGTGAGGCCAGCATCCCTTGTATTCTCTGTGGAAGACTCTTGCTTCCTTGGTTAAGCGATAAAAGGCTCATTGGCTTGAAAGTATTAAAATCTTACTGTTACTTGCCAGACAATGGATCCTTTGAGTTGGAAAATTTTCTAAATTGGATAATTTTTGGAGCACTCTCATTGTGAACAGCTGTTTTACTGGTACCTAAAGAAAGACTACATTTTGAGAAATAATTACAAATAAATATAACTACTATTCTTAAGCCTTTTAAATGTGCTGTCTCGCTTTCCTCTGATGGGTCTTACAAATGCTAATAAAAACATTAGGTTAATTAACAAGAGAATGGGAGGAAGGGAAGGAAAAATCAAGAGACTCTTCCCAATTAGGTGGAAATTTACAAAAAAACATTAGGAGATGGGATATAAGGTGAAATATATTGATATGGATGGAACAAAAGAGAAACAGGAAAGGGAAGAATCACAGGACTCAGTTCAATAAGGTAGACATCTTTAGATGGTTATTAATAAGTGGGATAAATAAAGTAGACATCGATGGGTTAAAACAAAGGTTTTAATACAGCATTGCCTATGGTTAGGCAAGCCAAAGAGATGTTATGCTGATCTGCCAACATTAAAGGGCCCCAAACAAGTTTGCTTTATTTACCCCGGTTTCGAGTAATATAAAAGGCTGGAAGGCAGAGATTACAATGAAAACCCTGACAAGATATTTTTAAATGATTTGCTATCTTTATGATCAGTCATTTGGCAAAATTGTAAGCAGATTTTTCAAAGTCTGATAGGAATTATTTTAAGCCTTCTAACAACTCCTAGGCCCTCCTACAGAATAATCAGGAGATTGAGCAAACAAAAGGGGTGAAATGGGAAAGGAGAGCGTTTTAAAAATACAAGTGGCTGAAGTCTTTCATGCCTAGCCCCTCCACCCCCAATACCAGCCTCCTTAAAGTTTGTCAAGGGCAAATGAAAACTCTTGTGACTTCTCTACACTTATTAGTAATTCTGTTTGTGTTTTGATCTCTGCTTGTGTTTGTCTGTATGCATAATATGTTATTTTCTACCTCCAGATGGTATTGTTAATTTATAAAAGAGCACTGTTTAATTGGCTTATAGATATTAAGCACTTAGAAAAAAATACTCAAAAATATAATGGAAACTAACTCAAATTCTTTTCAGGATAACACAGTCTGGTAAAATATTTGATGTTAAGACAGGTTTGAATTTGGTTTGGTTAAATAGGCATGTCTGTAGAGTTATCAATAGTATATATAATATTTTAATTTTACCTGGGTATATAAAAATAAATTCATGTTATCTCTGTTGCGAAATCTGTCAGCAGGAAATCAGATTGGAATAATAATTGATTTTTGAAGTATCATGAAGTTTTCATTGGTAATCTAAACATAATTGTTAAGGATTAATAAACTAAATAAATTAAAAAGGAATAAAAGATTTTTAGGTGAAACCTTTTAGCAATAAGTGTATGGTATATGTACTTAAAAATAGTTTCCAGAAATCTTTTGGTAACTTGAAACTTTAGAGTTTTGTTACTTTCAGATAAATTATGAATTAAGTTAATTTTTTAAATATCTAGATCATTTCCAGATTAGTTATTTAACTTAAGTGTACCTACCTGTGGCTTCTTACTATGGAGAAACTAAGATAAATTTCGATCTGTTAATAAATATTGTTAATGTTTGTAGAGGAAGCATGTTTCTAAAAAATTATAAAATGTATTTGCCAGTAAAAGACCCTATATTTCTAAAGGTTATTAAATGTATTTATGAGTTTATTTATCTATAGAATGCTGATATGACTACTCATAATTGCTTCCATTTTAGTTTTTATTAAAAAAGATTTTAAAGTTTAAATATTTCATATTTTATTAAATTTATTGTGGTGACAATGGTTAGTAAAGTTACACAGGTTTCAGGTATACAATTCTGTAATGCATCATTTATATATCACATTTTGTGTTCACTACCCAGAGTCAGTTTTCCTTTCATCACTATATACTTGATCCCATTTACTCTCTTCTACCACCCCAAAATTTAAATATTAATATATATAATCAAGATGACTGTAAATAATAAAGGAAACAACTTTGAATACAAAGAATTAATATATGATTTTGGTAATAGAAGGTATAAGGTACAGAGATACATTTCTGAGGGAATTGAAAAAACATAGGTTGTCCTGAAAAAAAAACAAGTTTGGTTATTTCTGAATAAGTAAAAGAACAAGAGACAAACTAAATTGTACAAGGAGAGTTTTTGAAAGTTTGTGAGAAGGAATCTTGAGTATATGTGCTGCCGCAGTGAGCACAAGGAATCTTGAGAAAGGACATTTTATGTGTGCTTAAGCTGAGTAAGATTGGAATAAATTTAATGAAGTAAGTGAATTTAAATATCAAAAGTAAACTGATGCAGAATTAGCATGTTGTTCTGTTTCTGTTAAAAGGGCAAAGTTTTCCTGTACTGTTGGTCGGCTCCTGATATGATATTGTGAACAGGTTTTTTTTTTGCCTAGAACGTAAAGATTATTTTACTAAAACAATTTCCTGTATTTCATGTTGTCTTAATCAGGTCATTAATTACTTAAGAAAACTGAATCTTCTCCATGATAAAAGTTTAGTGTTGTTAACCGTTATGTAACCTTCCATATTTGTCTGAATTATTTGTTGTCACTTGAGTTAAATGAATAATTAAGTGTTGTTTTATTAAGTATAGTTTCACAGTGATCTGTGATCTTTTTGGTCAAGTGGCCAAACCCTTTTATGTGTTTGACAAATTTTCCCAAATCAGATTTTAAATGAAGTCTTATTGATCTAAGATTAACTTTGGGTTATTCCAGAAGGTGCTGGGCTACCTCAAAAGATTGGTTCTCTTTCCTCATAAAAGAGAAATTTTAAATCAGTTAGGCTTATTTTATTTTGTATGTTAAATTGCATGGGAAACATTCTAAAATAAGTGATGACAGAATTCTAGAGTATATTATGTGGGTAAATATTATTAAATAAGTATTCCAAAATTGCATAAAATTTCTAAAATTCTAATATATTCTGGTATAATGTTGTCAATTGTAATTCTATTTATTTTCTTAAAATGTGTTTTACAGAGAAAAACAAATTGCTTTCAATTACATCATAATCAGCTTTTAACCATGGCCATTTTTAAGTTTTTTGTCACTTACAGACAGTTATTATTTTACTCTGATGATTTTGAACATATGGCTTCATCTTCAGAAAGATCCATGGAAAGGACTCTCAGTTATTCTAAAATACAAGAGTCTGAACATACAGGATAATTTTTTACCAAACTCTGTGGGAAAAACTGGATTTATGAAAATGTTAACAATTGATCAAATAAGCAAGAATTAATTACATGGGACTAAATAAACTGAGGATGATTATAATTTTATGACTTCTATTTGAAATATTGCTGATTCACATTTTTTTACAGATACAAGAAAACTGTTTCTCTTAAAATGCATATGACTTAGAGCAATTTACTAAGTTACCCTTTTATAAACAGAAATTGAAACATTTATCTTTTTCTTTGTACCTGATCCCACCAGAATTTGTAAACTTTTAGTGAGTGAATATTCTCATTTTCACAGCATATGGTTATTTGTATAAGTTCAACACGAAACTGTTCTCTTTGTAACTGGCCACAATTTGAAACTGGTAATATTACGAAGGCTTGGACTAGAATGTCATGTTTGAGGGAGACATACATAGGATCAAATATGACCAGATAGTCAGCCTTAAGGAATTAGATTGACTTATGAAAGCCAATAAAAAGTCCCTTGGGAAAACAGCCCTGTAACTTGCTTATAAGGCTCACAGCAGTCTTTCCAGGTATGTTATGAAGGTCACTCCCTGACAGATGCAGAGAACCTCAGGATAATTTGCGGACCTTGGGAAGAGAGGACTTAACCCAAATTTAAAGGTTCTTCAGGCAAAGTTTGATGACAAGTATGTGTGTTGACTTCTTAGCCTTGAGAGGCTATTAAATTCAATCTGGAGAGTCCTTTTAATGGAGATGAGGGTAAGGGGGATCGAATATATGGTGATGGAAGGAGAACTGACTCTGGGTGATGAACACACAATGGGATTTATAGATGATGTAATACAGAATTGTACACCTGAAATCTATGTAATTTTACTAACAATTGTCACCCCAATAAATTTAATAAAAAAAAAAAAAATTCCAGCAAAGCACAGTTAAAAGAGCCTATAGAATAATTGCTATTCTTGTTGTATTTATACAAATAACAGGCCAAGTTTATTGAAACTAGACTTATTCTGCAAATAAATTTGTCTTAGTTTGGCTGTATTTGTTAAAAATGAGGATGATTTTAGAGAGAAAAAAAATGTGTTTCAATAGAAACCATAATACACACTCGTAGATGTTAGATTCTAGTCAATTAATTTTCTTTGAGGTTTTGTTTTCTACCTGTAAACTGGACTGGATCCTGAATTCTTCTACTTTCTTCAAATATTTGGCTTCAATTCTCCAAACTAATGTTTCAGATTATCTCCTGTTCTTGACTTGGAATCACTGAGAACTCAAACTGCCCTTTCCTTGAGCTTTGTGAACTGCAGATAGACAGCTTGATATAAACTTCAGAGAAATCACCACAAAAGCTCATGTTTAGACAATCTCTGTGACTGATATGGTGTGCACCACACACACACACACACACACACACACACACACACACGCACACACAGTTTGCCTGAAAACTTGATGAGATCATCAGATACATTCAAACTGGAAATCAGGAAAATCTATCAGATTGTCACTGCTGCCTTCACTCCTGGAAAAGAAGTTTTGAGCCAGATATCTAGAAATCTCCTCAACTGCCTACCTTCAGAAGTCAGAAACTGGGATTATAGTTGGCTCCAATAATTAACCTTTGTTTCTATGAACATGGTTCTTATTAGATACCTGATTGCTTGCTTACACAATATAGGCCTTGCTGTGGGGGCCCATCTGTATCAGTACCTCCTAAAAGAACACACAACTATTTAACTGAACTAATTTATCTCAAAACTGAGACTGATTTAATGAACGATGAAACAATTGATTAGCCCAACTGCTGAAATGTGAAACTTCTAGGGAAGTATCAGAGGGGGGACTTAAGGGAAGCAGAGTGTGTCACCCCAAAATATGCCTTTTCGGATAGTGATTTTAAGGTTATTATTAAGAAACAGAACGCTCAGGAAAAACCTTTCATCTTCCTCATAACTGCCTAAAAGGAATTTAGATAGAAGACCTGCTCCAAGAAGGGAGCTATTGATATTATCACAGAGAATGGTGGTTTAACATAAACGAGTGTATAACAGACAGGGAGGAACCGAGCAAGGCCCTTTGATTAAAGTCCTCTCTGTGTCCCATTTTTAAAGAAGGCCCAGCAAACATTTATTCAGCAAACATTTGCTATTCCATCTCCATGCCTGCCCTTTGAAGCCCCAACCCACAACCTCCTCCCCTTCTCCGTAGTCCAAAATGACATATAAACTGCCCAGTGTGTCTTTGGATCTCATATTCTCATGGCACCCCTGGATGGACATCAGGGATACATTTTGGACATTTGTTAATTCGTCTCTATTGATTGGATTATTAGCTCAGCCAGTTGAATTTAGAAGGTGGGAGGAAAACTATTTTTTGTGCCCCCCCCATTCATCAAAAATTAAAACTGTTTATAAATTTTGGAAATTAAATGATAAGCTAAAAATTAAAGACATGTAAGGAGGAATATTGTAACTTACATGACAGAAAAAGTATATGAACACTGATTATATGCACAACACTTTGGAAATAATAATGAAAACATGAGTAATCTAACAGAAAGAAATAGTCAAAATGTATGAGTAGGATGTCCACAGAAGTAAGAAAATGAAACAAAACTGCAAAATGGTCAGATAATTAAAGAGAGGCACAACTGTAGAATTTCACACTTATCCAACTATCATATTTGCTAAAATGAAATGTTTGCTAATCTCTATTATAAATTAGTTTGGGAAAATGGCCATTCTCATATGCCACTGGTAGAGTGTAAATTGGCTTAACATATATGGAGAGTTAAATGATAACATCGATCAAAATCTAAAATGCTCAAACATTTTAATGCAACAACTCCATTTCTATAAAATATGCTTCAGATTTTTACATAAAGGCAAGAAAAATTGCATGGACAAAGTTATTAGTTGCAACATTTTGGTAGTAACAAAATAAGAAGTGCCCAAATACTAAAAATAGTGTTTATAAATGTAATTTATCCCCACAATGTAATAATCAGTCATTAGAAAAAAAAAAAAAAGAGGAAGGTCTATACATATACTAATATAGGAAATTTCCAAGAGATTAAAAAAATGTCAAAGTCATACTATATATGGTATGCACTGACTCGTCAAGCAAAATAATATGTGTTTATATATATATATATATATATATATATATATGAATATACATTTGAAATTACTGGATGATACATAAAAATTGTTATAAACTGTTGAAGAATAGAACTGGATAATGAGAGCTATGGCAGTAAATTTTCTTTTCACTTTATGTCCTTTTACACATTTTAATAACATTACTTAGTAGAAAATATATTTAATAAACTATGTTTTAAAAACTATTATTTAAATAATGGGGAAAGTAGTTGTAATATTTTGCTAACATAAATTTTACAAATACCATAATCATGAACCCATTATTTTTAAAATTATGTTTCTAGATGAATGTGGTAAAAAGTTGGTGAATATGTGTGTAAGTATAGAGAGAACCATACAGAAAACATTTTATTCATTGTACTTATATTTCCTTAAGATATTTCATTTGTTATATAAAGCAGTAAGACCACAAAAGAAAAGAAACTGATTTAAAAATAAAAAAGGAAGGGAAGAAGGGAGGTGGAGGGAGAAAGCAGGGAGCACTTTTCCTTCTGCCAGTACGACTAAATAAGAAGTCCTGGGGTGGCTGGTTAGCTCAGTTGGTTAGAGCGTGGTGCTAATAACACCACGGTTGCCGATTCCATCCCCGCATGGGCCATTGTGAGCTGCGCCCTCCTTAAAAAAAAAAAAGAAAAAGAAAAGAAAAAAAAAAAAAAATTCCCTGGCACTGGAGTAGGGAGCTGAGGTAAATAACCTCTAAAATGGGGTTATACTCTAAATTGCAATGTTTGATTTCTGGAATTATTGTGTCCTGTACAGACCCTCTCACCTCTCACCACAGACCCTCTCACCCCTGGGATCCATTCCAGATATATGTGGTATGGCAGACACAGAACCCCAAAGCTACCTCCACTGACAGCATCTGGGGTGCTCCCTCAGGACCACTGGTCCTGGGTAGCAAGGCACCCTTCTGCTTTGCACTCTTCTGCCTTTGTTCATTGTTGCCCTGGCCTGGAATTCTTCTTTCTCTCTGTCTTCCACCAGCCTCCACACGACCCTGCCTCTCTAGTGAGATCCTTTCCCCCATTTCCAAACCCTGCTGAGCTGTCACTTTTGATAGGGCCCTCACTTGCATTAGCCCACTTCTCATGACTAGGTAGAAAGTTAACTCTCTCTTTACTACTTCTTGAAATGGAAACATGCATTTCAAATATGTGTTGACATGTACATTTTTTTCTAGAAGTCTATAATCTTCCTGATATAATAACAGTCTACATTTATTCATCTTTATGACCACTTTTTTTTTTTTTTAGCACACTATCAGGTAAAAAGCAGGTCTTTTTTATTAGTTTTTAATATTTAAATAAAAAATTATTAAATATTAGCACATTGAATAGAATAGCATTTAATGATTTAATGATTATTTAGCATCCCATACAAATAACATTACCTAAAATTCTATTTTTATTTACACACACACACACACACACACACACACACACACACACCTTATTTTCCAGCTTATTAGCTTGTTTTTCATGTTCTTCCCTGTAAATAAAAGGATCTCAACTGGGAATTTAATATGAACCACTAGGACAATGTTGACTAATGATATATCCTGAAAAATCTAGGTTTATAAAATTAAGAATTTTTTGTACTATCATTTTTATTCCTTCAGCCAATATTAACTAGCATGCTGGAACTATTTCTGATCATTTGCCTTTACTGCATAATGGTCTCTCCTAAAATGCTTCAGATACTATCTGAAATTAAATGTGAGATATTAACTATCCTTCTGGGAGATGAAAGCATTTTACTTAATTTCTGTGCTATCACACTAGGAAAATCCTTAACACATGTCTGACGAAGATGCATCCACAACATATACTAATGAAGGGATAATTTTTTTTTTTTAATTATAGGCAGTATGAAAAATACACACAAAGTCAGGCCAAATTAGAATGCATAGAGGGAAGTGTAGAGGATTGGAGGATATGCTAGATAAAGAACCAGTAAATACTGCCTGGATACGTATACCTCCTACCTTGAAAATAGAAGGTGAAGATAAGAAACAATTTTCCCCAGGCACCAGCAGTGAAAAAAGTGAAGAAAGGAATTACCTTCCAATTAAAGGCTGAAAGGAGATGCCAGATAGATAGATAGATAGATAGATAGATAGATAGATAGATAGATAGATGATAGATAGATAGATTAATTAATTTTTTATTAAAGAAGGAATTTAACTCCCCAAACAGTGATTTGCTTGCAAATAAAGGGTTTCAGGATGTTTTGATCATTTGTCTGGATCTCTTCAAAAGCAGATTGATTACAATGAGACATTTCTAACAGGCTGAAACATGAAAGATGGCATCAAAGACTGCTTTCAATAACTCTTGTCTGGATCTTAATGCAAATGACAAATCATTTCCCCCTCAAAGCTCCAGTAAAATTTTCCTAAATTAGTAAACACAAATAAACAAATCCCAGTTCGGTTCAAAAAGTTGAATTTACTCACCAACAAATTTTCTCATTACAAAACAACAGACAAAAAGTGTCAGTTATTTTTACTTTTTTTTCCTAATTTAAATATCTATTCCTCCCTTGTGGTAATTATCATCTAATAGATTGTTTAATAATTATCGTTGTTTATATTATAGCTCTAATATCTCTCTGGAGATATTGTAGAATTCCTGAGGATAGGTAATAATTACTCATCTGTAGTCGAGATACACTGTGGCTATTTTATGAGCATTTAGATGGGAATGTATAGACTCTGCTTGGGCCGACAGGTGTGGCCAAGAAATGGCTAACAAATTAAGATAAATGACAATGTACATACAGGCCGTTCTTGTTCAAAACACGCACAAATATTAGTTACCACAGTTTAGTTAAAACCAGTCTCCTAACATCACAGTTCAAATTTCAATTACCAAGGTACAGTAAATGCAAGTAATTGCATAACGTGCAATGTTTTCTGCTACCTCTTTAATCCACAAATCGTAAAGAACAGATAAGCATCATGTTCAAAGACCAATCCCATAATTTCTTTCAGAGGATGCTGGTTATAGGGCATTGGATATGTGTTACTCAGTTCACACACAGACAGCAAAGCATATCATAGTTATGTTGTGTTATTACCTCCTGGTTATAAAACTATGTGCCATTTTATTAAAAATGGATAATCAAAAGAAGGAATAGGCCTACAAAATTGAAAATGTAGCAAAGAAGTGAAGAGTGACAACATTGTAAGTGGAATTCAAATTGAACAGAGATGCAGTTATGGGAGAAATAGTTAACCATGAAAATGGTGCCATTTCCATGACACTGCTGCCATTGAAGAGACTTTAGATATGTGGCTGGAGGAACTGAGTGAAGGTGACCTTATCAACATAAATTACATGGTTGTGATAAAAATGATGAAGATGTCCCAGAAGAAGTGACATCGGCAAGAAAGCCTTCACATTAAAGAACTCTTGGATATATTTCATGACATTAAAAGCACAAATATAAAATATTGGAAGCTGATCCAAACTTAGAAAGGAGTATGATAATTCACCAGGACATAGAAAAGACACTCAGTCCATCAGATATTATGCAATGAGAAGAAGGCACTCATTATTCAAACTATTCTTGATATATATATATATATATATATATATATATATATATATATATATATTGCAAGAATTCAAACATTATTTTTCATTATTTCTCATGTTTTAAATTACAGAGTACTAGATAAATAGTAGTTTTACTATTTTCTTTTTAAATTTCCCTGTATAATTATAACTGTCAGTAAGAGAGTTTTTAATGTTTTGGTAAACATTTTTAAATGTCATGGAACAATTGTAGTTTCTCCCACTGATTGTGATCACTTTGCACAGTTTTATTTGCATAGGCATTTTTATGACCTGGCAGTACTATAGAAGTGAAAATTGCCTGTACATATTGTTATCATCATCACTCTTTAAAACAATTATATGTGGAAAAAAAGCCTATACCGTAAAAATTAAACAGAAAGTATCAATAGTCTCAATGAACAACTACTAATTATTTTAATTTTTGTAAGCTTGAAAAAATGTAGACTTTTATACTTTAAAGTGAGATTTGTGGTCATGTAAGACAGCTACATCCTTCAGATGTAGTTGAAAATTCTTATCTGTCAGGAAAATTATTTAGGCAGCATTTCAGAGGATAATAAAATTTTATTATTTATATTCATATTATGTATTTAGTGTATTGCTACAAATTTAATTCAGAAACCTATTGTGATTTTGTTGTTGTTTTAAGTCCCCATTATACACTATTTTTTTCAATCTACTACAACACTTCCTAGTAGACATATGGTAAAAATGTCATGGCTTGAAATATCCAGATGTTTCTTGATCTCTCGATGTCCCCCTGTCCCATTACAATTCCCCATTGCCTCCACTATTGTCTCCACCTCCTCCCCACTGAGTAACACATATCCAATGCCCTATAACCAGCATCCTCTGAAAGAAATTATGGGATTGGTCTTTGAACATGATGCTTATCTGTTCTTTACGATTTGTGCATTAAAGATGTAGCAGAAAACATTGCACGTTATGCAATTACTTGCATTTACTGTACCTTGGTAATTGAAATTTGAACTGTGATGTTAGGAGTCTGGTTTTAACTAAACTGTGGTAACTAATATTTGTGCGTGTTTTGAACAAGAATGGCCTGTATGTACATTGACATTTATGTAGATCAGATGCATGTTCACCAGGACAAGATTGCAATAGAAACTTCTCACCACAATGGTGCTGTATAACTTCTGCAGGAGCAGATCCAGAGAAAATGGCTTCAAATGCATGAAGACAAGATGTCTCCTGAGGTTCACTCTACCATTTTATATTTTGACAACAATGAATATATGTATATTCATTCCAAATACATAGCCAGTGAAATAATTGGAGAGGATACCGAATTTATGAAAATAAAATCATTCGGGGAAGAGTTCCAGTAGAAATGGGAAAAGAACATTTCAGTTATATATGAAAGTGTCTAATTGAAGGCAAAAATATATGAAAGTCAAAACTGAAAAAAAACTCCATTCAATTTGAGGAGAGTGAAATGTGGAGGTTAAGGGATGGTCATGGTCATAATTGGCCTTTTTGTTGAATATAACAACACCGCCATCAATGGTAATAAGATCAGCAGCAACAAATAACATTTACTAAGAACTTGCCATGTCTCTGATAATATTCTTAATAAGTGAGTGGCTTATTTAACGCTCTCAGTAATGATTTGAGATAAAAACTCTTATTTGTTACCAGTTTTAGTAATCCAGTTTTAAAATGGAAACCAAACAGAGAGATTAAGTAAATTCCTCAAGGTCACACAGGTAGAAAATATTGCGGTGGGAATCAGAAGTCAAAATTTTCACTCCAGAACACATATTCAATAACCACTGCACTACTCTTCACATGCAGATTCAGGAATGGGCCCAAAATGCATGAAGTCTACTTTAGCTACTGTTTTATTCCAACTAGGGATGGTAAAGAAAGTATTGTAAAATAAGATGAGCATCTATATTTTGAATAAATGGGTGGGTAACAAGAGTAAAATTAACATTTAGGGTTGAAGGGTTGAGTGTTTGTTTGCACAGGAGTGGCAAGTTTCACTCCTTTTGCTTGGCTATTTTAAAATATTTTTTTATATAATTCAATGTGTAAATGCAGTTCTGCCAATTCAAGTCATCATTACAGACTGAAAAGAGATACAATTTCCAGTAGAGTTTTAGTCATATTCTCAGTGATAGAAATATGATCATAACATAAAAAGTTCTGAATAATCCATAATCTTGCTCAGATCTTTGAGCTTGATATCTGTGTAACCAAATGTAGTAGAGATAATAGAGTACATTGCATATGGCATTTGGTTCTATCTCGGTCCAATCAAACACACAAATGATTGGATTGTATACTACCAAAATGCCTGCTTGACATTCTATCCTAAATTTGACTAAAAAAAGCTCTATTGTTCAGCAAGTTTGAATTGATTGACAACCATTTATACATTCCATTGACCGATTTTCTAGAATCCCGAAACTATGGAATTTCATAGTAGAAAGTATTTTGGAGTAAGAGATTCTTCTACTTTCAAACACTGCTTTCATTCATGCTTGATTAAAAGACCAAAATGTGTAGACAATTTCATTTGTTAAATAGATGTCCAAGATTGATTTCATTTTGAAAAAAATCAGGCAAATTATTGACATTTGCATTGTTTAGAAATTACCGCAGTTAACCTGCCCAGAAACCTAATAAAATGTCTTATTCATGGGTAAATTGAACCAGCATGTACAAAAGTCGTTTTCATGTTAAGTAAATGTGAAGGTCAATTGATAAATAGACACTGAAGGAAAAAGAAAGTATTTTCTTTCTTCCTATGTCTTTGCTATATAAAAAGAAAAGCCTTGCATCTATCAAAGTTAGTTCATTCTGAAGCTTGAAATTGAGAGGAAACTATAATTCAAGAAACAGTAAAAGAACACCCTGTACTCTCCTTGAACTTCTTTGCCCCAGTCTCTACGTGTATCTTCATTCTGTCCTCAGTCTTTTGTGATTGCTTTTGTGAGGAATAATACGGGCTCCCTCTGGTGACTAGTTTCACACCTAAACATTCCCATGGCATTTAATTAAGCAGCTGCACTCTCTGGATCCTGTGCTTGTCTTATGCAGAAATGTATATAAGGTTATAGATCTATGGGGAAGATTTGAAAAATCAGTTTACCGTTAGTTTTCCATTGAATGCACAGAATATGTTTTCATCACTTACTTCATCACATTAAATTCCCCAATTGTGTGCTACCTTTTTCTTTTCTTTTTATTGCAGCTGCCATTATTTAGAGTGAACATTTTCAAATTTTCAGGCAAAATGCTTAAATAATATGAATGGATGTGTTATCAATGTGCTGTGCACATGGAAAATGGCATAGAGCCAGGGGAAATAAGAAATTGATGCCATAGATGAAGAAATTCTCCAGGTCCAGTCTGTCCAAGCTGGACAACACTTCATTAGCTCCAAATAGAAAAGGTGAAGTCTTATATACCACATATCAGTGAAACCATATGGTTCTTGACTTTTTCTGACTTATTTCGCTTAGCGTCATAAACTCAAGAGTCATCCATGTTGTCGCAAATGGTACTATTTCATCTTTTCTTATGGCAGAATACTATTCCATTGTGTATATATACCACATCTTTTTTATCCAATCATCTATTGAAGGACACTTTGGTCGTTTCTATGTCTTGACCACCATAAATAAAGCTGCAATGAACATTGGAACTCATATATCTTTACAGATAAATGTTTTCAGATGTGGTATATAAAACTGAAAACAACAAAAGAACAAGACAAACAAATGGAGAAACAAAAACTCATTGACACAGACAATAGTTTAGTGGTTACCAGAGGGTAAGGGGGGACAGGGGTGGTAGGTGAGGCTAAAGGGGATCCAATATAGGTTACGGAACAAGAACTGACTGGGTGGTGAACACACAATGGGATATATAGATAATGTATCACAGAATTGTACACCTGAAATCTATGTAACTTTACTAACAATTATCACCCAATAAACTTTAATTAAAAAAAGTAAAATAAAATAAAATAAATGTGACATCTCCTTCTCAGCATTATTTGGCAAAATTCTGGCTCCTTATTCAGTCCATCCTTCTATTCCTTTCTTTCTTTTTTCCTCTATCATAATAAAATGTATTCTAAGGGAGATAATTAAAACTTTGAACCACATTCTGGTCCCATACTCGTTTCTCTCTACTCAAAAGTAATCATTTTGAAGTCTATATATTTTCTTTCCATCCAGCAGTTATATTTTCAACACACATGTGTGCCTATAGAAACAGTCTTGAAGCTGAATATTGTTTTCCAACTGATTGTAATTTATCAATGTTAGTATCATTGTGCATTTTTCTTCCTGCAACTGGTATCTATCCACCTCAGATTTTAGAGATTTGTACATACTGACATGTGTAGATATAGTTCTGTGTTTTTTTTTAACCTGTCATCAACTATAATACTATAGCACCATTTATTTATCCAGGCTATTGATAATTGCCATTTAGGTTTTCATATTTCAGTCAACCCAAGGATTCAGTGTCAATGGGCCTTTTCTTTGTGTACATATATGAGGGTTTCTGAGAAACACATACTGTGAAGTTGGATTGATGGGCTTCAATGGATGTACATCTTTAGTCACTAATACAAAATTGTTTATCAAAGTGATTGTTCCCACTTACTTTCCCACAAACTTCTTTACTCTATGAGAACATTTTGCCCAGTATGTAAAAATATGATCTCAGTGTAATTTCTATCATTCTATGTAACACTTTTTTATTGTTGTTAAATTTATTGGGGTTAGTAAATTGTATAGGTTTCAAGTGTACAATTCTATAAGACATCTGTATTGCATTGTGTGTTTACCACTTAGAGTCAAGTTTTCCTTCCATGACCACATATTTGACCCTCTTTACCCTCATCTACCATCCTCCCTCCCCACTTACCCTCTGGTAACCACTAAGCTATTGTCTGTGTCTATGAGTTTTGTATGTTTTTCTTGTTCATTTATTGCTTTTGGTTTTATATCTCACATATGAGTGAAATCATATGATTCTTGACTTTTTTTTCAGACTTATTTTGCTTAGCCTGATAATCTCAAGATCCATCCATGTTGTCATTAATGACTATGTTTCATCCTTGCTTATAGTATTCCATAATGTATATGAGTAGTATTCCATTGTGTATGTGTACCACATCTTCTTTATGCAATCATCTATTCAAGGATACTTTGTTTCCATGTGTTGGCCACCATGAATAATGCTGCAGTAAACATAGGAGTACATATACCATTACGGATAGATGTTTTCATATTTTGGGAGTAGATATCCAGAAGAGGGATTACTGTGTCTATGATGATTCTATTCTTAATTTTTTTGAGGAACCTCCATACTGTTTTCCATAGTGGCTATACCAATTTACATGTAACACTGAGTAAATCTTAGCACATGAAAATTTAAAAAATATTTTGTAGGTGAGGGATCCAAGGATGGAATGCAGAATGTGACAAGTAATCTAACTATATTGAAAATATGTTCATCAATGTCAAGAGGGCAGGATAATGTGCTGACTTAAGTAACTTTGGAAATGAGTCGATTCTGAAAGACAAAGAGCAAATGGAATTCTACAAAGCTCTGCACACTAGTTGACAAAGATTTTTATTTACTTGTTTGTTTCCATAGAGATAACAGGCTAAAAATTTTGAAACCATTACATCTGTATACTGTAATTGAACTATCAAGCAAATGGATGACAGATGGTTCAAACCAGTTATCAGACTTTTGGACTGGGAGCCTATAGATAAGCCAGGGAAGTAGGATAGAGTGATGGGTATACAAGGGTTAGAGTAGGAGACATCAGTAAGAACTCATTTTTAGCTTAATAGTCATGTAGATGGTTATATAGAGAAATATATATATATAGATATCTGTAAGTACATGGGTTAACATATACACATATATCTCCTTGCTCAGTGAGCTGAGAGGGTGTGGAACCAACAACACTCTGGTAGCAATGAGCACACCTAGTGCCTTGCTGTTGGTTTCTAATACTATACTCTAATTAAAACAAAACAAAACAAAACAAGATTACTTAGAGAAGTAACTTATTCTAGGACTTGGGAAATAATATACAAGATTAGCCTGGAGCATCTTATAATTCCAAAAGCAAAAGTGCTGAAAACAAACAAACAAACAAAAACAACACAATGATGGGAGTATGTCCAATGGGTACAGGAGACAAATGAAAGAGCTGCAATGACCAAAGCTGGGGCAATTTGAGCAAAAAATAAAAGTAAAATTGCATTGGATTTTAACCTAAAGTGTAAAATAAATATCCATGAGTCTATACTGACGTATATAAATGCTTGAATAAATAATAAATTGGGGAGAGTAGATAAATATCCCTTTTAGAACTCCAGGTAATTTTTTTTTTTTAGATACTTCACCTTCAGGTTGAATATAACTTCTCACTCGGTAATTGTGGGCTAGGCACAATGACTGCCTTCCAAAGAATACAGTATAGAGGAAAGGGGGAATGAGATTAAGCTTATGGTTGAGAAACTTGAGAAATACAATCTTAAGTAATCAAGATTAACTTCAACAGTAATGAGTCATGTTGATAGTATGTATCCTTGATATGACGTGATAAGAATGGCTCTTTACCAATATGGTCTTCTACCCCAAAACATAATCACCATAACTTAGCCATAAGAAAAGCATCCGACCAAGCTCAGTTAAATGATATTCTACAAAATACTGGGCCAGTATTCCTCCAAACTGACCAAGGTCATCAAAAAAAAAGTAACTCTAGAAACCATCATAGTTTAGAGAAGCCTAAGGAATCATGACAATTGTATGTAATGAGGTATCCTGGATGGGATTCTGAAATAGAAAAAGGACATTGGAAAAACTAAGGAAATCTGAATAAAGTATGGACTTAGTTAATAATAAAATATCAGTGATTGTGACAAATACACCATGTAAGATGCTAATAATAAGAGGAAATGGGCGTGAGGTATATGGGAACTCTATGTACTATTTTTGCAATCATTCTGTATACCTAAAACTACTGTAAAATAAAAATGTTTACTGATATCTATTAGTTAATGATGTATTTTTATGTAGTAACTCTACTATATGTGAGCCCTTAACAATTCCAGAGCCTTCAGGGTGGGGAGAGTTAGAGGAAAGTGCTGGTGTAATTTGATTGCATTATAAAATTCATATTATTTAGGTATTTTGAGCTTTCCAGATTTTCCATTTAATATATGCATTGAGTTACATTTCATCAGATATGAAGAGAGAAACTTGCAAGGTGAATTTTATTTATTTATGTTTTCATTAATGAGAGGCTTGGACCATAGTAGGGTCTTCAAATAAGTGAAAATTGGAATAGAAAGTGAGGCACACCTCCCTTGTTAACTTTTTGTTTAATCAACTATTTTCATTTTTCATTTGCATTAAAAAGTAAATACTTTCTGTGCTTCAAGAGTTGGCCACTCACCTTTTCCCTTATTTTTTCTCTTTTCTGCTGTCCCCCATATTCTCTAGGAGACAAAAATAAAATAAAATATGTCTTTTTTCCTTACACTAAAATGATCCATCCAGACCCTCACTTGGGGTAATACAAAAAGGAGTTTATAAAGTGTCAAGGAACTTATTTTATTCTGTTGTGGACAACAATGATGCTTACCAATTCCAGAAATGCAGTCGTGTTTTGAGCTAGGTACGGTATAATGTTCATTGTTGATATAGGTTTAGATTGTAGCTGCCTCTAGCATAAATGTCTGACCCTGGGGAAAAGGGTTCATATGTTTGATTTAATAGGTTCGACAAGAAAGAAACCTGTCTGTGACTTACTATAAGGGCAATATCATAAAGGAGTCCTTGAAAATTGTCATTGTAAACTTTGTCTCCATTCTCCTGCTCTGGGTCCACAACATGATTCTTTGAGACTTGTGAAGTGATAGACAAAATTGACCATCTTATAAAAAACCCAAAGTGCCATCTAGGGAGAATAACTGAGACATGAGAACACTTGAAAAAGGGGTGGAAGGAGAAGGAAAAGAGATTCAGAGAGCTAGAGCCCTTCCTGGAACAAAAATGGATATCATTCAAATGTGAGTGGGAGTCAATCAGAGACACTTGAAGAAGACATTTGAGGTGTTTGACACAGATTAAACTGGATATAGGTATCCCGTATGAGAGAAAATGCTGTGGAAAGTTAAAGGCCCTCGGAGATGTATTCTTTGGATTCTCATTTCACAAGTGTTTTTCAGAGTTGTTTTTCCACTTTCACAATTCTTCAAAAATGACTTAATGTTTATTTGCAAACTCAGGTGTGATAGTTCTCAAAAAACTGAAGAAAAATGGGGTGAAAGCAAAATCAAAGTTTGCCTCCTATATCTCCTTATGGAAGCATATAGAGAAGGCATATCAATCTTCATAGAGTCTGGAATTTTAGGTGATAAAGGGAAATGAGCTTAAGAGAATTAAAACTGAACATTGTGATTACTTTTATACTAATATAAATGAGAGGAAACTAGCCAATTAGGACAGTAGTCGCTGGAATTTTTGTGTGTTATCTATAATATTTGAATCTTCATTAGTGTTTTAGCTATCTATTAAAGCAAACCGCAGTACCCCAAAACTTAGTGGATTTAAGGGACAATAACATCGGTTATCATAATTTTGTGGATGGTTCTCTGTTCCACTTTTTTCACTGAAGTCACTAACACAGCCATATTCAAATGTGAGCTCATTTGGAGCTATAATTTTAAGATGGTCTCTCATCTTTTAAGGTCTTTCTCTGTGTCACCTCTCATTATTCAGTAATCTTGTCTGAGCTTCTTTACAGAATGTTGGCTGGCTTCCAGGATGCAGGGTGGGGGGATTCTAAGATGACAAGCCCCAGAGTGCAATTACTTTTCAAGTCTCTACTTTCATTGCCCTGCTAATGTCTCATTGATCAAAGCAAACAATGTGGCCAATCCCAGCATTAATGTAGGAGTGTATTACATAATTATCTGAAAACTCGAAAGCATGGTTTGTAGGGCCACCAATTTAATAGCCTCTCATAATTAGAACTTCAAATAAACATCAAGTTCCCAGCAAATTGAATTTAAATTATTATACCTTGGGTAATGGAGAGGGTACATGGGAAATAGGGGTCAGGCAATTTTCCAGATTTTTTTTTTAAACAAAAAATATTGGTTTTTAATAGTTATCTTACAGGGCACAATTACCACTTCAATACACCAAATCAATAACTTTAGTTGAATTTTGTTCCCCGGTGTATTAACAACTGAATTTTGCAGAACTAAATGGTTTCCTATGTATATGCTCTGCTAAGGTAGTTATTTCCAGATAAAAAACTTATTTTCTCCACACCCACCAACCTCGTTCAACATAGTAAACACACATAGACACATCTACCTGAAATTTTAAAATAACATAAAAGGCTTCTAGAATTAATTAAATATTTGATAGGCCTGCTTCCTGAATTTTATTTTCCTCATGTCGTCATCATTTTAAAAACTATGGCATTTAAAAATAGTTGAATGCTTTTCATGTTTCAACTCCGTACTAAGCACTGGGGCAGGGGGAGGAGGGAGAAACAAAAGAAGATATGAAACATGATACTTTAATTTGTATAATACCTTTTAATTTGGACATTTTTCATATGCATTATGATTTTTTTGAAATTTCAATTATATTAAGAGGTCTTCAGGAGAGACATTACATTCATGTTGTGGGTAATGAAATTGTGGCTGAGAAAAAGGAAGTGAATGTCCACAGTTGTACAACTGGAAGAAGATTAAGTTCAAAGTAGAATTCTGATTGAGTAGAATCCCAGTGCTTCTTTATGATAGAATAAATGTGAGCCACGGGTTTTTTTTTATAGATCAGAGTTTAAATTTCAATATCAACCCTTGGGCAAATTACACAAACTGTCAAAATGCAGATTCTGTGTTTTAAACATTATACTAGTGATGTATTATGTAATTAATATGGTTACGTTAATATAATTCTATCACACCCTTTGACCTCTTTGAGGACAAAACCACTATCCTTAAAGCCTTGCAAGCTCGTTAAGGTGGAAGGTATAATCTCTTCAACCAATAGCATTAGGTATTTGAAAGTGTTAAAAAGAAGAACAAATAATGCAAAAAAAAAAGGTTAAATGTTAAATTGTGTAGCAGCACAGGAAGCAATACATGTTATTGAAGAGGAAGGACAGTGAAGGCTGATGTAGTCAGAGAGGTGACACTTGAACTTGGCCTCAAATCTATTATACTCACTTGTAGCTTGTGTCCTTGCCTCCAACCTCAGTGGAGTTCACATTCATTCTCTTTATAATGATGGTTCCCAGACATGAAGTCCGTTATCAATCACATCTCAACCATGAAGGTTTGACCCTTCTGCCACATTGATTAGGCATCACATTGATCTGCTATACATTTTGTCAGTTCACCCTCCTTCCTCTCTGTTGTACTGGCGCCTGCACTTTGCCCTTCAGGGTCTAAGGACCCATTTCCAGCTGCTCTTGCCTGGATTCCATGCCTGAAAAGCACCAGATTCTTTATGATAAGCACTTACATTGGAGAAAACGTGCTCTCCAAAAATATAAGTGCTACTACTCTGAGTACCTGAGGTAAAAGAACAATCGTGAAATTTAATAAAGAAGAAATGAAATGTTCAATTGGAAACCAAAATTGCTTTACATCAGTACAATAAAATAAAACACAAACCAGTTGCCCTCAGCACTAGACTATTATTCACACACCACAGTACAGGAAGTAGCCCTCAGGGTTGCTTGACCGAAAGTATATGAGTGATGACAGTTTCATTTCTTTCCTTTTAACCTTTGAGGAACTATGGGGGAAGGGTAGAAAGTCTCACATTCAAGCAAATGGTAAAAATACTTTCTGTCCTATTCGTCTACAATCTTTCTCATAATTCATTCAAATAAATTGATACTAGATTGAGTAAAATATCTCCCCTCTTTATTCTCTTAGATAATGCTGTCAATGAGGGGTAGAAATTAACATATCCTTCAGAAATGACACAAATGGTTTCCCATCAGTATTGAGGTATGCCAAGTAATCCTAGGCCTCTGAAAAAACTAAGTGGCCAACTTAAACCTTTTACTTCAAAATACTGTTTGGTACCTAGTGAAATGTCTAGCTCATCAGAGTATTTAAGATATTTTGTTTAATAAACAGGTAGAAGATATTTATGTAGAAATAAATTATCGTCTGAGTAGCAGATGTAGAGGAATGGTGGAAGACTTTATTTGAATCCGTTGGTTCAAGAAAGCACACTAACTTTTGTCAGATAGCATGTCTATTTGGGGTGGCTTCAAAAGAGAGCTAATAGAAAGCCATTCTTTGATTTTCCGTCTATTCTGCTTGTTTATTTCTTCAAAATTAACATACTATTTCCTCATCTCAGACCTGATCTTTCAACTGCTTTTGTTTTGCTAGAGGGCAGAGGAGAGAAAGTTGAGGGAAAACAAACAAAAAAAGGAACTGTGTTTCACTCAGGGAAGCTCATGTTTGTTAATGCCAAAAATCTTGTGTGCTCTCTCAGTGAATCATACATGTTTGGCTCTCATTCTCTTCCTATATGCGTAAGAGATCAGATTTGAACAGAAATTTTAGAGGCCTTAGCAATTTTATCTTTTTTGCAATATTTTTCCCCTTTCACCTTTCTCAGCCTCTAATCAAATCACACGCCCTGTTAAAATTAGGTAATATTACCATATTGTATATTCTCTCTTTGCCCAAGTCCTTATGATAGCATTTTACAAATAATCTACCCCATAATGACCAAGAATTTAAATTAGAGGTAACAAGTATCCCTCAGTTACACACACACACGCACACACACACAGATGCACACACACACACACACATACATATATATGTGTGTGTGTGTATATATGTATGTATACACACTCGTGTGTATATATCTAGATCTAGAGCATACACAGACCCTTAAAAATTGGATGAATGTCACATAGGAGTCATTTTAGGAAAGAGGGAAAGTGGAGGTGAAAATGCATTGGAGATTCTACATACCCAACACTCTGAAACCCTCCTTGAAACCCTCCTTGGATTTCCACATAAGGTTTCAAAGGACGGGAGTGTTACTATTAAACAAATACTGAAAACTACTATTTTCTATAACTTAATAAATTGATGAGTAAGAGAACACAAGAGAATTGTTCCCATAAAAACATTCATTTTAATTGTAACATGAGTCTTTTTTTTTAGACAAAAAGACGTTATTCTCCAGCTCAACCATTTGTGATTGGCACAGTAGAGACTGGGAGGGAAATGAAGATGAGTACAGAAACTGTAAGGCTAATTGGCAGAATATTTTCAGACAGGATCAACAGCATCCCCAAGAAAGACCTCATCATATAGTGAATCATTTATTGCACACAGGGAAGAGGCACTGCCTGGAACATCCATCCTGCACCTGGCACCTGAGGCAGAGAGGAGAAGAAATTGCCTGAGTCACTTTTGTACCCCAAACCCACCCTTAACCTTAAGAAAGTACCAGAGTCAAACCATGCAAAGCGGTAGACTCAACTGTTTCAAAGTACTTTGTTATTTTCTGCTCTTAAATTCAGTTTAATTTCCTTCCTGATAGTCTGCTTTACATGTAATTTCAAACCTTTTTTTAAAATTATTTATAAAAACAATTATTTTTAATATCCAAGTCATGCCTCCTGACAGTGTCAGTGAAGCAGCAGATACCTGTGGGCTCCTGTGCTTCCTCATTCTCTCTGCAGTAGAAACATTTCTTTCATGGGTTGAGAGACAGCCAGTTCCCAGAGGTTGTGGACCAATTAAGAAATGAGAAACAAATGGCCACAGATGCATAAAAAGATGCTCAACTTCACTAGCTATTAGGGAAATGCAAATCAAAACCACAATGAGGTATCACCTCACACCTGTTAGAATGGCTCTTATCAACAAGACAAGTAATAATAAGTGTTGGAGAGACTGCGGAGAAAAAAGAACCCCCATGTCGCTGATGGGAATGTAAACTGGTACAACCACTATGGAAAACAGTATGGAAGTTCCTCAAAAAAATTAAGAACAGAATTACCGTATGATCCAGCAATCCCTCTTCTGGGTATTTACCCTTCAAAATCTAGAAACATTTATCCATAAAGACATATGTACCCCTTTCTTTATTGTAGCATTATTCTCAGTGGCCAAGACATGGAAACAACAAAAGTGTCCTTTGATAGATGGTTGGATAAAGAAGATGTGGTATATATACACAATGGAATATTACTCAACCATAAGAAAAGATGAAATACTGCCATTTGTGACAACATGGATGCATCTTGAAATTGTCATGGTAAATGAAATAAATCAGACAGAAAAAGTCAAGAACCATACGATTTCACTCATATGTGGGATATAAAACTGAAAGCAATCAAATGGACAAGACAAACAAAGAAGCAAAACTCATAGGCACCAACAATGGTTTAGTGGTTACCAGAAAGTAAGGAGGGAGGGGGTGAGGTAGAAAAGGGAAAAGGGGGTCAAATATATGGTGTTGGAGGGAGAACTGATTCTGGATGGTGAACACACAATGCAATATATAAATGACATATTAATATTATAGAATTGTGTACTTGAAACCTATATAATTTTACTAACCAATGTTACCCCAATAAATTTAATTTAAAAGTAATATTTGTATGTGATGTTAGAGTTGATAAAACACTTTTACAAGTGTCTTGTTAAATTCTCCAACAACCCTCTAGGAGAGAGAGAGAGAGAGAGAGAGAGAGAGAGAGAGAGAGAGAGAGAGAGAGAGAGAGAGAGAGAGAACCAAGAAAGGTTCAAAGCCAGCATTCCACACTTCTTTATCAGATTCTAAGAGAAATTTTTCAAATGATGAGAGGGAAAATTCAATAGACAGGAAGGGGTGAATCTTCTCTAACCTGGAATTTATCTGTAGAGAGTGACTTTTAAATTGGCCCACACTCTAAGGCTTTTTCACTAACATTTTGCCAAGTTAATATTAATGTTTCATTATCAATTGATGACTTCCTTAATTAAAGCAAGGACTGACATTCTTTCAAAAGTTAGTTTTTTAAAAGAAACTTAAGCTATCTTCTTTCTTTTAAAAAAAAATATTTAAGGATTGACTTTTATGTGAATGGATATGAGGGGCGACAAAATTTGCATCATTCCCAAAATATGATCCCTCATGTAGTAGATAAACTTGAATTTCTGTTTTAAATTAAATTTGAATTTCTGGTTTCAACTAAGAAGATGGTCCATAAATTAAGATTGAAAATTTTAAAAACATTATCCAGTTTAAATTGAAGGAAGAATAGACAGAAGCTTTTCCAACTCAATCTTTTTCACATATGAATAATACTTTAACATATGAAGCAAACTGTGATGTTATCAGTAAATATAGTAATTTATCCATCCTTTTTAATGAGGCTGAATTGGATTTGTGCTTTGGAATGGAAAGGTGGAGTCTAGATCACAGAACATGACCCATGCATGTAGACTAGAGTGTGTAGATCACTCGGACCCCGGGGAAATATAGGAAAGAGATGTTAGAGCTTGAGAGGTAGGCATGAAGCTGGCTACATGAGGACTGGGAAAGTTGTGACTTTGTAAAACCTAAAAAAAGATTTTCCAATTGGTATGGGAGAGTCATTGGAAAATAAATCTAGCTTGAAAACTAGAGGTCACCTCATAAGACTGACGGACCAGAATATCAAGGAACATTGGAGAATGACTTACACTGAATTAGAAAATCTTGATACTAAATGCCTGTTCATTCAACTGAGTCCTTAAAAAACTCTGACCTCAGATCTCAAACCTAAAAGTGCTGAGTTGCCAGAAAGAAGCCTGTGAGCCTTGGGAACGAGGCAGGGCCTGACGATGAGTGCTGAAGAAGTCCATGACCTTCCTTTTCTGTAGTCTTAACCTAGAGCACATCTTGTCCCTATATGAGCCTGACGGTGAAACACAGAATCTTCTCAACGTCAAAGACATTTCTAATGCAATTCAATTGCCAGCAAAGTCAGTGTATTCACTTTGCAGTCTTTGCCTCCAGTAGTAGTTTCTGGAAACAGAAGAATAAAAGTATTTTCTCCTATTAAAAATAAAGAAATGAAGTATACAAAATGCCATGTATAACTATGACAATAAAGAGATTTCTTTCCCTATATTTTTCTAATACCTCAGCAAACATAAAAGGCCTCAAATTCTTTTATTCTTACTTAGAAAGAATAAAGACATTTTCATTCATTCAGAAAAAAATAGCCTGTGCTCCTTTTAATACTTACTCAACTCATGACCAAATATTAATTATCTTAATTTTGCTACTAACCGTTCAGAGGTTGAATTCCATGTAAACTGTTCTTTTAGTATTAAGAAATTTCGATTTTTTAAAATTCCCCTTATATTCTGTAACTCAGAAGAATTTATCAGATTTATTATTATTATTATTATTATTATATTATTATTATTATTACTATATCTCAGGTCAGTATTACCTGACAACTTATAAGTAAACCCTCCTGTATTATTTTTTTATGAAAATGTCATATGAAAGTTGTATTTTATGAAATGAGTAAATGAAGCAGTGATAAATTATATTATAAAATGAGTCTTCTCTTTATAAAAGGCTTCACCTGGGATTCATCATGTAATGATTTCATTTACTATCGTTGTTTATTCACACACAGATAAATAAAGGAGCTGTAGTGAAGGGCTGAGAGGCTAAGATAATCACATCTAAGTTATATGATTATGATATATAAGCATCCAAATGAAAATGAGGTATTCTGAACAGAAATTTTGACTCTGGTAAAATAATACAGTCGAATCACCAATTGACATACACAAAAAACCTTTTTTGTTTTGTTTTGTTTTCTGGAATATGTCTGACTGCTGAAATAAAATGCACTTGTCAATGATATGCGCATCACCTCATAGTACAACTATAAACATTCTGTGTAGAGTATTTCAGGAGTCCCTAATTGACCCTCTGCCTCCCTGACTCTTTGTCCATTAAATTCATTAGTTGAAATAAAGCATGAAGATACGGTATTCACTAAGATTTTTATTTTGAATATCACTCAACTCAGACACTCAAGCTTGCCTTTTAGTTTCCTCCCCCTATTAGAGTGTGAGCCTAACAGATAGGGAGTTTTCCCTACTACACCAGCAGCACTGAGAAAAATTCCTGGCTATATATTCTATGTTGCTATATACCACTTGATATGTTTTATTTGTTGAAAGTAGAATGAGTGAGCTACCTTGCAACTCGCTTAAACGATGTTCATGTGCATTATGGATCCAGGGTCCTAAGCAATGCTGTGAAGGTTCTTCCTGGCCCCTTCTGTATCTTCACTCTGCATGGCCTTGCTGTTTATTCTTGTTCACTGACCTCTCTTTTAATAATGGCTTCATCTCCCGTAGAGAAGGGAAGATGGCCGCTGGCAACCCAAGCCCTTTCCCTTTCATTTGTGATCTACTGAATGATTATCAAATATAATGGGAGGGCTCCAAATGGCCCCTTTGTGTCCCGTACCAACATCTATTGCCAGGAGACAGATGGGGCCATTTGATTGGCAGAGCTACCAGGAAGAACCACATGGCCTGGGGAAGGACAGCTCTGCATGCGAAAGAAAAGTGCTTGGCAGAGAAAAACAAAATTAGTCCACCGATTCTTTGTTCCTAGTTAGTATCACAGCCAAAGTTAAATCAAAGCAAGAATTACCTCCTTGTCTCAAGAACACAATTTACATTCTTATGTCTAGATTCCCATTCTGGGCAATAATGGACTCAATCAATTTGATGTCTTATTTCCCACATGGATTACTTCCCTTTGGGCCTTTGCTCTTTTCTTTAGTCTCTGCCATCTAAGGGAAGGGCAAAAGCTGTCATTAATTTCTCACTTTGAAATAAATTCTCAGCTAAAAGGACATTCAGTGTTTTGACCTAAGAGATAGGGACAGACTTCATTTTTATGGCATTTTTGTCTTTGTCTCTGAAAGCCATTTGCTGTAGAATTAGGAAGAGCCAGTGTTGCAGATGAAGCTGAAAGCAGTCTGCTGCATAATTTCCTCTTGCTGGGGGTGGAAGTAGAGGGCATAGGAAGTGATCTTTTTATTCTATTCAGGTCTTCAGCTGATTGGATGCGGCCTGCCCACCTTCTGGAGGGAAATCTGCTTTTCTCAAATTCTATCAAATTAAATTTTAATCTCATCCAAAAACACCATCACCAAAACACCCAGAATAATGTTTGACAAAATATTTGAGTATCTTGTGGCCCACCCAACCTGACACATAAAAGTGATAATCACAAGTCCACTCTATTTCAAGTTGGCACCCGTACACATCTCTTTAAATCATACTTGATCTCCATATAAAGACAATAACACAATAAAATAAGTACATGTTTCCACCTAATATGACACAACTCTCCTGTGTACAACCAAAAACATACAAATTCTTTTCACAGAAGAGGATACAAAGTTTTTGATTGATATTTGCTCTTCTCTTTGATGTCCCTTAACTTTAACACTGTTATATAAAATCAGTACTTCTTACGTTACACACAAACAGTTATAAACATGCACATTTAACAAAATAAGGAGAAAATATTCATGATGATGATGATTACATTCTTTGTTTCTGTAACTGGTCATGAGCTTATAGGTGGTATTTATAACTACTTTCTTCTACTGCCTATTCTGCATTCCCTTTGCTTTCATCAAGAACCTTAGCTGTGTGTGGCTTTTTATGTAGTGGAGTTACGCAAGCCTTCATTCATGAAGGGGCTGGGCCATTAGTAGTCATGTCTGGATATGGTTGTTGTGGTTTTTCATTGATTTTAATCACAAGGCAATATTAACTGATGCCCTAAGGAATATATTTATTCCTGACATACTCTTCCTTACTTCCACTGTGGAGTAGGAGTTCAATTTCTCCTTGGTACTCAGGATCAATTACCCCAGGAAGCACAGTAACTCCCTTCTTTGACTATTGATTCAGTCATGATGAATGATCGACATAGCTGGGTGGTGCTCTTAACTTCCCATTCTATGGAATAGTTATTGTGTCTTCTGATGGAATCATTCCTCTCTTTGGAATTAAGACCTCTAGGCCCGCAGAGCATGTAAGACCTCTAGGCCAGCAGAGCACAAAGTCATAAGGACAGGAAGAAAAATTGTTGATAGTTAGTAACTAGGGGTAATAGTGAGTGGTACCATTTGCATTTCTATCGCTTGATTCCAGGAGTTGTGAAACCTGGCTATGAGAGAAATAATATATATTAGACACAGATTCAGAGCATATAGAGCCCCCTGGAGACCTTGTGCCAGCACTGCAAGGCATTGCCATCCAACTGGCACTATAATTGTGTCTTCAAAAGGCCATTTCTCCATTCTATCACTCCAGCTGCTTCAAGATGATGGGGACCATGGTAACACCAGTACATCCTATGAGCATGGGGTTCCATTTCCCCACTTCTTTTGCTGTGAAGTGAGTTCCTTGATCAGAAGCAATGCCCTGTGGAATACTAGAATGGTGACTAGACTTTCTATAAATCTATGGATGGAAATTTTGGCAAAAGCATTGCACGGGAGGAAGATGAATATATATTCAGAGTACAGGTATACATATATCTATTCCAATAAGAACAAAACACTGCCCCTTCCTTAATGGAAGTGATTTAATGTAATCAACCTGCTATCAGGTAGCTGAGTGATCACCCCAAGGAATGGTGCCATATTGGGGATGCAGTACTGATATCTGTTGCTGGAAAATTGTACATTTAGCAGCAGCTAGAGCCAGGTTGACCTTGGTGAGTTGAAGTCCATATTGTTTAGCCCAACATAACCTCCATCCTTGTCACCATGGCCACTTTGTTCATAAGCCCATTGGGCAGTGACAGTGGTGATTGGGAAAATAGGTTGACTGGTATTCACAGAATGGATAAACCTATCCACTTGATTATTAAAATACATCTTTGCTAAGGTCACCCTTTGATGGGCATTTACATGGGACATAAATATCCTTGTGTTTTTGCCCAGTAAGAGAGGTCAATTCTCAGAATTCTTCCCCAAGTTCCTTGTCACCAATTTTTCAATCATGTTTATTCAAAGTCCCTGACCATCCAAAAAAGCCATGGGCCCCAGTCTATACATTAGTATATAATCACACATCTCACCATGTCTACTTCCAAGAAAAAAGAGCAACCAGCTGCACTGCTTGAAGTTCTGTCCACTGGGAAATTTTCTGTTTACGACTGACCTTCACGTATGTCCCAGAAATGGACTGTAGTGCTGCAGCTGTTCATTTTCAGGTGGTGCCTGCATATCATGCAGATTTACCATCTGTAAACCAGGCTCAAGTTTTATTTTCCTGTCAACTGATCATAGCAATCTCCCTGTGATTTCATAGGTGCAGGTGGGGGGAAAGAAAATAGTGTGACAGAGATGGGGACCATGGGCATTTGGGCTACTTCATGTAACCTTCCTGGGACTGCTTGGGCCCCATTGCATATATACCACTATCACTTGTTGATGGGGTGCTGCTGTGCATGCCCGATTGTATGACTTAGTGGGACATATAACACCCAGTTTATGACAGGCATAGTAACTTGGTGGCCTGTGGTTAAGTGTTCAGTTTTCACCAGAGCACAGTAGCAGCCCAAAAGCTGTTTCTCAAAAGAAGAGTAGTTACTTACAGAGAATGGTAAGGTTGTGCTCTAAAATTCTAAACTTGTGCTGTGATTCCACTATAGAGGCCTGCCAAAGGCTCCAGACATCATCCCTATTGGACACCAGCACTTTATGCAGCATCGGATCTGCTGGATCAGATGGACCTGTTACAGCCTTTCCTCTTGTTCTAGGACCCATCCAACACTAGTAGCTTTTTGGGTTACTCAGTGAATGGGCTGAAATAACACACCCAAATGTGGAATATATTACCTCTAACTCACAAAAAGTCCTACTAGCCATTGTGTCTCATTTTTGGTTGTATAAGGAGCCATATGCAACAGCTTACCCTTCATTTTAGAAGAAATTTCTCAACATGTCCCATACTACTGGACTCCTGGAAATTCCACTGAGATAGTAGAGAGCTGCTGAATTTTTGTCAGATTTAGTGCCCATCCTCTGACACATTAAGATCTTACTAATACATCTAAAATCATTACTATTTCTTAATAACTAGGTCTGGTCAGCAAAATATCATCAATGTAGTGGACCAGTGTGATATCTAATGTAAGGGAAACATGAACAAGATCCCTGCTAACTAAATTATGGCATAGGGCTGGAGAGTTGATGTACCCATAAGTTAGGAGAGTGAAGATGTATTACTGGCCTTCCCAGCTGAAAGCGAACTGTTTCTGGTGGCCCTTACTGACAGATAGAAGAAAGTAATTTTCCAGACCAATAGCTGCATATCAGGTACTATAGGATGTATTACTTTGCCCAAGTAATGAAACCACATGTTGTATAGCAGTTGTGATTGGCTCATGAACTGTGAAACACATCAATTCCAGGTGGAACCCTTAAGTGCCAGTAAAGCATTCTGTGTGTTCTCTTTTTTTTGTCTAAAGCCCATTATTAAAGTGATGGAATCATACACTGGTGGACTCTTTCAGCAAGTGTTCATGACTGTAATGAGCAGAGCCTTCCGGCCAAACCACACTGATTGCATGTCTAAGAGTTGGGTCTGCTTTGTTAGAGCAACATAAAGTATGCTAACTTGAAGTTACATCTTTATAAAATATTTCTCCAGAATTCTTACCATTACATCCAAATTTAAAATAAATGATTCTAATGAGATGATTCTCTGTCAAGTTTAGTAGGCCTCAAACTGAGATAATCTCCAGAGGGTGCCAAAAAATGTATACACATTTTAAGAAAGGAGACAAAAATGTGTATCAATCATAATACTCAATATATATCGATAACAAAAGATGAATACAAGTCACGTTTGACTTCTGCAATTACAAGAGGTGCTAAAAGTGGTTACCATCAGTATCCAGACACTTCTGATTACAGCAAACTACTGCCTGCACGTAGATAACATCTCTTAAAATGTGTATACATATTTTTGGCATCCCCAGTATTTCCCCATCCTCCAAACGTGTTATTCTTCCTTCCTTTGTTGTTCATAATTGCCAAAAAAATGCTTCGGTATTTCAATGGTAGTTCCTCACTTTGGATCCACATCTATGTTAAGACACAGCCTACATTAATCAAAATAGACCTATTAAAACAACAACAACAGAAAATAGTATCGTATTGTATTATGTGATATTCATTTTGAAATAAAAATTTCTATTCATTCTACTATTACTAGTATGCTTTATTTATGTTATATTTCAAACATACAGAAAATACAGACCACAAAATGATCCACACCTATACATCCAAACCCAGAATTAATAAAGGATAGCATGATTTCACATTGTTTCTTTTTTCCATGGAATTCAAAATTATATAAAATGCATTTTTCTTTTCTAAGATTTTCATTAAAATATAGATAACAAACAATATTATATTGGTTTAAGGTGTACATCATAGTTATTCAACATTTATATACCTAAAAACATGATCATCATAGTAAGTCCAGCAACTGTCTGATACCATACCACACTATCACAGTATTATTGACTATATTCCCTGTGCTGTACATTACATCCCCATGACTTACTTGTTTTATCCCTGGAAATTTGGACCTTTTATTCCCCTTCGCCTTTTCCCCCCTTTTTAAATTTTTCAATTATAGTTGACATTCAATATTATTTTATATTCATTTCAAGTGTACAGCACAGTGGTTAGACATTTATATAATTTAAGAAATAATCCCCCTGACTAGTCTAGTACTCGCCTGGCACTGTACATAGTTATTACCATAGTATTGACTATATTCCCTGTGCTTTACTTTATATCCCCGTGACTATTTTGTAACTACAATCTTGTACTATTTAATACCTTCAGCTTTTTCACCCTGCCTCTCAAACTCCTTCTCATCTATTACCCCAACAAATCTAGTACCCATCTGACACCATATATGGTTATTACAATATGATTAACTGTATCCCTTATGCTATAGCCTACATCCCCATGATTACTGTGTAACAACCAGTTTGTACTTCTTAAACCTTTCCCCTTTTCACTTGCCCCCAACCACCCTCCCGTCTGGCAACCATCAATATGTTTTCTGTATCTATGAGTTTGTTTCTGTTTTGTTTGTTTATTTTGTTCTTTAGATTCCACATATAAGAGAAATAGCATTGCATCTCTCTTTCTTTGTCATACACTCCACAGCACAGTTCCCTCTGGGTCCATCCATGATGCCACAGATGACAAGAACCCATTTCCTTCCATGGCCGAGCAATATTCCATTGTATGTATGTATCACCACCCTTTTATCCATTCTTTCATTGACAGACACCCAGGCTGCCTCCACATCTTGGCCATTGTAAATAGTGCTGCAATGAACATATGAATGCACATGTCCCCTCGAAGTAATGTTTGGGTTTCTTCAGATAAATACCCTTACGTGGGATTGCTGTGTCCTTCTTTTTGTCTGGTATAAGGATTGCTACTCCAGATTTTTTGTTTTCTTTGTTTCCATTTTCATGAAATATCATTTTCCATCCCTTTACTTTAAGTGTCTTTCAATCTGAAGTGATTCTCTTGAAGGCAGCATATGTAAGGGTTTTATTTTCTTATCCATTCAGCCCCCCTGTGTCTTGTGAGTGGAGCACTTAATAAGGGGGATCAGATATATGGTGATGGAAGGAGAACTGACTCTGGGTGGTGAACACACAATGGGATTTATAGATGATGTAATACAGAATTGTACACCTGAAATCTATGTAATTTTACTAACAATTGTCACCCCAATAAATTTAAAAAATAAATTAAAAAAAAAAAAAGAAAGTAATTGTTGATAGATAAGTAGCTATTGTCATTTTATTATTCATAGTTTTAATCATATGTTTTCCATCTTAAATAAGTCCCTCTAACATTCATTGTAATACTGGTTTGGTGTTGATGAACTTCTTTAGCTGGTTTCTTGTCTGGAGGCTCTTTATCTGTTCTTTGATTCTAAATGATAGCTTTTCTGGGTAGAGTAATTTTGGTTTTAAGTCTTTGCTTTTCATCATGTTGAATGTTTTGTGCTAATGCCTTCTGGCCTGCAAAGTTTCTGTTGTGAAATCAGCTAACTATCTTATGGGAGCTCCCTTATAAGTTACTAGTTGCCTTTTTCTTGCTGCTTTTAGGATTCTTTCTTTGTCTTTAGACTTTGCCATTCTAATTATAATGTATCTTGGTGTGGACCTTTTTGGGTTCATCTTGTTTAGGACTCTCTGAGATTCCTCTACTTGTGTGTCTATTTCCTGTGCCAAGTTAGGAAATATTTTAGTCATTATTTCTTCAAGTATGTTCTCAATCCCTTGCTTTCTCTCTTCACCTTCTGGTACTGCTATGATGCAAATGTTGGTATGTTTCATGTTGTCTCAGAGATCTCTTAGGCTCTCCTCATTTTATTTTTTTCATTTTTTTTTCTTTTTGCTGTTCTGATTGGGTGTTTTCTGCTACTTTTTGTTTCAAATTGCTGCTTTGATCCTCTGCTTCATCTAGTCTGCTTCTGATCCCTTTTAGTGCATATTTTCTTTCAGTTACTATATTCTTCACTTCTGACTAATTCATTTTTTATGGTTTCTCTGTCCTTTTTTATGTTTTCTATCTCTTTGTTGAAGTTATCACTAAGTTACTTGAACATCCATATAACTATTGTTTTGAACTCTGTATCTGGTAGGTTGCTTACCTCCATTTTGTTTAATTCTGTTTCTAGAGTTTTCTCTTGTTCTTTCATTTGGGTTGTATTTCTTTGTTTCCTCATTTTGGCTGCCTCTGTGTTTGTTTCTATGTGTTAGGTAGATCTGCTATGTCTCCCAGTCTTGGCCAGGTGTCCTTATATAGTAAGGACTGCAGTGCTGGCTCAGTCTCCTTGGTCACCTGCTCTGGTGCTCCAGGAGTGTTCCTTGTGTGGGTTGTGTGTGCCCTCCTGTTATATTTGAGCCTTGACTATTATTGGCTCATCAGTGAGCAGGATTGACCCTCAGGCTGATTGGGGTTGTGGGGTTTGGCCACATCCACAGCTTACAGGCTGCTGTGTGGGGAGCTTACTCCATGGAGTGGGATTTGCTCCAGTAAGCTCTGTTGCCTGTTGAGACCACCCATTGGGTGTGCCACTTGTGGGACTAATTGGGTGGTGCTCTGCTGTGCTCTGAAGCCAACCTCCAGGTTGTTGGTCCTGGGGCCTCTTAAGAGGGGCCTTGGTGTAGCCCAAGGTGACCAGTCAGGGGCTACCTAGTAGGAGCTACAAAGCGATCAGTGGTTGGTTGCTGCCGGTGCTAACCCTGGTGGCATGTAGGAGAGGCCATGCTTCCAACTGACGTCTGCCACCTGTACCAGGCTTAGGGTTGTTGTTTAAAAAGCCAGGACACACCAAAGCCTGCTGCCACCTGCTCTCTCCCTTGAGGTTCAGCCCCTGATAAACTCTCATGTGGTACACGAATTAGGTGAGGCAAGGACTCAGGGAGTCATTGGAGTGGAGAGTTGTCATCAGCAGGTTAATGCAGACTCTGGTTTATTGCCAGTGCTGAGCTGGAGTTATTCAGCAAAAGTCTCAGAGCACACCAAGGCCAACTGCCACCCCCCTGTGGATTCCAATAGTTGTCAAAGAGTGCAGTGCAGGTGGGATGGGCTGTTGGCTGAGAAAGTGCCTCTGGTGTTGGTTGAGTGGGGTGGGGTTCCATTGAGTCAGGAGGGCAGAGCACAGCTCACCAGACCAATCAGATTCATATTATCCATGAGGAGGAGGGCTCAACAGAGGAAAAATGGCTCCCTCCTGCTGGCAGCATGGGAGGAGGACCCCCACCTAGGGAAAAAGGTGACTTTTTTCCAGCCCTTGCTATGAGGTCACTTGAGTTTGTTCCCCCATATGCCTTTAATGCTCCCCAAGTCACCATCCCTTCGCTGGAGCCCAGAGTGAGTGCCTGCAAATGCGTGAGTCTGTGCGCTGGCCATCTGAGAGGATGGCTGGTTTATCCGCAGCCTTCTGTCCCACCTGGATGGTCAGAATCCCTACTGTTTTTCACAGACAGATATTATGGAGGCTCCTCATCCCAACACCACTATTCTGGGCTGGGGAGGCTGGTGTGGGCCTGGGGTCTCTTGCTCTCTGGAGGAAACTGCATGGCTAAAATATTCCTCCAGGTTTTCAACCACCACAGAGAGGTTTGGGGTCAGCTTATTTCATGTCTCCACCCCTCCTACCAATCTCAGCGTGGCTTCTTCTTTATATCTGTAGGGTAGATGTTGAGGAAAATTTGCCTTCATTGGTTGACGTGAGCTTTTGTCTATTAGCTTTTATCTGTTCCTCCATGTGAGGTGATTTCTGTGCTGTGATCAGGGGTTGAGTAAATCCTCCTTTTGGTCTCATTCTCCCGAGTAGGGAAGATATGAGATGATGTTGCTTTCTGCTTCTCATTCTCCCAAGCAGGGGAGACATGAGATGCAGTTGCTTTTCTGTTTGGTCTCATTCTCCCAAGTAGGGGAGATGTGGGCAGAGGCTGCTGTTCTGTGTTGTGAGGTGATGGTTAGGTTAGGGTTAAAAGAATTCTGGGATTAGGGGTTGAGAGAATTTCCCCTTTGGTCTCATCCTCCTGAGTAGGAAAGATAGGAGATGATATTGCTTTCTGTCTGTTTTGTCCGCGTCAGCAGATGAAGTAAAGAAGTAGCTAAGTTATATAAGGATGACATGACAGGAACATCACCAAGCCTTGTTGCTTATTCAGATGAATTGGCCGTTCGGCGGGGTGGGCAACATTCATATCAGTAACTGCCGGCTCCTTCCGGAACTGGCCATTCCCAGAGGGGGAGGCAGGAACAAGAAACTTGGCTCTAAGGTACATCTGAGAACATATATAAAACAGATCTCAGTTGACAGTAATTATTAATTTTATTCTGTCATTTTTGGTCATTTGTCATTGGTGATTCTTCATCATTCTAAAATTTTGGAGACTTCCAGCAACATGCAGCTTACACCAGGGGATGTCCTGATTTCCAGCCGCAAACTGGATGTCTGGCTTGTTCCCGACCTCTCCAGTGTTGTTCCCCATGGTTAGCCTTCTTGAGAACTTGTTAGCATTTTGAAAACTTATATGCAGCTTGTAGCTTAGAGCATCAGAAAACATCTTGCCTTCTAGCAACAACAACAAGAACAACAACAGCAACAGCAGCAGCATTCTTGGAAATTAGCAAACAGCAGTGTGGGAGACACCTGAGTTTCTCTCAGCTGCAGACCTGGCAGGGTTTTGATTTATGGCTTTTCCAGTGCTGTTCTCCCCCAGTTTGGTGAGCTTTTGACAGCTACTGTAATAGTTACTATCCTAAAAAGCTTATTACTGCTTTTGGATACTCCTTACTGATGTTATTTTTGTATTTAGCCAAATGATTTTTGATCAGTAGTAAACATATGTTGAGATCTCTCAAACTTATGTGTATGTGTACTACTTTGACATGACATTGTTATCAATGTCTATAGTTTAGTCTTAACCACCTTTACTTTCTGACATTCACATATTCTATCAATTGCCTTTGTCTTTTGCTATTGGATATTGCTAAATAAATTGTTAGATATTAAATAAATAAATTCATTAGCCCCACTGTGGTTTGATCCTCCTCCTCCTTTTTCCCGCTTGTTATGACAATATCCTTAGTTATAAAACTTATGATCAGCTAGACTTCAGATGGTTCTCCTGGGTGATTGTTCTATAATTGAGTTGTACTTTTGATGTGTTCACAGAAGGGAGAAAGCACAGTGTTTACCTACTGTGCCATCTTGTATTTCCTCTAAAATGCTTTTATTTTATATTACTAGTTTATTTTTCTCTCTCCCATGCACCAGATTATAATTTTCATGAAATCAGGACCTTATTTCCATATTTCTCATTGTTGATCCATGACACTTAAGAATCCCTAGCACACTAAAGTCATTAATTTGATATTTGTCCAATACCAAGATTAAATAAATGACAACATGCTTTTATTTATTATCCAGTATTTTTACCTTAGATAATATTTAAAATTATTCATACATCACAATTTTTCTCTCATTTATTTTTCAAAATATATCAATATTATGTCATTTTTATTATAAATTCTAAGTAATATGGACTAAAACTAACCAAATTAATTGAAAAATGTCCTTCTGCAAGAATAGTGTAAACTTTAAAGAAATAAATTACAAAGTTGAATGAAGATCAAAGTCCTACGCATTTAATTTTGCTATTGCTCTTCAGTAAAAATTATTAAGAACTAATCTTATTATTTTAGTATAAAATCTCTGACTTGAGATAATCAAATATTAATTCTTCCTTAAGTATATTTTCTGTCTTATTCTTCAAAGCTTTCTTTTATCATTTTTAGGAGATCATCAATGAAAAAAGTTTAATAATTGTCTTATCAGTTTACACAGCTATAACAAAGTACAAAGACTAGGTGACATAAATGACAAATATGTTTATATGACTTAGCTGGATAAGGAAGTCTATACTGAAAGCATCTTATACTTAGATGCCTGCCTGGATGTCTGGATGGATGGATGGATTGTAATAGACAACTGGATGGATAAATATTAGATGGATGACAGATAAATGGATGAATGAATTATAAAGTAAAAACGTAAAAGAACTACAGGTCTTGGTAATACCAATACCCTTTGTAATAGAAACAACAGATTAAGAAATCAGGATTTCTATTTTAGGATATTATAATTGGAGCTGTAAAATTAGAATATCAGCAGTACAACACTTTGTTCACCAAGATCTAAGGTGTGACTACAACTGTTAATGGCCAAATTGAAACGGAGATGTGTATCATACATCCATTGTGGGCCCATGAGTATGGATTAGTAAACCAGATGATTGATGAAACAGCATGGGTAATCACATAGGATAATGGCAAAACTTAAGGTGGAAAGAAGGATTTATCTAGGAACAAAAGTCTTCAAAGAATGCTGGTTCATGATTAGATGAGCAATTGCTAACATTTAGTTTATGAAGACATAGAAGCCTTTATTGAATGACACCAACTTCAGTGGGATAAAGTGTTTAACTAAGGGTGAAAGATTAATATACTGAAGCAATGAGTACGGAAAAAATATTACTGCCAAACAGAAGTTAAAGGTACATGTGGAAAGGAGAACACATAGAATCTTCTTTGAAGACTGCAAGAGAAGCAGCATACTTGAAGGAAAATTAATGAGTTAATCAATTAATTAATTTCGCTTAAACTTTATTAATTTTCAGCATTATTGAGGTATAATAGACAAAATTGTAAAATTTTAAAGTGTGTTGCAAAATAATTCTCCCCATTGAGTTAACACATACATCTCACATATTTCTCTCTTTTGCTTTCTCTCTTTCTCTCTCGCTCAGTGAGAACATTTAAGTTCTAAGTTTTTAACAAATTTCAGTTATATAATAGTGTTATCAACTATAGTCAGTCACCATGCTGTACGTTAGATTTAAATAGCTTCCTTATCTTATAACTGAAATTCTATACCTTTTTAGAAACCTCTCCCTATTCTGTCCATTCCCCAGCTCCTGGCAACCCTTTATCTACTCCTCATTTCTAGAAGTTTAACCTTTAAAAAATATTAAATTTATTTAATTTTTTAATTGAATTTATTAATAAAAATTTTTATTAAATTTATTATTAGCATGATAATTTATTGGTAAAATTATACAATCTCAAGTGTACATTTCTATAACACACAATCTATGTATTGCATTGTGTGTTCACCAGAGCAATTCTTCCATCACCATTCTCCCTCTGGTAACCACTAAACTGTTTTGTGTGTCTGAATATTTGTTTCTTTGTTTTTCTTCCTCATTTGTTGTTTTCAATTTTGTATTTCACGTATGAGTGAAGTCATCATCTTCTTTACTTTTTCTGCCTTATTTATTTTGCTTAGCACAATAATTTTGAGATACATCCATGTTGTTGCAAATGGCAGTATTACATCTTTTCTTATGGTCCAGTAATATCCATTGTAAATATGTATTACATCTTCTTTATCCAATCAACTATTGAAGGGCACTTTGGTTGTTTCCATGTCTTGGCCACCATGAATAATGCTGCAATGAATGTAGGGGTACATATATCTTCATGGATAAATGTTTTCAGATTTTGCAGGTAGATACCCAGAAGAAGGATTGCTGGGTTGTATGGTAATTCTATTCTTAATTTTTTGAGGAAACTCCATACTGTTTTCCACAGTGGCTGTACCAGCTTACATTCCTACCAGTAGTGTAAAAGAGTTCCTGTTTCACCACAACCTCTCCAACACTTGTTATTACTTGTTTTGTTAATGATAGCCATTCTAACAGCATGAGGTGATGTCTCATTGTGCTTTTGGTTTGCATTTCCCTAATAGCTAGTAAACTTGAGCATTTTCTGATATATGAGGTCTGACAATGAAGTTCGTGAACTTGCCACCGTGTGCTTACATTGGCAGCACTGTACAAACCGCTCGGTAAGGTTTCATAACCTTCGTATATCAGTGTTTCACAGCTGTGTTCCTGTCGACATGTGGCGGTGTCTTGCCGAGTGGCGTTCATTATTGTTTCGTGTTTTGTGTGCCATTGCTAGAATGTCTGAGCTTGAATTAGAGCAATGAATGAACATTGGATTTTTTGTTAAACTTGGCAAGTGTGGAAGTGAAATCAGAGACATTTTAGTTCAAGTTGATGGAGATAATGCCATGAAGAAAACGTCAATGAACAAATGGATTAAATGTTTTTCTGAGGAGAGAGAATGCGTCACTAATGAAGAGAGGTCAGGGTAGCCAGTAATGAACAGAACTGATGAAAACATTGCAAAAATGTGTATGGTTGTGTGTCAAAATTGTTGGATGACTGTGAGAAGCATAGCAGACCAAATAGACATCAATAAAGAAACAGGAAACTTTTAACTGAAACCCTAGGCGTGAGAAAGGTGTATGCAAAAACGGTCCCAAAGGAGTTCTTGCATTACAACAATGCACCAGCTCACACAGCACTGTCTAAGAGAGAGTTTTTAGCCAGTAAACAAATAACTGTATTGGAACAGCCTCCCTACTCACCTGATCTGGCCCCTGATGACTTCTTTCTTTACCCAAAGATAAAGGAAATATTGAAAGGAAGATATTTTGATGACATTCAGGACATCAAGTGTAATATAACAACAGCTCTGATGGACATTCCAGCAAAAGAATTCCAAAATTGCTTTGAAGGGTGGACTAGGTGCTGGCATTGGTGTATAGCTTCCCAAGGGGGATACTTTGAAGGTGACCATAGTGATATTCATATTTGAAGTATGTAGCACTTTTTCTAGGATGAGTTTGCTACCTTAATTGTCAGACCTTGTATAGTTATTGAAATAGACAAGTTCTAATAATGTAAAATACTGGGTGGGCAAGAGCTTATGTTAGTCATTGGATTCTTAGTGGGAAAGAAAAAGAGAAGCATTCAGCCACCAAAAGACAATGAATGGTAAGTCTAGAGGTGGCACAAACTAGCTTTCCTTGATTCACAATTTTTCTCAAGGTCTTACTGCTTACTTGAAAATAGTAGTAGAAAAGAAGAACTTTTGTATATACTAAATACAACCTTAACCAGATGGGAGAACACATTAGTTTTAGCACAATCTCTTCATGTTCTAGTGAGGGACTTGGACAAACATCTGTTTTTTTCATCAATACACTTCGTAAACCTACAAATACATGTACTGGACAACTTACACTCTAATATTTTTGCTACAGCAGTAAAATAGTTTGGAATCTGAGTAAAGCAAGGTCACTTTCTAATTTTCACAGCATGGTAGTATATAGGAGTGGGAGATGAATGAAGGAAGTACCTGAAAGAGCTCATGAGTTTATATCTTGCAGGGAGATTGGATTTTATTTTGAAAGCACTGTGGAAGTCATTACAAGAGAATTAAAATGAGTTTCCAAACTTGAATGCTATCATTATACATATACTACTTTCTCTAAGAAATGGCATTTGGCATAAGAAAAAGAAAGACAGTTTTACGATATACTTGGTTTTTTCAATATGTAGCAATTGTTGTCTGTTAGTGTTATCAGAAGCAATAATATAAATGAAATATCAATTGCATAGTCATTAAAAAGTGTCTCTACTTTGATGGAGAGATTAGGAGAAAAGACCTAATAAAATCTAAATCATGACTGGAAGAAATCGAGCATAAACAATGGGCAAAAGAAGATATTATCCTTTTTATCACTAGAATCTCCTTTTCTTTAGTAGGAAACATAAAAAGTCTCTTGATATTTCCTGAAGAATTAATGATCAATTTTAATTAAGTCATGCTAATATTTGTAGTTGACTTTCTCTGAACCTTTTAGCGTCTGAATAATCAATAATAATGCACATTAATTAGCCAATATGTTCGAAAAATAACTTATTTTTTCTTCACCCAATTTTATCTTGTCCACTTAAAGAAATTACTTTCATATATAAAGTTTATAAAATAAACTAAAATTCTCTCTCTCTCTCTATCATAGTTTCTCTCCCTCACTTGCCACACACACACACACACACACACACACACACACACACTCCTAAACAAACTAATTCTGCCCAAGTCACAGTTAATTTTCAGATTCAGAATAACGTTTTTTGCTTAAGAAGAGAAGTCTATGAAAATATTTTAGACCTATTCAGCTACACATGGTTCAATAAGAACTCTGAAATCATGACCAATTACTTCAAAGCACAATAGATTTTTCTATCATAGCTTTTGTCATCTATTTAATGAAAGTTTTAGCCTGTTGTCTCATTCCCAAACACATAAATATGATCCATATGGATTAACCTGGGAGGCAGGCTTTTACATGGCTTTACAGAAGACATGTTCTAATGAGTAATGAAGACACATTTATGCAAAAAATTCAAAAGTGAGTTTGCTAGAGAGAAGATTAGAATGTGAACCGCTGTTGTAGCACAGTAGGTATATTTTATGTTTATTTCAATATCAGCACCTCCTCAAACTCTTCTTTGTTTCTCTTACTTTTGAGATTGTAGGAACATAATCTCTCAAACTTTCCCACAGAAAGGGCTGAGAGCTAGGCCAAGATTCACCATCCTTAAAGCCTGTTAGACACAGTAGTTTAGTCACATTTGGGGCAGTAAAGACAAATTTCAGCTGCAATATCTCAGGGACATGGAGTATCTAAAATGCAGCCAAGCTGTCTCAGTGAATTTTTGGTCGAAAAATAGGGAAAAGAGAAGGCAAACCTTGTTATATAGCTAAGAGACCAAATTGGGGTAGTAGAAAAGACAAAAATTTTGAAGCTGGATTAGACTTTGGATTGCTTATCTATTGTCCAGCATTTCTTTGAGGAGCCAAGTCTCCCTCGTTCATAGTTAGAATGCTCTGATGGGCTTGACCCTTTCTTCTCACTACAAACTTGAGTAGATAAGTGACCCAATGTAACCTCTGAGCATTTAACTCTCTTGGCTGTAGTGATTGGTATAAGCATGAGCATGTGATCCACTCAGATGCAGGGAGAGTCCTATTCCTCTACATTTTCCATTAACATCAGCAGGGAAGATGATCCCTTTCTTCTGGTGTTGATATGCTAGCAGTTTATTAAATTAAGAAGAAATGGGTATGTAGTAGGAAGGAGGAAATTGATGCCAGTGTACAAAGAGAAACAGAGCTAAGATAGAGGGACTGTTGTCTTAAAAAAGATCTACCAAAATTCTTCGTTATATGTGCCATTTTGGAGACCTGTTTTGAATTTATTTTTGTTCCATGTCCCTGGATTCATGCACACTAAAAAACAGGCAAATTATAAGAAGTGCTGCATACTTTGAAGAATTATCAGTATCTTCACCTCAGTAGTATTTATTTTTTATTTTCTGAGCACTCTAGCTAAAACTAAAATAGCATGTGGAATTTTTAAAGACAAATACATACATTTCATAAGATGATTCTTGAGATTTGGAGAGAAGACGAAACCCTTGACTGTTTATGTTACAAGTGACTGTAGTGTCTGCTCATAGAAGTACATTAGAAAACAGCTGCACTGCTATAGAGGCAAGGGAGCCGTGCAAGGTTTCCATATTGAAGTAGGTGAACCTGGAAGATCATCTTTAAGAAAACAGAGATTTCAGGGCCCTAGAAAACATGTTCCACAAAAATAGGTCTTAAGGTCAGCGTAACAGTAATATTTGAGATGGAAAGTATACAAAGCAATGCTAATTGTAGCAAAGTGATAAAGCAACAGCTATTGTTTATACAGAGGGTCTAAAGGAATCTTCATCCATTTTCCAGTCTCTCCTGAGTGTGCTCAGCACTTTTCCAGCCATACTAAGTTTCATTACTGCTTTTCTAGCTATCCCAAACAGTTTTTCTATCCTCTTCCTACTTACTGGTCCCAAGCCAATGTCACGTATCTTAGATTTTGTTACAAACGCATCAAGCCTCTGGGTATCAATACATATATTATCCTTTTTTGCACAACAGACCAGCCCCAAACATACAGATTTTAAAAAAAAATCATTTATCAGCTGACAATAAATTGGGTTGGTAACTTGGATGATTCTTACATAAGTCTCTCTTGCTCTCATTCAGGAGGCTGAAGTTCATTGACAGGTCAGTAGGCTGGATAGTCTAGGATAATCTGGGTTTGTATTTTCAGTATGTATTTCATTCTATATGCTATTGATACCATGTGATATTGATACTCCTCCATTGAGAGCTGGAGTCTGTAATTCCTCCCCTTGAATTTGGGTGGGCTTGTTTGTAGATGAATGATTTCCAAGGCTAGGTTAAAAATAGCTATATGGTTTTTGCCTAGCTGTGTTTATTGAGACACCCATTCTTCAACCTACCAAACATGCTGAGAGGAAGACCAAACTGGCCTGTGCAGAGAAACCACACTAAGAGTCCCCCAGGGAGAAGAAATGACTCACCCAATCTACAGTCAGCATCAATCACCAGAGAAGCACAAGCTTTCAGATGATTTTAGCCTGTAGTCTTTAAACTGCCCCAGCTGACAAGTGAAAAATTGAGCTATCCCTGTCAAACCATTTCCAAAGCCCATATTCCTGAGTAAAGTAAATGTTGCTTTAAGCCACTTAGTTTTGGGGTGTTTTTTAATGCAGCATGAAATGAACAAAACAGATGGCCTTACTCAAATGTCTGGCAGTTTGCAGGCTACTGAGTGAGGAGCTTCAATTCTACTTCAAGTGGTTTCTCAGAGTAGAGGCTAGCTCAGGCTCATTCACGTTTTGGTTTCATGTTTCTAAGTGCAGAGAAAGAGGGCAGACCTCAAATGCACAGGCCCTTTTTAAGTCACAGTTTGTATCACACTAATGTCCCATTGACCAAAGCAACCTACCTTCAAAATCTATATCATGGTACTTTCAGTCTGTGTGTGTCTTCCAATCTGAAGCGAATCTTTCATGGCAGCATATGTAAGGGTTTTGTTTTCTTATCCATTCAGCCACCTTATCTTTTGATTGGAACATTTAATTTACATTTAAAATAATTGTTGATAGGTATGTAGTTTTTTCCATTTTATTATTCATATATTTTATCTTTTATTCTTCTTAAGGAGCACACACAGACTGAAAGTAAAAGAATGGAAAAAGTTATTTCATGAAACTGAAAATGAAAAACAAAAGCTGAGGTAGCAGTACCCATACCAGACAAAATAGACTTTAAAACAAAGGCTATAACAAGAGACAAAGAAGGACCCAGTAATCCCACTTCTGGGTATTTATTTGAAAAAAAACAAGATACTACTTCGAAGGGACATGTGCATCCATGTCTTCACTGCAGCATTATTTACAATGGCCAAGATATGGAGACAACCTGGGTGTTCATTAATGGATGAATGGATAAAGAGGAGGTGATACGTATATACGATTAAATATTACTCAGCGATTAAAAAAATGAAATCTTGCCATCTGACAACATGGATGGACCTAGAGGGTATTATGCTTAGTGGACTAAGTCAGACAGAGATACCGGTATATAATTTCATTTATATGTGGAATCTAGAGAACAAAAAAAAACAAAACAGAACAAACTCAGAGATACAGAGAACATTTTGATGGTTGCCAGCTGGGAGGGGGGTGAAAGGGTGAGTGAATAAGGGGAAGGGATTAAGAATACAAATTGGTAGTTAGAAAATAATCATGGAGATGGAGGGCATAGCATAGGAATATAGTCAGTTATATTGTAATAACTACGTATAGTGTCAGACGGATACTAGATTTCTCAGGGTGATCACTTCGTAAATTATATAAATGTCTAATCCCTATATTGCACACGTGAAACTAATATAATATTATATGGCAACTGTTACTGAAAAATAAATATATATATTTAAAAAGTAATACATTTTTAAAAATGCAAAAAATAATCTGTATCATGGTAGAGTGCCTTGGTCATGGGTTCTGCAAGGTACAGCATGCACTCTGAAGGTGTATGACTTCTGGTACTAGATTAAATGTGACAGTTACTGCACGTGCAGTAGTTCCCTTTCTGTGTAAGTAGCCCAAATTTCCTGGACTTAAGAGTAGCTATGAATTTGGAAAATTTTAGTGGATGTAATCAGTGTTACCAGCATAAATGTGATATGGAATAAAGGTCATGTATTTTCAGGATATAATCAGATTATAAATTGCCATCTAGAATAGGTCTAAGGAGTCTTATGGAACACATCAACTTGTTGACATTTTTCACAGTCAAAGAGTTTATTGGGGATATATCCTGGAGTAGGACATTATGAACAACAGTTTAAGACTAACATGACATAGTCTGACACTTCTCTTTATAATATTGTCTTGACTGGCAAGCAGGAAAGCTGCTACAAACATAGATAACAGGGGACGTGGAAAATTCCTTTTGGAGGCCAAAAACCCAGGTGTGAATTAAGAATGTTATCCCACAGTTTCCCCAAAGAGTAAGGAACTTCATACAGAGCTAGACATCTGTGAAATTAAAAAAAAAAGCCTTTAACTATAAATGCACATGTCACCAAACCTGGCTTACAAAAGCCCAGGCTGTTTTCATTTGAGGATTTAAAAAATGAGATTTTGAAATAGCTGTTTACAGCTGTGAGGTCAGTCTGATTCATCTGATGGTGGGAGTGGTGCCAAGCAGAGGTGAAGTCCATATGATATTCTATTCACCATGAGACATCTGGTGAAACAGCATTCCATCAGAAGAGGAGGAGGAAGGGACAATCAATTTGTGAAAAACGTAGGGCAAATAAAAGCTCTGGAGCATAGGATGAGAATAGATAAAGGACTTTTGTGGGGGAAAAAATCACCATAGTATGTTCTGAGCATTCAGAGTATAACCAAATAATAATATTTTATCAGACCACATGAAATGAACATTTATGTAGAATAAAAATTTTGAATATTCTATATGGTTAAACTTAATAACTTGGGGAAAAGGAGGTACTAATATAAAGTTTTTCCTCCATCTTGATTATATAAAGAACAATTATTTCTAACATCTATGGAGGTGCACTGTTTTCTTTTTAATGTTTCTGATGTATCTATGTGTATTGCTAGGCAAATGTACCTGTAATATGGACTTATATAATGATAAGTTCTTAGCCAAACCAAATCTGCATTGCCCATCTAATACAAATGAATGCAAAAGAATTTTGGAACCTGATTAAGTAAACAAACAAACAAAAATATTGACAGCTGTCGAATGTTCTAGAAATATTCCTACAATAGGAACATGGTATACTGCAGAGTATGATAAGCAGGTGTTAGCATTATATAAATTGTCACTGCAGGGAACTGACAAAAGTTATCATGACAGGTATGGGAAGAAAAGATTGGGTGGGAATGGAAGACAGATTCATAAGGAGCAGAGACGGTTTTGATTAGAAATCCATTCCATCTCTGAAACACAGAGAGAGAGAGAGAGAGAGAGAGAGAGAGAGAGGGAGGGAGGGAGGGAGGGAGGGAGGGAGGGAGGGAGGGAGAGAGAGAGGGAGAGAGACTTATATATCCCTATAGCATTGGAATACAAACTAATACATGTGTTCAGGTTGACTCTGATTGCTATCAATCCACAAGCTCCTGGAACTTATATGAGCATAATTGATCGAGGCTGTTCTGCATTGAAGTTTGTGACATTTTACTGGGAAACAGAATGGATTATTATCACAGGAGGTAAAATAAAATACAGTCACTCCTTTAGAACTTCAATAGGAATTTGAAGATATCTAGGATGATTTATTTCTCATATTATCACATAAAAATGAATATAAATATTCAGGTTTGGACAACAAATATTTTGAAAGTAAAAATCATTTATAATTAAAAAGTGCTAACCTTCACTTTACAAAGATTTTTGTTCTTTGAGCCTGTTTAGAAATGGGAAATTTCTGTATGTTGTTGTCATAGAAACGAGAATATATCCTTTGTATCTTATCCTGGATGATAGTATTATAATTTGGGCCAAATCACAGGACTGATTTTCCACCAGTCTTGGGTGTACTTGATTTAATCATCAGAGTTTGTGAGAATGTTCTATCAGGAAAAAAAAAAAATTACTTAAATCTTAAGATGGAATGTACTTAAAGAATGAATACACTGTTCTTCATTAATAATAGAACCTATGAACTACTAGTGGCTCTTCTATCTTTTCAGTACTATGAACATAGAACACAGAATAATATATATTTAAAAAAATAATCTCAATTCCTCTTGAAATAGCATTTGTGTATTTTATTCTGTATAGTGTCTCAAGGAAATAGGTTCTAAAAGTTTACTATCTACGGCAAGAGGTTAGACTTATTTTGGCTAACCTCTCCATCCTTGAGTGCCACCACTTTTCAAATGGAGATGTCTGGTTTCCTCAAGATGGGGTTTACTGAGCAAATCTCTAAACTCCCTTGTTATCTCTGTCCTGATTTAATGAAGTCTCTTATCCTATCTGCACCTCTGTCTAAGAACAAAGGATCTTTTTATTCTCTTCTCCCTATTCTATCACACCATGCCCCTGCCACAATCACTATTTGTCACACAACAAATCTCAAAGCATGAGCCTCTAGTACCCCATTAAGAGAACAAAATCAGGTGGTCTCCATTAAAATACATTAATAAAATCCATTTGAGAAAGCAAGTGTTTTTCTGCTTCTTGCAGGTGAGCTGGGCAATTTTTTCATCTTTATATCCATGCTCCAACACCTAGATCCACAGTGATTCCTGTTGAATTCAACTGAATGTCATCATTCATTTTGCAAAAGGTTTTATTATCCATAATGTTATCTCTTCCAATGAATTGTAATTTGCAAAAACAATTTATATACTAATATTCAGTACTATGAAAAGAAAAATTTTATGCATAATTCCTCCCCATTGACGATACATAAAAAAATCATAAAATCTCATGGAGCAAATAAATCACTGTTCATAATTTGTGTTTTAGTAATAAACTGCTTGTTCTTTCCTCAGTCCATTTATTATGCAGGGAGCTGTCTCTAAATTGCCTCTACTCATATTTTTACCATTAAATCCCATCTCTTCTTCAAATCTCAGTTTAGGAGATAGCAACTCTCTCCTTAATACCTTCCTTGACTTCCTGCTAAAAATAATTTATCCTTCTCCTAATTTTCTGGAACACTTTATATGCATTTTCGTATGCATTCAATACTTGATTACTTCGTGTCTTGATTAATTAATTTATGGCAAGAGACATGTAAGCTTTGAAAAATAAAGAGATGAAGAAGGTAACAGGCTTGATTTTAGGAAATTTACAAACTAGTTAAAAATATGAATTTAAGTAAATCATGAAAAGGTGTGAAGAAAAAAGAATTAGTGATGTGAACTTGATCTGTTTTTGTATTTGTGTTTCTTCCTAATCTAAATAATTACTTGAATGTTGGATCTGACTCTTATATGCCTGTATTTTCAAATACCTGACACCAATATCTTAACTTTTTACAGTTTAATATAACACATTTACAGAAAACAACAAAAACATGCAGCTTAAATATTGAAAAGCAAACACCTGTGCAGTACCTATGGCGCACAAGGAAAAAGAACATATTCAGTAAGTATTCCAAGGTCCTTTGGCTACCTTTCCTGATCACTTCCTACTAGAAGACACTAATATCCTCACATTTATGTTATCTACTTTCTTGTTCTTCTTTATAGTTTGTCTACCTAAGTATGTATTCCTAAACAATAGATTGTGTTCCTATACTTAATGAATGGAATAACAGAAAATGTATTAGTTTCAAGTGTACGAAGTGATATAATAGACATTCACACCCCTCACAAAGTGACAACCCCTCCCCCCAATCTACTACCCCTCTAACACCATCTATAGCTGTTACAATACCATTGACTATGTTCCCTATGCTGTACTCCATATCCCATGTATATGTATTTAATTACAGTTGGCATTCAATATCATTCTACTTCAGCTTCAGATATATGGCATATTGGTAAGGCATCTACACAGTCTATGAAGTGATCCCCCTGATAAGTCTAGTACCCATCTGGCACCTTACATAATCTTTACAACATTATTGATTATATTCTCCATACTGTATTTCATATCCCCATGACTATACTGTATTAATTTGCGCTTTCTAATTCCTTCACCTTCTCCTCCATCTCCACCCCCCCACACTTTTAGCAACCACCAGTGTGTTTTCTCCGTATCTCTGAGTCTATTTCTGTTTAGTTTGCTTGTTTATTATGTTCTTTAGATTCCACCTATAAATAAATGAGATCATATGGTATTTGTCTTTCTCAATCTGACTTATTTCACTTTGCATAATATCCTCTAGGTCCATCCATGATGTTGAAAATGATAAGAGTTCATTCTTTTTGATGGCTGAGTAATACTTCATCATATAAATGTACCATAGTTTTTTTATCTAATTTCTTTATTGATGGGCATTTCGGTTGTTTCCATGTCTTGGCTATTGTGAAAAGCACTGACATAGGGATGCATTTTTTTTCTTTTTTTGAATTAGTGTTTTGGATTCCTAAAGGGAAAATGCATTTATTTTTGCCTAGATGCTTTTGCACAGCATATTTTTAAGAATTACCAAGTTGTTATTATAGGTAGCTCATTTTCGTTGATGAATAGTATTTCACTGTATGAGCATAGAAAAATTTATCTATTTTATTTTTGTAAAAATCTATAGTGTAAATAAGTTTGTGTCTATTAGTTTAAGTGATACTGAAAATATTCAGAAACATATGTCCTGGTACACATAAGTATACGTATACGTAGGGCACATATTTAGGAATTAAATTGCTGGATCATAAGGTACAATTATGTTTAACTTTACTGGATAATTATCACATGTTTTTCCAACATGATTGATCCAATTTAAACCTCCATCAACAGCACATGAGAGGTACCATTTCTCCACAAAATCTTCATCATTTAGTTTTGAGATTCAAAAATACTTGTCAATATGGAAGATATATAGTACCATCATATTTTAGTTCATTTGGAAGTTTCTTATAAAGTAATGAGGTTGATATCTATTCCAGAAAAAGTATTTTTGCTGGTCATTTATAGTTCCTCTAGTGTCAAATGCTGTTTAATTATTTTGTCTATTTTTCTGTTGGGTTGTTTGTCATTTCAGGATTGAGTTCTGAAAGTTCTTCATATATTTATTAAATGAGCACCTTTTTATTACAAAGGTAGCAAATATATACCTTTCACAATGGTGTGGCTTGCCTTTTTGCTTAATAATATAGTTATTTTAATAGATGTTTTTAATTATATGAAGTACAATTTATCAATATTTTCTTTTTTAATTGACATATATGCTGGATTAAAACACCTTTATCTACTCTTACATTTATGAAGATAATATCTTATATGCCAAAACATTACTTATCATGCCCTTACAGTCCAGCTCGACTTGATTTTTGTGTATAGTGTGAGATAGTACTAAGCTTTTATTTTTCAACATGTGCAAATACAATTGTACCACATCGTTTATTGAAAACCAAGAGAGTGTGGTGTCTTGTAATAAAAAAATAGTGTGAAGAAGAAAGGGTAACAACGCCATGTGTCAATTTACGCTGCTATGTAAAATAACATGAAGGCAGAACTCCTCATTGTATTTAGCCATGTGCTGTCATTTGTGGATGTGATCATGAAAGAAAAAACATCTTTGGACTAAGCACAAAGATCACACATCAAGGGTCACTCCTCAATTTTTGTTGCCCTACATAAATACTATTTATGCCGTTATGGTGTTGGAGGCAGGCAACATAAGTTACTGATCTGAAAAAAAAGTTCATGGAACATTTGGAGAAGGAATATAATCTATATAAACCTTTGACAAAATACAATATTTTTACCTGGACTTGAATTCACATTCACATAGTTCTGAAATCATCTGCAGGTGCTAATATGTTAAGAAGGTTTTTTGCAAATCTGCAAACTAAAATTGATTATTGTCATTATAATATTAATTAGAACCAGGCTTATTAAAATGGATGTGGGGAAATGAGGTACCAGGTAGTGATTAATAAATAATACCTATAAGTGTCAGTTGATGGGCATATTTACTGATGAGTACAAAAATATATTAGGCCATTATATTTCTTTTAAATTTTAAGGTAATGCCGTTGTGCAAGTAATGAATCAATTAGCTCAGTATCTGTAGCTACAGCACCCAAAGGGTGGAAAAATGCTTTAGGGGCACGCAAGACGTATTAGAGCAGTGGGGATAATACCATGTGAAGACAACGCCTGGAAAGCAGCTGCAGTGAAAAAGTGACCCTGAGGCTGAGGTTTCTTACAAGGAACCACTGTTTGACTCAATGATCTTGTTTCAAGATGTTGACTCAGATATTATACTGCATCCCACAGAATAGTAATATTATTTCTATTTTTCATTCTTCTATTCAGCCTCATGTTAACTTATGCAATTTGTCTGCTTTAAGATTTCCTGTAGCATGGTAAAAATGATGTGCATAGCTAATCTTATCGGAAATCTTGTATACCTCTCCCCACTTTCTCCATTATGGAATAATGCCCCCAAGGAAGAATATGTGAGCAATCAAGTGAATATTTCTATCCAGAGATTAAGGGAGAAATCTAGGTTGAATAAATCAATGTGGAAGTCACTAGACTACACGAATAGTATAACTGGGAGTAGGTAAAGTCCCCCATACAGAATGTAGAGTAAGACTAGAGGGGATTAAGGATAGAACTCTGAATAAGGAATATTTACCTTCAAGACATTGGTAGATTTTGGTTAGCTGAAAATGGAGCTAGAAAAATAGAAAAAAATAAGCTACTGCGTTGTTATAAAATCCGTTGGACGAGAGCATGTCAAATTGGTTAGGGCATTTGATAAAATGCAAGGAAAATGAGAAAGCAATAAGTGTGACCTTGGAATGAGAAGCTTGAGGAAGTCGTCAGACATTAGCAGTAAAGCAATAGGTTTAAAAGCAGGGATGGAAAACATCAAGATAAGAAGGGTGAGGGTGACATCAAGGAAGCAGCCTCATCTATAGCAGTTTCCTTCCTGGGATAGGAATAGGATAAGGATAGAGAACACACAAGTCAAGTAGAAAACAAAAAAACAGGGGCCAAGGGTATGTGACTTTTTTTTTTTTTTTTTAAGCATAGCTTTGATTTTGATTGAAGATGGGAAACATCATCCTCATGATAAAACCCATTCCTACATTCTTTGCTACTGTTCTCTGTGCCTTATTTATGGCCTAGTTAAAGAGTGAGAGGTAGATGAATATCTGCTAGATTCCACAGTTTCTCCTTTGCTCCATTGCTTGAGCCATTAGCATTGACATCAGGCTTTTCTTTGGCTGGAGCTCAACCTTATGCATAATTTTGCTAATGCTAGGAAGAAAAGAATCGTGATATAATACTGTACACACACACACATAGACGTATATATGCACCCAACTGCTCCTTCCCAACTAAAGTGCAATGTTTTAAATTCAAGTTCAGACGAGATCGGGTAGGCGCGTTCAGGGTGATATGGCCAGTGAGGAACACACAATGGGATTTATAGATGATGTAATACAGAATTGTACACCTGAAATCTATGTAGTTTTACTAACAATTGTCACCCCAATACATTTAATAAAAAAAGAAAAAATAAATAAAATAAATTCAAGTTCAATGGAAAGGAGAAGATTTAAAGCTTCAGCAGCCACGCTCCAGAGTTTAACTTGGGTAGATTAGAAATGAAGCCAAGGCATATTGATACTTTCTAACCATAAAAAAAAAAAAAAAAAAAAAAAAAAAAAAAAATAATTTAAAAAGTGTGTTTTTACATGTTAGATTTGTTTGAGATAGATGACATAGTGAAGTTGATGGATAAATTCTTAAATAGGAAACCTTCATTTCTCTTTCTCTGTATGACATTACCCATTTTAGTTTCTCCTTATGCATTAATGACCACTTTCTATCTGTCTTTGTGAATATTTCCCTGTTTTCTCTAAAGTACTTGCTAACAAAATTTCTAATTTTATTAGAAAAGTTCATTAGGAATTAAAATAAGCATGAAGTTCTATAAAACATGTTGTTAACTATGGAGTAAGGTAAAGCAAATGTTCTTTCACATTGTGACAGTTTTATTAAGACACAAATACTTAGGTAAAATTGAAATTTAAAAAAAAAATCCTTGAATTTTAGTTAAACTTACTAACTTAAGAAAAGCCTAAAAAACGCACCCAGAAATAACATTATTTCAGTAGCAAGCAATAAGTTTATTAACTGAATTATCTCTCTCTTCTGCCTTTTGATTTATTATCTCTGTGTGATCCCAATTTATACATTTTTTCCTTCTCTTTGAAAATGAATCTGTGCCCTTTAAGTATATATATATATATATATATATATATATATATATATATATATATATATTATATTTTATATATATATATATAATATATATATATATTTTTTTCTTTTTTTTAATTTTTTTTTTCTTTTGCCAGATGGCACAATGTTAAGCTTTGTCAGTAGATGGTGATGGGGTAACATTGCAGGAGGAAAGGGATTTGCTTCGTGAATTTGGCACCCGTTCTCCATGCTCCTGCACTGCTTACTTCCTCAGCACTGGCTCCTTCCGTGCAAAGTAGGCAGTAGTACCCATAGGCTTTGGCTTCTGCCAGCAGTGCTCTTTGGGCAGACTTGTGGAGCGCAGTGCTTCCAGTAAGTCATTGCCCCATGGATGGCTTTCCTGACATCCTACAGGGTGGATTCCAGCAAGTTCCACATTTGTTCTCAGAGAATTCTCTGCCGTTCTGTAGGTTATGGCAATGCCTTCTACAACAAGGTCTGGATCTCAGCCCTAAGAGGAGTCGTTGCTCCTTGCATCTGATGTTCCTATATTTTTTAGAGTTCTGCTTACCTCTCACTAACCAATCCTGCAATGCTCCAGCCTCCTGTTGTAGTTAATAAATCTTTATGTTCAATTTCCCCTGTAAAATTATTGTGGGGTTTTCCTATTGTTTGGACATAGACTGATAAACTCTCCATGATATATTGTACAAAGTCAGGTTTGGACCGATCGATCAGTCTGTCTTAGAGCAGAGATGATTCATATCGCCCAAACAAAACCACCCATGGTGTCTTTATGTAGAGATCTCAGGTGTTTAATGTGTCTTCCTCAGGTAAGTCCATGTCTTTAGAGTTCAGTGTTGACTCTGGGCATTATAACCCATTTGAATCTATCGATGGCTCTTGATCCAGAGGTAATGGAAAACAATATAGTGGTTCCTCAAAAAATTTAAAATGGAATTACCATATGATCCAGCAGTTCCACTTCTGGGTGTACACCCAGCAGAATTGAAGGCTGGGTCTTGAAGTGATATTTGTACAACCATGTTCATAGCAGCATTATTCACAATGACTAAAACATGGAAGCAAACCAAGTGTCCATTTATGGGTGATTATATATAAGTGAAAGGTGATCACACACACACACACACACACACACACACAATGAATAATTAAGCCTTTAACAGGAAGGAAATTCTGACATATGTTACCACATAAATGAAACGAGGACATTACACAAAGTGAAATAAGACAGTCACAAAAAGACAAATACTGTATGCATCCACTTAAACGAAGTACTTCGAGTAGTCAAAATCACATGGATAGAAAGTAGAGGCTGAGAGGTAGTGTGGAGTGGGGGTTATAGTTTCATGAGTATAGTTTCAGTTTTACAAGACAAAAAGGATTATGCATATGGATGAGGGTGATGGTTGCACAATATTGTGAATGTATTCAAGTCCCCTGAACTGTAGACTTAAATATGGTAAACTTTATGCTATATGTATTTTATCACTATTTTTAAAAGAAACATTTCTGATTGTCTTATTGAGATAATTCTCTAAAGAGTTGGTGTGAACTCTTGGTGCGAACTAAACTTGGTGTGAACTAAGATTAGGAATGGGTATAGAGCACACAGTATGGGATTTGGTATTACAAGAAAGAAAAAAGTAATATTCTACTTGAGATAGCATTTGACATGGATTATTTTATTCAAATTGTGGTGATCCCAAAATTCTTCTAGTTTTGTACTGAGGGATATAAGCAAGTTGTAAGGAAATCAGCACAAAATTACTGGGTGACACCAATGGAAAACTATGCACTGTCATTACATACTTTTCTAGGTTATTTAATTGTGGCATTTCGTGGCTTTTGAGCTATTTTACTAATATTTCAAGTTATAGATAACAGATAGAATTAAAAATGATTTATAGACCTACAAATACATTATTTCTCATGGAGATTGCACTAACTTCCCTTCTCTAATGTGGAAGAATCCAGTTTTGCTTATATTTGTACATTCATTTCAATATTTCCGATCTGAAAGTGTTACTTTGTTTAGATATTTTTTATAACTGAAACTCCTTACTGGTTTCCTCTTGAATAGTGAGTTAAAGAAAATACTTAACATGTTCATTTTACATCTGCATAACTCTTATGAGTTTTTCTTTTTTGATAATTATTTTTAATGAAATAGGACAATGAATGGTAACAATACTTACAAAAAGTTCTTTAAGAACTACCCACATAAATATATTCCCTTGACTTCAAACTAGACCTTATAGTGAATTCCTGCCATCTTTTTAATCTGGTGAACTTCAAATAATACAATTGTCCCAAAGGCCTCTTTTCCCATATTTTCACTTGAAGCCTAAAGACCACCGATAAAAAGCATTATCTTTCTTTGGATTGAGCCCCCAAACTGGATTATTGCCAACTACCAGAGTTACAGATGTCTCTAAGAATAAAACACATATATGCAGCCAAAAGTTTAACAAGCAAGCAAGAATATGGAAATGAAAATAAGACTTACATACATACTTTTTGTGGTAATTTAATCAGTGAACATCCCTTGCCCTTGGAAGACAGCCTAAAAGAAAGGATTAGCTTAGTCCTCTTTGCTAAATCATCACTTGAAAAATTTTGAAGTAAAAGAGTGTTATGTGAGGCCAGCAAAATATCATTTTTGATTTAAATATTGTTAGATTACTCCTTCCATCTATAAATGATCTGGGTTCATTTGAATGCAGGAGTTATAAGACTACATTCCTATTTCAATTCTTTGATGATAATATATTGTGAGAAAAAATATATAAAGTATGATAGAATTAATTGCATGATATCTTTTTCTCATTTCCTTCAGAAGTCTGCATTGCCTTTCTAAAGTACCATTCATTTATTTTGGGAAGTTGGAGAAAAATTCAAAATGTTTCATTATTCATTCTGATATGTGAATATGAAATACACTTTATCTGTCTCACTATTTGTTAAATTGAAGTCTTAGAAGGGAAATGCTCTAACATTTTTGGAGTATGAGTGTTTACTAGAGAAGTAAGGGAAGATGCATTAGGAACAGAAATTAAAGTTTTCTGGTACATGCACTTAGCTCAAAGGAAAAAATACTATGTTTATGCTTTATGCATTGATAATATAGTCAATGGCTTGTTCATATTTAATCCAGTAAATATGAATACAATATTTACATAGTGTACACTGGCACTGTCTTATATGTCACATGCTAAGAATCACAGGGACAAACTAGAATATGTACAAATCAGATGAACTAAAATGCAAGTCATGTTATAAAGTAGTTATTGAAATATCATGCATGTAGCTCTACAAGAAAATCAAAGTTGGAAATCAATGATTCTGTCTCTAAGAGAGTTTACATTTTAATGCAATAAATGCAAATCACATTTAGTATTTATTCCAAAGGAGTGTTTTAAAGAGGTTTCACACAAAGCCCTAAATAGAAGGTTGGTACTTACCCTGTGAATAGTTAGGATGGCATGTTCTAAAGGAGAAAATAAGAGACATTCAAATGTGAAATAATAGAAACCCTAATGTGGTCAGAGAACAATTTCAGCGGGAGTAATCAAGTCACAAAGTATAAAGGATGTGGATGGTCAGAGACTAGAAAGTTTGAATTGAAGAATTCAGGAATCCTCCATGAAATCTTTATCAATAGCTTGATACAAAACTAAAGTCTTATCTTCCTATTGTTTTCAGGTTAGCCTGTGTGTGTGTGTGTGTGTGTGTGTGTGTGTGTGTGTGTGTGTGTGTATATATATATATATATATATATATATATATATATATGATTTATGGCTTTCTTTCGTGTCTTACTATTGCATATAGAGGAGGATACAGCTAAGAGTACAGACTCTGCCTCAAACAGATTTGTGTTTTCCTCAACTACTATCTAACTCTATGGTACTTTCTCAGCCATCAAATAGAGCATTTGAATATTTATTGCCTTGAACTAGATGTCTCAAATTCTATTTTTATATGTCTGTCTAGATGTGGACTAAGCATTTTAGAAGAAATTCTATTTTCTTTGTTTTAACTTCTTAATTATCATAAGACAAAAATGTTTGCTATTTTCCACCTCCAAATTCTACTGTAAAAGCCAGGATATATTTTTTCTCTTTCAAATTAACACCTGAAATCTATGTAACTTTACTAACAATTATCACCCCAATAAACTTTAATTAAAAAAAATATTGAACAAGCGTTTATGGAAAGTTTTTTTTTTTTTTTTTTTTTTTTTAAGGTTTATGGGAAATATTCTATCACTGAGGCCACCTAAAGGATATGCAGCTTTAAATAAATGATTAAATGTAATAGCATGTCCCAAGTAACTAAAAACAACTGCTTAAAAATATGTGTGAAACAGTGGCAAATCTTGATATATAACAGGTTTTCATATGATTAATTATGGGCAAGGGTAAAACTTATAACTTAAAAATATCCTTTGTCTTGTGTTAAACGAGAACTGTTTTTTTATGGTTGAGTGGTAACAGCATTCTGCATACCTGGTGTGTATTCCCAGCTCTGTTCCTTAGTAGAAGTGTGCCCTAAATGACTTAACTTCAGCTTGGTGAGCCTCAAGTTTCACATCTGAATCTAACTTTGCATAAAATAATTTATATAAAATGTGATAAAAATTAAGCCGTTATTTATATAAATTTGTTTGGATGGGTTTTTTAATGAATTGTGTAGAGGATTTCATTGAGGCACAAGCTAAAGTGGTGCTGAATAAGTAATGACAGGTGGACACCCTGTATGCTCAGTGGAGAGCATTACTATATGGGGTCACTATTTTTTTCTTTTTATATAAAAAGGCTTCTTTTAGAGCATAATCTTAAATAATGGGAGTTTCTGAATGTGCTAAGTACAAGTGCCATATAGTTTTTCTTAGAGTAGGATAGGCTGTGGCTTTCCAGTTTCCTTTTTAAGAAGAACTATACACAGATACTGATAATAACATTAGTAATAGTATATGCTCAAGGAAAATTTATTTCTAAAAGGACTGAAAAAAGGACAGATGAAGAGAGATATAGCATACTCTTGGGTGAGTTATCTGACTTCCACATAAGGTAATATTTCAACAATATGCCAATAAAATTTCTCTTGTGACCCTTTGCTAGGTTAATGAGTTAATTTTTAGGGAAAACAAATATAGCTAAGAAAATGTTAAAAAAAAAAAAAAAAAAAAGAATTATGAGGGCTGTATGGCACACCAGAGAGTAAAATGTTTTAAAGCAATAGTATATGTATAAAAAACTGTTTTGCTGGTACAAGAATAAACACAATAGTAGAACTGAGAAAAATAACTAGAATGACAATCTAGTATAATTACAATGAACAGCATAACAATGACATTTAAAAACAGTGAATAAAAGACTGAATATGACACATGATATTGAGAGAAATAGTTAATCATTTAGATATACAAAAATTTTAATTTTTATATCAGAGCATGGAATAACATTAATTCCAAGTAAATACAGGAGTTAGGACATTAAGATATATATTAAGAAGCAAATATATAATTAGACCACTTAAAATGATGAGTGAATAAAAATAAAGGATGAGACTAGTATAACATAAAAATACAACTATTTTACATCAAAATAAGACAATTAAAAGAAAATGATATATTAGAAACATGTTTGTCACACATTTGACAACCTTTATCTTCAGTAATAAAATAAATATTTCATTTTTGTGTATATTTATGGTAACCTTCAGCAAAAAGGCACAGGTCAATGTAGAAACTGTGTAAAAAGACAGTTTCATTTTTATTTCAAAAGTGGGGAGGAAGGAGGGAAAGGAAGTTTTGAAGGAAGAAAGGAAAGCAGATGTCCAAAAATTACTGTTAAATTAAAAATTTACTTTCACCAGTAAATTCAATGAATACAAATTTTAAAAAATAGATTCCATTTTTGCCTATGAGTTTGATCAAATTTTAAAGATGATCATCGGTGTCAGAATGAAAGATAGCAAAGGCCATTGTCATCTTCTGTTTGGGAGACTCTATTGACACAAACTTTCAGGGATAAAATGCAATTTGGAAATGTATAAAAAACATAAGAAGGATAACTTTGACAGTGATTCTGGTTTAAGAAGTTTAACCTAATCTGAGAGACATTTATGTCATGTGATGTATTAGTACTTATTCAGTTTTTATTTTTAGCACATAAAAATAGCACACAACCTAAATGTTGGATGTATAAGGACTTAGATAGCTGTTGCTGTATCTGTGGGAAACTAAATCTAGATATCAGGGAGTAAAGCAATGATGTTGGTGGAGAAGTTTGTAAGCAAGCGTATCAGATTTATATTTTAGAATATGTCACAGTTAAATTAACTTACGTTTATTAATACAAAGAGAGTGAGGGTAGAAAGATAATTTACATTTGTAGGACTGATAGTGAAACTTGGTACAAATTAAAAGTGTTCCTGTGCATTACCCACAAAAGATGATAAAAATTAACTGTATAGATGTTTATTTAAATTTTAATAAAGGAAATAATTAACTGGAGAGCTAACAATGTTTTTTATTAACTTTTTGTTTTCCCTGATGAATGTTGCAATATTAATAATTAAGACCTTTACTGTAGATGGAATTCCAGGATGAGACATGCATTATGAAAAGAAAAATATCTTAGATAAGAGAAAATCAACTAAAGAAAGTTCTACATCAAATTCATCTATCTGAAATACATTACCATAGCAAAAAAAGAACCTAGCCTGTCTGTTGTTGACCTTGTAGTCTTAGAAATATTTACAACTGTGACATTTTCCTTCATCAGATGATGCTTATAGTGATCACCATGCCTAAATTCTATAGCTATAGTACTTTATGAGTTATCAATTGTTGGTCTCATAAAAACTCCTGTGAAGCAGTCAGGGTTGATAGTACTATCCCCACTTTGCAGATGAAGTAAATGAGGCCCGGAATACATAATCAGCCTCCCAGTGCCATACAGATAATAAATAGCAGAAATGACAGCATCCTACCCTTTCTTTCTAGTCCTGGCCCCGTTAGTCGTGCAGCCCTTTTGAAGATAAATACATCAGAATTTATCAGTTTCTGCTTTGTAAAATAAGTAAATGGATAAATATGTTTGTGCACATTCGTGTGTGTGTGTGTGTGTGTGTGTGTGTGTGTGTGTGTGTTAGGTGGTTGCCGTTAAATGCTTATGAAGCAGCTTAATTCTGTGTATTACAAATTTTAATGAGCATACAAATCACGTAGAGATTTTGTTAAAATGAGTATTTGCTCAGAAGTTCTTGGATGAAGTATGAGATTTCACATTTCTAGCAAGCTCTTTGCTTGTCCATGTGTCACACTTTAAAAAGCAAGATTGTAATTCTAATATCTGTGCTTTTTTCAAGAATGTCAGAATAAGCAAGGGTAAAATCTTCAATCTGACCATTTATACTTTTCTTTTTTCCACCCACTACAAAGAAAGGCATTCTTTATATTATAATCAGAACACATAAGAGACACGTTTAAATTTTTTTTTTACCTACAATGATGTCGTATCTTACGATAAAGACTAAAGATACAGAAACCCCTCAGTAAAAAATAATAATAATAATAATTACTTAAGATGTAATTATGTTCCGATTTTTACATTTGTTGTCAGAGCTCTTCTAGTTTTTCAGGTGTTGGCCTTCACCTAGAAATATTATAGATAGCACATTGCTTTTTTTCCCTGTCTAGCCCACAAGACTAAAGGCCACAGTGATTCTTTAAAACTATTTTGCTACTAGAATATATGCTTAAATATGTGGTTCCTGTCTCCAGGACAAAGAATTGTTTCAATTTTTCCCTGGCTTAGGTAAGCTTAGCTTAAGATCCTGAATATTATTAGATCATGTAACTTTCAAGCCCTTACTTCAAATTGGAGGTTGGTAATGCAACTAACATTTTTATATAGGAAACTTCCTTTCTACTGAAAGATATTTGTATTTTACTGCTTGGCTTTCTGACAAAATTCATTTTCATTATTTTATTTTTCTACAAACTTTTTTATTTTAGAATAGTTTTATATTTATGAAAACAATGCAAAGATAAAAGACTTCTCATATATACCACATTAAGTTTTCTCTATTAACATCTTACATTAGTGTGATATATTTGTCACAATTAATGAATCAATATCAATACATCATTATTAATTAAATTCTATGCTTTATTCAGATGTGCTTAGTTTTGCCATCTAAAATCCACTGTATTTTTTTTTTTTCAGGGTCCCATTCAGGAAACCACGGTATATTGAGTTTTCATATCTCCTTAGCCTATTCTTGACTGTGACTGCTTATTATATTAGTTTCAGAGGTACATCATAGTTATTCAACAGTACCCACCTGGCACTATACAGAGTTATTACCACATTATTGATTATATTCCCTATGCTAAAGAAGTGAGCACCATGATAAGATCAGCAACCACCTGACAGTGTACCAAGCTATCACAATATAATTGACTTTATTTCCTATTCTGTATATTACATGCCCAAGACTTATTTGTTTTATACCTGGAAATTTGAATCTCTTATTCTTCTCCCCCCCCCCTTTTTAATCTTTTAATTAGAGTTGACATTCAATAGTATCTTTTATTAGTTTCAGGTGTACAGCATAGTGGTTAGACATTAATTTAGGAAGTGATCCCCCTGACTAGTACCCACCTGGCACTATACATAGTTATTACCATATTATTTCTGACTGGTTCTTTTTTGTGTTTTTTATCTCCATTTTTATGTTTCCTATCTCTTTGTTGAAGTTCTTCCTGAGATCATTGAGCATCCTTATTACCAGTGTTTGGAACTCTGCATCTGGTAGGTTACTTGTTTCCATTTTGTTCTTTTTCTGGAGCTTTGTTCTGTTCTTTTATTTGGGAGATGTTTCTTTGTCTCCCCACTTTGGTTGCCTCCCTGTGTTTGTTTCTATTATTAGGTAGGGCTTTTATGTCTTAGTAGAGTGGCTTTATGTAGTAGCTGTGCTGTTGGGCTCAGTAGTGCAATCTTCCTCGTAATTTGTTCCATGCACTAGAGGTGTGTATCCTTTGTGGGGGTTGTGTGTACCCTCCTTTTGTAGGTGAGCCTTGGTTGCTACGTATTTGAAAGTGAATGGGAGGTTCGAGGAGTTGTGGTACAGGGGCTGACGCTGTAGAGCAGGATCTGCCTCAGCAGGGTTCTGGTGCCTGCTGCTTTGTACCTTGGGTGTGTCATCCTTGGAGGTGGCTGGGTGATGCTCTAGTTAGTTTCAAAGCTGGCCACTGGAGACACCAGCCCCAGGACAACCTTGGAGGGGACCTGCTTCAGATCAAGTTCAGCTGCGGCCTGTGCCCCACCCAGGGTCACCAGGCAAGAGCAATCCAGAGATGGCCACTGCCCATGCTTGGAGGTGCCTGAAGAGGCCAAGCCAAGAACCAAGGCTGGCTTCCACTAGTGCTGGGCTTAGGACTGCTCAGCCAGAGGTACAGGAAACGCTCAAGCCAGATGCTGCTTGTCTGGGTTCTGCGAACCTTTTAGAGACCCTAGGAAAGTCTGCAGCTTGAGCTACTGCAGGTGGTTTGTATGAAAAAGCCACTGGAAGCTGCTTGGGTGTGCCCAAAAGTTGGGCAGGGCGGGGTCTCTAATCACCAGGGCGTGGTGAACGAACTCAGATATGGCGACTGCCTGTGCCTGCATACCAGGAAAGGGGAGGGCTCAACAAAGAAACAGTGGCCTCCGCCAGCAATTCTGTCCAGGAGAAAGCTGCCCCTCCAGCCCAGTCCTAAAGGCAAACAACTCAGTTCCCCACCATATGTTCCTGTTGCCTCTCTATCTGCTGCCCCAACGTTGGAGCTCAGAGCCAATCATTCCATCTGTGAGTAAATCTGTGGGCAATCCCTGTAAGAGGAGCACCTGGGAGTGCAGCTGCCCTCTGTCTCACTCAGTCACAGTCTCCACTGGTTTTCACAGCCAGAAATTATGGGGTCTGCTCTCCCTGGTAGTGGGACTTGGGCTGGGTTGGGGCTGGGACCTCTTGCTCCTCTGGGGGGAACCTCCACAGCCAAGATATCCCTTCCAATTTTTAGTGGTCATATGTGGGTGTGGGAACAGCCTGTTCCGTGTCTCTGCCCCTCCTACCAGTCTCGAGGTGGCTTCTTTTGCATGTCCTTAGTTGTAGGGCTTTGGTTCAGCAAGATTTTAGGCAATTCTCAATGATGGTTGTTTTGTAGTTTAGTTGTGATTTTTATGTGGTCATGAGAGAAAGTTTGCATAGTGTTTACCTACTTTGCCATCTTGACTGGAACTCTCAGACTTGTTTTTCATGATCTTGAAAGTTTTGAGAACTACATATATTTGTAGAAAATTACAGGTATTTAATGACAGGTATTTGTAGTCCATAAGATGCATGGAATTTTTCTAATGTTTCTGTCATAATGAGACTGAGGTTATGGCCTACCCTGGTATGTTTTTCTGAACATTATCTTAAACCAAATTATCTTAAACCAAACCACAATTGACTTACATATGTATTTGTATTTTATAATAATGATGTCTCAATATAACTATGACAATGAAATACAGAGGAGTGTTGTGATTCTTTAAATCTCCCATAAAAGTGTTATTAGATCAAGTCAGTAGTATAGATCGCTGTTTACCCATCCAAATGTCAGCACACATGAATCCAGGAGACAGGCTCTGTCTCTACTGGAGTCTGGGTGCTACTCATATTACTAAATTATGTTAAATGGGTTAAGCTACTGAGAACTATTTTGATATGTTGACCCTTTGAATGAGATGTAATGTTCCACTATTCCATGAGTATAAAAGCTGTATTCATTCTTAACAGCTGATTTTTTTTTTTTTTTGGGTTGCCTTTTTTGTTGTTGTTTTGCTCCTTTTTTGTTGCTTGATTAAAAGGTTGGAAAGAGTGGGGAAAAAATGAATGAGAAAGAGGTTCATTAATACTCCAGTGGTATTTATTCTTTTCATATGAAGGGGTATATATTCCTATATTTTTATATGGATTAGTGGCAAGTTTTACCAGTCCCTGGTGGCTCCTGACTAGTCCAAATGAGGGGATGCATGTCTGCATAATCGCCAACTTAATCATTTTTAGTCTTTGAGTCAAATAAAGCAAGGCTTGATAGTATTTTACTGCTTTCCCATGAATAAGTATTTGAATAAGTATTTGAATATGAATAAGTATTTTGTTAGCCAACTGCTCATACCAGGTTATCTGGGACTATTCGAGTGATATTTGAATCAGTGGATCCTGTAGCAACTGAAAAATTGGATCAGAAGGGGCAGTTTCCATGTGGACCAGCTAGTTTGGTTCTGTGAAATCATTCTTAGAGGGTTGGTCCAGACTCAGCTCCTTTGGCCCTTCAAATAAACAAGCCAGTACCTAATTCACTACAGCTTTCAGTTAACTACTGCTGAAATAAGGATGCATAACAAAGAACCAAAATTCCCAACTGATATTCAACAATCAGCATTTATTTCTTCACGTGTTTATGGGTCAGTTGGGGGCATGCTAGTTTGGGCTGGGTTAAGCCTGGCAGTTTACCTTCAGGTGAATCACATCCTCCTAAGAGTGGCAAGCTAAGGGAGCCATGTTTCACTCAAGGAATGGCAGAGGGGTGAGAGACCAAGCTTTGTCACACAAGCATAATTCCATACAATGCTTGCATTATATCTGATACTATCCCATTGGCCAAAGTAAGTCATGTGATGAGCCCTACATCAAGAAGTATGAAATTATGACCTTCTCATGGCAGAAAGCGAGACTGCACAATTCTATTATGAAGCAGTGGGTGAATGGCTGAGAACATAATCCAGTCCATCATACTGTATAAATCTCTTTCTACGAAAACAGAGAAGTCCAAGTTATCTGCAATAGAACACTGAATAACAAAAACAAAACAAAACATTTTTTGGGGTAAATTCAATGAATATTTAAGGTCTTCTTTATAATAACTATTCTCGTTAATTTACATGAAAGGTAATATACTTCCTTGAGTAGAAGATAAAAAAGTGGATTGAATACCAAGAGAAGAAATGCACCTGCAAATGCATTTTACATGTGGAAAGTATTCGTGAGCCCTTCTATCAGGACCCTTGGGTCACTATGAAGCAGGAGCAGGCCCAGTTACTAAGGTTCCTTGCTTGATGATTTGAGCTATTAACCCCTAACAGTTGGCACGAAAACTTTGGGCTGCAAAATTAGTTTTCTCCAGTTCTAATCCTGTCTGGCTCTGGCTATTTCCAACCTTTGTGCCAGAATGCTCCCAGCATACCATGCAGTCTGGAACACAGTGATTAAGGCAGGCTAATTGAGTAGTAAAATGTCAAAGGCCATTTAAATGTCAGTTTTCATGCCTTTTAGAGGTTACGGACTGCCACTATTGATACAGTTTCTTGTGTGACATGGGGTGAGGGGGTGAAAAGGGGGACAAGAGCAATTACTTTCAGGGAAAATGGTATTGTCTTTCCTCTCTAGAACTATATATAAAAGCGTGTGAGCAGAGTGGCAAAGACAAATGATATAAAGGGGATACACTTGATATAAAAACTTGTGAGGTTGTTTGTGTTTTGCTACCAAGAAGTACACAGACATGACATCCATCATCATTCCTTCTCTCTTGTCTGTTTCTAAGGCTATTCCTTTCCAATTTTAAAAAGACATCATACCAAATGATAAAGGCTACGAACATCAAGATACAAAAATCTTCAAATGCTCTAAACCTTTTGCTCTCTGCAATTGCTTTTAGCAAATTATTTCAGTTCTTTTAGTATATGTGCTGCCGAAGCGAGCACAAATTATTTCAGTTCTTGAAAGAACAGAAAGTATTTACCTGAATAATATTTATTAAGATTATTGATTAATTTAAGATAATTAAGTTTGCTTTCTCTCTCTCTCTCTCTCTCTCTCTCTCTCTCTCTCTCTCTCTATATATATATATATATATATATATATGTATATGTGTGTGTATATATACATGTGTGTATATATATACATATATATATATATATATATATATATATATATATATATATACTTTTAAAATTAAATTTATCGGGGTGACAATGGTTAGTAAAATTTCATAGGTTTCAAGTGTGTATTTCTATAACACATCATATTGCATTGTGTGTTCACCACCCAGTGTCAGTTCTCCTTCCTTTACCATGTACTTGTTTTTTTAAATATATTTTTAAATAGTTTTTTTTTTATCATCTTGAAGGTTCAAAATATTTTTCTGCAAAGTAATTTTTACTTTTTTTCTTTGTTTCTATATCCTTTCTCCAACTTCTCTTCCATTTGTCCCCAAGGAGTAGAAATGAACAGCACATCATGTATCTCTATTTCCTATTTAACTATGGATTATTACATATGTTTTGAATTGCTAATGTTTGGAGTTCTTTGGCTATCTTATCTACAAAAGAGTTTTGGCAGATTGTTTCTTATCATCCAGGCTGGTGTATCTTGTAAAACATGGATGCATAAAATTAAAAATTAATCCTTATAACAATTTGGTACTCTTATTGTAAACAAAAATTCAAAGTCAATTATGATAGTTTGGCCCTAACCTAGAAAGTTGGAAACATATCAAAATCATCGTATCTTTAAAACATTGCATCTAGCCTTTTAGTTGTTATCACTTTCTTTTTTTATTATTCTGACAATAAGTGATGAGGCAAAGCCTGATTTATTAAATCATCACTATTCTTCATAATTTTTGAGTGATGTTTGTCTCCAAAGAATCTAAATACTTTATTTGCATAAATAGCATGAGAAGGAAGTAACTTTATATATGAAGAAAGATTTAGAGGTTAATAGTCTTATTTAACTACATTTGTGTGTGTTTATTTGCCATTTTTTGTCCATTTCCCAGTCCTGTTCTTTGCCCCTTCTACTAAGACTTATAACATCTGTGAGTGAGGGTATTCAGGGTCCTGCTTACCAGTGTCAAAGGCCAAATAAAGGGAATCAGAGAACACAGTCTTAAGCATGCGTATCTTTTTTTTGATCAATATTCTCATTCAAGATGAGATATGAAACTTTTTTCCACATTTTTCCATTCTGAAGAGATAAGAATTTAAGCAAGACCTAGCTAAATTTCAAACACTTTGATTCAATGATCCCATTTAAATGTAGAATACATATCATGAGAAGTAAGGCAAATTACAATAAAAGAGAAGTAACTAATGTGAAAATAGATATTAAATAAACAGATTGTAATAACACTAATAATAACCACCATTTATGCAGTGTAAACTCTGCCAGACATGCTCACAACATCATCTCATTTAATTATCATAGCCAGACTCTGAATGGGGTTGTATCGTCTCTACTTCACAGTTGAGAAAATTGAGGATTAAGTGGTTTACGCAGAGAGTACATAGTACATCCGGGTGAAGATCACAAACACTTCGTTCTAAAGCATACGGTCTAACCAGGTTAGGTGGCAATTCTTTAACAGTAACCACCAGGCTTCTGTATTTATTCCTAAATCATGGTTTTTCTACCATCCTCTTAGTGATGAAACTCAGTCACTAAGATTGGAATCTAAACAGACCAAAGTATTTGTTGGTATTTGTCAGATACATTTATATCTTTTCTGTTTTCTTGAGGGTGGGAAGGAAAGGTCAATTTTTTTTTTTTAAATTTTAAAATTTTTTTTAGAGTAATACTTTAGGAAGCAATATTATTCATTCTCAGGTTTTAATTATCCATACATTTTTTTAAAAAAGGCAAACCTAAGGGGAAAAGTTAATAAATGAAAACAAATTGTAGTTTGTCTAATTAAAATCCCTCTCTGGTGCTCAAAGAGCTTTATAGCAAATATGCAAGGGTATTAGATCATTGTATGAACCATGCACTAACTGAACTAATAAAGTATATTTTATCCTGTCAGCTCAGCTTTAGTGCAGGCTAAGGTATCCTACTCAGGCCCTTCCATGATTTAATAAAAATGTCTGCCACTTCTCCAAGAACTTAACTAACCAGAGAATGAGCTTTCTCTTTCCCTGCTAGAGTCATGGATTGCAAATGTTTTCACTGTCCAAAAGCAATCACCTAAACTAGTGGTTATGTGAAACTAGGGTAAAAGGAAAGCCATAAAAATTAATGAGCCTACCTGATGGCCAGGCTTTTAGACCATAATTCTGGGCATGAGAGAATGGAAGTCTTATTTGATGCTGGCTCAAGTGACTCTAGACTGTAGTGAAAACTCCTGGTTTTGGATCTTTTGCTGTTTGTGGATGACCTCTTACTGCAACTGCAAAAACAAAACTTAACAAAGACAAAACAAACAACACCCTTAGCTGAGTTATGGTATATAAGTGAGGGATCTTTTGGATATAAATAATAGAAAATTTTCTTAAACTGGCTCAGACAATAATGTTGGCTTTTTGTAACTGAAAAAACCAGTTGTAGGAATCATTTAAGTTAGATTTCATGCAGAGTTGATATAAAGTTTAAAATGCTACCCTTTTTTTCTCTCTCCAGTCCCTTTCTCCTTTTCTCACCCTCCTTCCCCACACCCTCTCTCTTCCCCTACTTTGAAAGTGTACTTCCAGTTTTTGTATAGTGCTTCTTAAATATCAGTTAGGCCAAGGTGTTTCATAGTGTTATTCTAGTTCTATTTCTATATGAGTATATCTAATTTTATCATTTGTGGAAAGGGTTTAAAAATCTGTTACTATGATTTTGTAATTCTCTCTTTAATTCTGCCCACTTTTTCTTCGTGTTTGTGGTTATGTTTTAAGGCAAATACATATTTATAACTTATATCTCCCTAATAAGATCTCCCTAGTGATAATCATTTTATCATTATGAAATTTTCCTATTTATCACTGGTGATATTCTTTGTTTGAAATTTACCTTAACTGATATTAATATATCCACTCTGGGTTTTACACTTATTGTTTGCATGACATATGTTTTCCATTAATTTACTTTAACCCATCTGCATCTATGTCTTTATATGTAAAGTGCATTTCTTGTAGACAGTGTCACCTTGAGTTTTGTTTTTTCGTTCATTTTGACCATATCTGTCTTTTAAATAGAATGTTTAATCCACTAATGTAATTATTGATATTGTTAGAATTAGGTGTATAATTTTATAATTTGTTTATTCTCCCTTCTTTGTGTAGATTTTTTTCTCTTTCTAACCTTCTTATGGATTATTTGCATATTTTACAATTGCCTTTTATGTACTGCTTTTTTACCTCTATCATCTTACTTTATTTTTTATTGTTTACTCTGAGTATTGCAACTTCAACTTTTTACAGTGTGTTTAATGTTAATATTGTACCACTTTACAGAAAATGTAGAAATCTGCAGCTATATAGATTCATTTAGCACCTCCATCTGCCATCCTTTTTACTGTAATTGTTATATGCATTGCATCTATATGTGATACATATCTATGAAGATAATGTTATGTTTTGTTAATAATACATATTTTAAAGAAACTAATAGAAAATAAAGTGTATGCACCAATGTATAAGCCATTTTTCAATAGTCTACGTTCCAACCTGAAGATAGTTTTCTCTTTAGTGTTAATTTCCTTGAGCCTCAAGAAATTCCTTTCACATTGCTTTTAGTGGCAGATTAACAGGCGATAAATTCTTTTAGTTATCTTTCATCTAAAAATTGTTACTTTGCCTTTATTCTTGAAGCATATTTTTTCCAAATATAGAACTCTAGCTTGATGATTTTTCTTTTTTCATAACTTGAAACATGGTGTCTTATTGTCTTTTTGGCCTCGACTGTTTCTAATGTGATAGTCACCAATTTTTGGTAAGTTCTTTTTCCTTGGCTATATTCAAAATATTGTTTGCTTTTAAGTAGTTTGAAGTGCCAAGGCATGACTTTTCTTCATATTTGTCCTCTTGGGGTTTGCTGAGCTGCATTAACCTGTAAATTTATGTTTTTTGTTAAATGTGGAAAAATTTTTGTCATTTTTTTCACTCTTTGTGTTTGTCTCTCTCTCTTTGTTATTCAGCTCGGATAATTTGTATTTATCTTTTTCTTCAAGTTCATAATAAGCTTTTAATATGCATAATTATATTTGCTATCCAGATAGTAGACCGTTCTCTGTGTCAGGGATAGGTTAATTATTACTTCTGTAATCCTCTCTAGTTCTGTGTAGTTCTGTCAGTTGTTAATAACACTTACAATAATAACCACATCAATTCCTTTGTCCAATTTCCCAGCTCTGAGGAGATGTGATGAAAGATGGACAGTATCTGTGTACGGGGGTCATATCATAGTAATGTGAGTCTAGGGACTTAGATAGATATATGTTTTTCCCTGTGCAAGAGAAAGAAATTTAATTCTCGATGTCTCCTTGGGAATAGAAGAGGAAGAAACTTGGTGTCTTACCTTTTGGAATGTAAATAAATATCTAGTGGGGGGGGGCATAAAATAAACTACTCTAGTTTACAACCCCTGGAATATCTCCAAGGCTCCTTGTCTCATTCCCCTTGGAATTGTAAATTTATGACTCCTGGAGAGTCTTCAGTATTTAAATTATCCCTGAAGTTTCTAAGCTTGTCTATTGGTGCAATTGCCAGTAAAAGGTTCCCAGAAAGGCAGAAATATAAACATATTCACTTTCTCAGGATACATTGACATTTTTCTCTATTATGTTTATTTTGCCATAAAGGTCATTCTATTTATTTATTTATTTATTTATTTATTTATTTATTTATTTTTCATTCTGTCTTTTCCATTCTATTCCTATGCTGAGATTTTCTTCTCTTATTCGTATTTTTCTTTACATTATTGCTCTAAAGTTTAGTTCGGGTAATTCCAACATCTGGATCATGTTAGAGTTGGCCCATGTTTTCTCTGTGAGAATGGGTAATGTGTTCATGTTTATTTTATACTGAGTATCTTTTATTGTATTCTAGACCTTGTGAATGGTGTGTTGTGTGGTCTCTGGATCCACTTACATTTCTCTACATAATAACCTTGGTTTCCTTGTAGCAGATGATTAACTCAGACTGAAAATGCAAACTCTGCCTTGTCTGAGATGAGTGGTAACTTAGATGTCAGTTTGCTGTCTAGTTGTGCTGTTTGCACAATATTCCATGCAGACATAGGTCAGAGATGAGCAAGACTTAGGCAGAGGTTTTCACAGAACCTACATCTCTCTCTCTCTTTTTTTTTTTCAGGGATTACTCTCATTTTTAAATGTGGCTTCCCTAGGCTCTGCCTTCCCTAGACTAGAAAGATGGCATATTTCTATTAGAGTTCAAGCAACACCTCACCATACTCAGCTCTAGCCTTTCCTCAAATTAATGTTACGCGGACAAGGAAGTTAATAACTGTGCTAGATTCTTATAAGACTCCACCCCCTCCCAAATGTCTGCAATTGCTTCTACTCTGGATCTTTTACACAATGTTTTCAGTTTTATGTTGAGTTTACGTTTTTATGTGTGGGATAATCAGTCTGCTGGCAACTGTATCTGCCATACCAGAGATGGAACTCACACGGGTAATGTTTGACATATTTCTGTATAAATATATTTCACAACTTTCATTAGATTTATTCCTAGATACTTGATAATTTTAATTGAAGACTAATTTACATAAAGTGAAGTACAACATTACTCTCTATCTCCAAGAATGCCAGATTGTTGGTAATAATGACATTCATTGTATGCTCCTTAAGTACAGAGTCTATATTATTTAGAACTAAACACCAAGTGAAGATTTAGTACATGGCACATATCAAGTATTCTAAGGTAGTTTTGAACTAAAATGCTTTGTTGATTCTGATGTGAGTAAGTGGTAATTTTTCTCTCATGAGTTACCTGTCTTTGGAACCAACCAAGACTAACTTTGGAATAGAGCGCATAACTCACAGCTACCAACTTTTCCTTGCTTTTCTTCAGTAGTTTCCAGCCTTTGCTGTATAGTAGAATCACCCCCAGAGATGTTAAATAATACTGATGCCCAGTCTATACCAGACCAATGATTCTGGGTGTGTGACTCAAGTGCCAATATTTTTGGAAATACCCCAGATAATTCTAATATGCACTCACGTTCTGGGCCTTGGTTTAATTTAAAGCCAACCACACAGGTCTGGCTGGTTTAAAGAATTTAAAGAGTACTCAGTATAAGAAATGGCCAAACAATAAAAATACCAAGGCTGAGCAATTTTATGTTCTTCTAGAGTTTTGCAGTTTTTATATACGTTGATACTATTTTCTGTCTTCTGACTCATTCCTAAAAAAAATGTGATTTGAAGACCTACTCATTGGAATTGGCCCTAATACTTTAAAATAATACTGGGAAGAGGAACTGTAAATACGAGTATAAGACAGAGTCAGGGTGTGGAGAACTTCATATCCCAGATTTGTAGACCAGACTCCACTGTGAAGTCAGTGAAAGAGTCTGATCAGAGTAAACACACACACAGACACAGACACACACACACACACACACACACACACACACACACACGGGTTTGAAGTAGGTTGGCAGTGGTTTACAAGATTTATCAGAAAAAGCTTGTAGATAGTGTTAATGCAAAAAAAAAAAAAAAAAAAAAAAAGAAAAAAAGAAAAGAGAAAAGCCTGTAACTCTGGGCCATTAGATTTATTAACATTGGTGAAGCTTGTTTGCAAACATGCTTTTAAACCAGAAACTTTCTAAGTTGCCTGCAGGGTGAGAGTAAATGGTGTGCTCTGGAATTTTAATATTATTCTGCATGCTCATTCAACTGCATATCAACTTAGCATCTTGACAAAACCGTTCTCCTCTGAGGGTGGCTTCTGATACCGCTCTTCCTTATGTTAGGGGCGGCAAGGCAACTTAATCACCTGGGGATGATTCTCAAGGGTAGAAACACTATGAAGTAGTTGAAAGGTTGACTGTGTATATTGAAGTCTTATTAGAAATCTGTTCACCCTCTCCTTTCTTAGTTAAAAGTATTACTGTGCAAGGGATAATAAATTGAATCCTACAGATTTAATACAAAAAATCTGTTCAACAAATTATATCTGTTTTTGGTTAAATGTATATGTTGCCAGGAGATGCTATGCTTTATCACTATTGCTTTAGTTTTTCTGATAAGAGCTCATCTTATCAAATCTGATCACATTGATACTCTTTTAAAGTTTTGTGTAGTCCTCCGGTTTAAAAACAAAAATCAAACCTCATGGCTAGTATATAAAAGTTTGACTTCTCTTACCTAAACTGCCACTGCTCCCTTGCCTCCTCCTGCCTCCCAATGCATCGACAACCATACCTGTCTACCTGGTGATATTTTACACATCTGTGTCTTTGAACACAGGTGTTATCTGCACCTAGAATCAACTTCCACCCTTTTTTTCTTAAAAATTTCTACCCATTCTTCAAAAAAACATTGCAAACCATCTGACCGATAGAAAGATTTTTTGCAATTTGATGCCTTTCCATTTTACATCCATAATATCCTTTGTTTATACTGAGCATAATAAGCATAATAATGAATATGAAGTTGTCTAGTTATTTTGTTTTTCTGTTTCCCCTAGTCAAGCTCAAGCTCCTTAAAAAAGAGGTGATACAATTCTAATTTTTTTACTCCTGAGCCTAGCAAAATGCAAGGATATGTCGCCCTTAAAATATTTTAATTATTCAAAACATTGTTAATTAACTTTAATTATTTAAATATTTATCAACAGATGAGGTCAATCTCTGTAGGAACTAGATATAGGAATGGTGAATGGAAGGTAGGAGGTATGGGGCTGAGAGAGAGTACCAAAGCTAACACCAGTTTTAGAATTTTGCTGGCGACAATATTGAAAGACAGTCATGGAATTGAATGCTAGTTTAAGGTACCTTGAGGCTACAGAGGACGGACATGAAGATTAAAACAATGCAGTGACATGTCATAGTGTTCAGTTTCAATTAGTGGAGTAACTGAAATATCCCAAGACAATATCACCTATGACATATTTTTTTGTATTGATTAAATTTTAAAAATGCAGGTTCCCAAGAAAATATCATCTCTCCTTATCTCAGTTATTCCTGGGATTTTCTAAAGGGTGGAGTTCATGTTTTGGTTTTTATTCCTCCCTAAAACCCTTGGAGTAGGATCAATGCCTGTGTCCAGAGGACTTACAGGGAGGGACTCACAAGTTTTTTTTATGAGAGTCTTCCAATTCAAATATCTATATGAATCCAGGTTCTGGGATCAAATGATACATACTCTGGCTGGAGGCCATTGTCCTTGAGTCTGTACAAAATCTAGCACTTCTCTGACACTTCCTGAGAAAAAAATTCTCACGACTATCATTGACATAAGTTAGACTTAACTGAATGGAATTCCGGGTGGTAAGAGCCTGAGTTGGACATGAAGAAGAGTCAGTGTTCTTTGGTGACAGCTGCTCATGGGTTCTCATGGGAATCATGAAATGCATCCTGGTGAGATTGACAAACATAAGTGTGTGTGTGTGTGTGTGTGTGTGTGTGTGCGCGCGCACGTGATGTGTCACGGGGATAGGGAGTGTTATTAAATATTTTCAGCAATCATTCTAAATGGTAGAAGCTACCAAGATATAGCATTAAAAATAAATTAGGTATTTTATAATCTCAGAATGGGTAAGAATCGGAATATCAGAATTATTATAACAACACAGATGAGACCTCAGGTCTTCCACCCTGGCCTTATATGATCACCAAATGCTGGTGGATTGTATTTTATACTTTACTCTTTTAATATTTAAAAGTGTTTTAGTTAAAGAGCTATTTTTAATCACAAATATATGCTTTTCTTACTTTTAAAAAAATTTTGTTCATTTAATAAAATGTGCACTGATTATATCTTTCATATTATCATAGGATGAAATTTTTTGTGTCAGTGATATCGGTGTGGATGATATGAGGCTTCCTGAAGTCCATGTACAATTGCGCAAGGCTAATAACTTAGATTGTTAGTAGTATAGAAATGGCCCATATATGTCATTTAAAAATATGTTACAATGTAAGGCAATATTATTGCCAAACACACATTTTCTGGCATCCGGTCCTACATTTGGAAAGATAGTATTGCCAGCACACAGGTAAATAGTCTCCTGTAGTGAGAGGATAATTCTACATGGGCCTGGCTATAAGGCTCTACTCCCTGGCTAAGCAGTGACTTAGGAAGGCATCAATGGTGGATGTGAGGGCATAGAGGTTATATGATGATTATTATGTGTAGTCTGTCTGAAGTCAAGGCTCTATTTCTGTGTTATGCATTGGTATCTGGAAAACAAAGTGCTCATTTAGATAAGAAGACACTTATACTAGGGTTTTCTTTGGCAAACAGAATTTAATTCCTCAAAAAAGTAAGTTTCCATCAATCAACAATCAATGCACACCTCCAAAACCAAATTCCTTCCACACCTCTGCGATTTCTTCTTTCTGCATTCCAAGGGGGGGCACATCTTGTCTATAACAGCAACCATGTCAACATATATCATCACCCATTTATCTATCTATCTATCTATCTATCTATCTATCTATCTATCTATCTATCATCTATCTATCTATTTATTTTTAATTAAAGTTTATTGGGGTGACAGTTGTTAGTAAAGTTACATAGAATTCAGGTGTACAATTCTGTAATAAAACATCTGTATATATTTCACATTGTGTGTTCACCACCCAGAGTCAGTTTTCTTTCCATCACCATATATTTGACCCTCTTTACCCTCATGTACTACCCCTCTCCCTCATTACCCTCTGTAACCACTAAACTATTATCTGTGTCTATGAGTTTTTGTTTCTTTATTTGTTTGTCTTGTTCTTTTGTATTTTCAGTTTTACATACCACATATCAGTGAAATCACACTGTTCTTGACTTTTTCTGTCTGACTTATTTCGCTCAGCATGATAATCTCAAGATCCATCCATGTTGTTGCAAATGGTACTATTTCATCTTTTCTTACTGCCAAATAGTATTCTGTTGTGTATATATACCACAACTTCTCTATCCATTCATCTATCAAAGGACACTTTGTTTGTGTCCATGTCTTGGCCACTGTAAACAAAGCTGCAATGAACATTAGAGCACATATAGCATCACCCTTTTATGTACGGGTACTTCATTCTGCAAGACATTCCTAAGACCAAGAGAATGACTGCTGCATGTTTATGGTTTTTGATTGCTTTATTGTATACTTATATTTATATGTTTTAATGTTGAATGGAAATATAACAGGAAAGCAAATTTAGAAAGTAGAACACAGAGTAATGACCCTAATATCAGACCTGGGTATAACTATCCTCACTTATGAAGATAGCTTTTTGATATTTAGATACATGCTGAAATAGCAGTTGAGATTTTCCCACAATTTCGAATTTTATATTTTTATATTTTTCACTTAAATATTAATACATATGTATGTATACACATATATGCATATACGCAGGCAAAATTTTTCATAATACTAATAAAAAAGGATGTTTTTTCTTTCTTTCTTTTTTTTTTTTTTTTAGTAGAAAAACTTAGGTAGCAAGGTAGGATGTGACCGGGATGATTCAGCCTTTCTTCAAATTACCAGGCATACTGTTGTTTAGGTGAAAGTTCCTAGAAGCAGAGCTTAAAAATGAAATGATTTCCAAGTGATTTACCAGGGCTAATGCTCTCAGGAGAAGGGGTGTGAGATAAGCAGCATAAGGCAGAGAAAACAAGACAAACAAGAATAGGGTCTTTGAGTAAACTATGAAGCACAAATTGCACCACAGATGTAGTTTTGTTTTGTTTTGTTTTGTTTTGTTTTGTTTTGTTTTGTTTTGTTCTAATTACATGTTTTTGAAAAATAGCTTTATTGAGGTATAATTGATATACAAAAAATTGCACACATTGTGGACAGCTTGATGAGTTTGGACATATGCATATGCCTGTGATACCACCACCACAACCAAACATATTCATCACATCCAAAAATATCCTTGTGTTCGTGTGTGTGCTCCATAGAGTAGTCGTAAGACTAGCGGCCCAGGCTTTTGTACTCTTGCAGTTGTGAGGTATCAAGCAACACCTAAGGCAGTTAAGGTGGGTGCATGGACTTGGCCAGTTTTGGAGATCAGGGCAGGACCCAAACATCCTCTAAAACCATAGAGGCAAATATTTCCTTCTTTGGTACGTATGACTTGTCCTTACCTGTCTACCTACCTCTACATTGATTTCTGTCACTTGGGCTCATGAGAAGGGAACGAGAGAAAGGATCTAGCAATGTCAGTTATTGATTGGCACCAAACCATTATTTCCTATATCGAAACACTTCTGTTAGAAACCTTTACAAAATGGTCACAAATTCTACTCTATGCTGCCACCATGAAGGCCATGTTAAATACTTAAACTTCAGGATCTTGTACACAGGTGGGAAGATGGTTGGAATTAATTAAATTGAATACCTTTAGCTATTTACTCTGCCTTTTTGAAGTACTTACTAGTTTCTTGCTAGTATTCAGAACAGTTCAGCTCACCAGCCAGAAAGAGGAGATTTTAATTAAAATAAGCTCAGCACTGTGTTATTTTGTCATTGTTCCACATGCCAAGAATACTTTATTTTATGATCAACCATTTAATGCACACTTTCATGGTCAATTTCACTGACAATGATACCATATGATAATAAATAACCAAGCAAACCAATCAAATTTCCCTTTTATAAGTTGGATGAAGGAGGAGTATAAAACAGGAAATTTTATAACTACACATAAAATGCATTATATAAAGGAATATCTAAATGTTGATTAAAGGTCTTGGCCTTCAAAGAATTGTACCTCTCTTCATGATAGTTGTAACATCAGGGGCCACTGGGGAAGGTAGGGACCGACTGCTCAGGAATATGAAATTCGCATACCAGCAAATATTTTGCTAGTATAAATACCCTTGTGATTTAAATATAAAAATAAAAATAATCTCTTCCCTCCTCGTATCGAGGGAAGCACATAACATGAGAGAAATGTAAAGCAGCCAGTTTCCTCTAAGAATTAAGCCCAAGGACTGTGCATGTTGACCTTACTTCTCTTTCTTTAGTAAAACAGCTCGCATGAATAAAATACGAGAACATGATGCATTAAGCACATCTTTTATTTACATTACTTGGGGATGGCCAGGGACTTGGTGTCTTGCAACTGAAAGTTTCTTACTAATAATGGCTGCAAATTGTTCCATTAGATAAACATTTTAACTGCAGAATGGCAAAAATAATACAGGAATGGTACTTTGAGTTCTGGTCCTGATTGTGGATATATTTACTTTTAAGTAGCTTGACAGTTAGAATTCATTTCAGAATGATTTTAACACGTTGCATACGGCGGGGTTTAAATCCCTCGTGAAGATTCCCGTGATCCGTATGCAACGTGTTCATAGGTGTACTGCAAAGCAAGTGGTAGTGTAATAGTATTCCCTAATAATGGGAAACCCTCCCCACTTTTGTCTAAAACTGGCACAACCTTGATATGGGTGTTCACACACAGTGATCTGCAGGACGATGTCTGAATCTCAAATCTCTCCTTCTTCAGTTTTCAATAATAATAATAATAATAGCTAACATTTATTGAAATATTATTATATGGAAGGCACGACACGAAGCATTGTATAGACAGTGTCCCATTTAATCAAGCACTACCTTGAGATAGCTTTTGCCACCTCTTACATCTGAAAGAACACAAATACAAAGTTGTGAAATGGCCTGAACACAGTTATGGAGTGAATGAATGCCAAAGTCGTAGTACTGAACCGACGACACAAAGCTGAACTTCTGTGCTGTACATTTCTCCTGCTTGTTACCTTGGCTTTCTGTGTTGTTTACTATTCCCTCTGTTAGAGACATTTCTTGGGTTATTTCTGGCACTGTGACTGGCAGTGAGCAGTATTCATTTGGTATTAGATGTTTCATTTGAAAGTTAAATACAGCGTACCATGGATCACTTATAAATCATATACATAAGAGCAGTGCATCCTTATGTAGAATCTTCTCTTATTGTCTATAAACAAAAATAACAACTTAAAGCACCATTGAAATCTCTCCAGTGTCTCCAAATAGTTATAATGAAAATGTACATGTGAACTTTAATAATATCCTACTCTTCCTCTCCTGTTCAGTCACATACATTATTTTGCCGACTAATACATGGGGTTGCTTCCCCTTAGGTTTTAAGATAAGGAAAGACAAAGCTGATTAAATATCCAGTGATAAGGTACATGTGGGATAGGGGTATGTAATAAAGACCCTGTTTGGATATTCCTATGAGGGTCCACAAAGCCAGAACTGGATGGGAAGCCAGTGCACAGGGCCTAACGTGTAGTGGAAATCAACCAACACTGACCTTCACTGTGTCACTAGACACTAACTGTGAGGATGGTGTGGATTTCTACTTGACTTAATTTCTTCCAGTCTAGAGAGAGCTACTAGTATTGACTTCTTGTACCAACTAATAATGATGCCACCCAAAGGAGCAACCCCCCCTCCCCAGGTGATTGATGCAAACACTAGTCAAAGCTCCATGATTTATAGAAGAACATTGGGAAGGATAAATCTCAAAAGAGGCTTGTGGGAATGTCATACACCAAGTTTTAGAGTTAGAAAAGCCTATTTTGGGTATATGTGTGTGTGTGTGTGTGTGTGTGTGTGTGTGTGAGAGAGAGAGAGAGAGAGAGAGAGAAAGAGAGAGAGAGAGAGAGAGAGAGAGAGAGAGAGATAATTTTATGCTTTGGATATCTTCAAATGGGAAGTGGTAGCCATAATAAAAATTAACACTTCCGCCTCTGTGAAAAATAATTTCTTACCATGTCTGAGTTCTGGGATAAAAGAGCACTCATCATCCCATTTGCAATTAAAACAATAACAATAGTAATGAATGACACCTTTCATTCACACAGTGAGTTGTATACTGTTTCCATCCCTCTGCACCCCAAATTCATGTCCACTTGGAATCTCAGAATGTGAACTTACTTGGAAATAAAGTCTTTGCAGATGTAATTTGTTTAGTACCTTGTGATGAAATCATCCTAAATTTAGGATGTATCCTAAATCCAATGACTGGTGTTTTTATAAGAATTGGAGAGGACACAGAGAGACATAGAGAAGAAGCCAATGTGAAGATGGAGGTAAAGATTCAAATGATGCCTGGACAAGTCAAGGAATGTCAAGTATTGCCCACAAACACCAGAAGCTAGGAAAGAGGCATGGGATTGTTTGTCCTTCAGAATCTCCAGAAGGAACCAACCCTGCAGACAACTTGATTTTCAACTTCTGGCCTCCTATATGTGAGAAAATACATTTCTGTTGTTTTAAGCTACCCCAATTGTGGTAATTTATTATGGTAGTACTAGGAAACTAATATTACAACTAATAAACTATAGCAATTATTCAATTAGCATATACAGAGGACTGATACATTTCAGGGCAGTGCTTCGAACTATAATGTTCATATGAATTACCTGGGAATCTTGTTACCTGCAGATTCTGATTCTGGGTCTTGGGAGGGGTCTGGGAGAACACATTTCTAGCAAGCTACCAGTTGATGCCTATTAACTAGTTCTAGAATGACATTTTTAGTACCAAAGGTATAATATGCCTGTTCATACATACAGACTCAGGGAAAAGCCCTGACACTGAAAATCTACCTCTGTAAGTGGAGGGCAAGGAAAGGCCAAAAAATGAGGTTGGTCACTCGAGCCTAGTAATTAATAGAGTTTATTAAGGGAAAGTTTCAAGCAGACTGCAAGACAAAATGAATCCCCATACCGCTTGGCAGGTGCCAGATAATTATATGGGGTCAGAGGGATTAGACACAGGTACCAGTGTGTGAATGCTACCAGTATGGAAATTACTTTTCATCTTGACTAGGCCAGGACAACAACCTGTTCCAGGAACCAGCACATAGCAGGAGGCAAGGGAGTGTTGCTAACTTATGTCCAGATGAATATCAGTTACAATCAGACAATCTCTAAGGGAGAGGGAGGTGCAGATAGCAACCTGTGTTCTGGCCTGGACCCAGCTCACGGGACAGACAGTGGTCACATCAGGGAACATTCTCTCTTCCAGACTGCCACAGCAAAGAGCTCTAACCCCTGAATGTCATTCTTATGGAGCTTGCAATCTAGGTCAAGGTCAATCACCTTGATGTGAAAAGTTATGAACAATCGAAAAAGAATGTGATAGCCAACTATCAATGAGAATAAATACTAAAACAACTATAGAAAATCAAGTTATCAGTGAGAGTTGGAGTCATCACGGAAAACATTGATAACAAGGATGACAGGTTTGGGGAGGAGTTTAACACAAAAGAGAATGAGTGACAGTAAAATTAGACTAGTTAGTGCAAGTTCATGATAGACAAAGCCAGAGAGTATGAGAAAGATCCATTAGTGTGTTATAGCAATATAATCATTGCTTAACTACCATGTTTACCACAGATAGAAGTTTTTAGTGACCCAGAACTAATGGAAATGTGGCTAAGTTTGCAAATATTTATAGGATGCAATACTCTTTTCCATTTTACAACATAAGTAACAAAGGGCAGAATATTATGTTCTATACATAAAATTATTGTTGCTATAGAAAATAATCCAGGAAGTGTGAAAGACTTTGGATGTGTTAGATTGGGAACAATGTATGTTTGTTTGTTTTTGTTTTGTTTCTTTTTATTTCATTTTTACTATTATTTTTATTGTTCTCCGTTCTGGGACTACTATTTCAATAGCCAGAGCCTTTGGGTCTTACACTGAAATATAGAATACAGACACCAATTTAGTTTATCGGCTCACAGGGGATTTTCCAAACATTATGATACCTGCCATATAAGGCTAGTGATGCCTTCAACTTCCTCTAAGGGATGCATTTAGACCAAAATACATATAAGTAAGAAAACACATTCCTCCAAGTAATATTTTACAATTCTTTTATATTTTCTATATTTATGAATAATGCCATGACAAACAGCAGGAGCATTATTAGGAGATACCGGAAGAATAACTTTACTCTAAATTTAGTTTTGGAGTTTTTGTTTCTTGGAGACTTTTCAGCAGGCTGTAACAAACTGACATCACCAATGAAACTTGAAAAGATATCTAAAGGAGCTGAGCATTGCATCCTCTACTATGGTTAGCATCAGTATTACTACCCATCAAGTGGACGAAGGACAGTGCCAAGTTCTAGATAGAAGTTAGGTGTGAGTTATCAATATAAACAACCAAAAAAGATGACACTCTTTAACAGATAATGAAATACATACAGATTGCTAGAGACCAGCAATAGTATCTAATTCTGGATAATGCACATATATGCACATATGTCATATTAACATACTAGGTGTGACAATTAAGGTTGCAAACTTGTTACTAAACTTTTTAGACACCAGAGGGATTATTCATTATGAATTTGGACAAACTGGACAGTTAACCAAGTTTACTATTTGGAAGTGCTGAAAACGCTGCATGATAAGTTCGACGACCTGAACTTTTTGCCAACAATTCATAGCTCTTGCATCACGACAATGCACCGGCTCACACTTCACTGTCTGTGAGGGAGTTTTTAGCCAGTAAACAAATTATTATATTGGAGCACCCTCCTTACTCACCTGATCTGGCTCCCAATGACTTCTTTCTTTTCCCAAAGATAAAGGATATATTGGAAGGAAGATATTTTGATGACACTCAGGACATCAAGGTAATACAGCTCTGATGACCATTCCAGAAAAAGAGTTCCAAAATTGCTTTGAAGGGTAGATTAGGCACTGGCATTGGTGTATGGATTCTCAAGGGGAGTACTTTGAAGGTGACCGTAGTCATATTCAGCAAGGAGGTATGTAGCACTTTTTCTAGGATGAGTTCACGAACTTAATTGTTAGACCTCATATAACACTTGTGATAGACTGTGTCTCCCCAGAATTCATATGTTGAAACTTAATCCCCAATGTGATAGTATTTGGAGATGGGGCTTTTTGAAATTGACCCCAGAGAGATCCCCTGCTCTTGTCGCTGGGTGAGAGAACTGACCAAGAATATGTACCTATGATTCAGAAAACAGGCCCTGCAGGTACATTGCTCATGAAAAATATTCCAAGTTTTAAGATCCTTTTTAATGTCCTTAACTAGCATTTTAATTTGTTCTCTAAAGAGTTCTTAGATTTTCTTATTTAATACACTACCATGTAATTTATGGTTTTTGTTGCTATTTTCAATGGAGTCATATTTAATTTTATGTTGTTTTGTTATTGTCAGTTTCAATAAATGCTATTGAATTGTTTATCTTTTATGTGGCAACTTGCTGAACTCTCCTGTAGTCCTAATTATTTACATTTTTTATTTCATTTTTAGGTATTTTCTTCAATTTACCATATAAAAATATATCAAGGGTGATCTTATCTAACAGTGAAAGAGCATTCACAAATACAAATCACCGACTCAGACCTCTGCTCTGAGCTGCAGACTGCTCTTAGAGATTCTTAAAAATTAACTCAAAAGTTGGTCTTTTACTGCTGTCTCTTACTAATGACTGGTATAATTTTAATCCAGCTGCACAAGACAGGAAACTAGGAGTCATCCTGAATAGTCTTTTAATACTTAACTCGCATATCCCATACATTAGCAAGTTCTGGCAATGCTACTTTCTTTGTTTTATTTTTATTAATTTGAATCCATCTCCTCTCTTCCTTTCCTTCCTTCTTCTTCTTTCTACTAGTTGTCTCACTGTTTAATCCATTGTAGTGTTTTATAGCAGAATTACTGAGATAACATTCTCCTAATAATTCTCCCTGTATCCACCCTTGGTTATTTTCATTATGGTAGATAAATAAACACATCTTTTATGGGAAAGCAAAGTTTATTAAATCTTTGCTCCCTTAAAATCTTTTTACCACATTCCCATAATTCTTGGGAAAAAGTGAAGTATTTAAAATAGCTTATAAAATCCTTTCTGGACTGTTGGTTTCTTTCTTCTCTATAGGCTAACTGAATACAGGGCGACCCCTGGGTTTTTGTTTCTCCACTTACTATTATTCTTGTTCTCTCAACACCTGCAACTAATTGTTAGGTTTATAATGTTTTCCTTTGTTGATTTTGTCCTAAATGCTTACACAGGTCTTTGTATCAGAGCCAGATTTTGTTTTATACTCACAGTACAATTGGCAGCCAAAATATTATTGCAGTGGTGGTCACCCAATGCCCAGCCGCCTCCTAGAGTTAGACAATGAGAGCCAAATAGAAAATTGTCCTACATGAGTGCCAGATTCACTCCTAGGGTAAGGAAGAAGGAAACATGGATTTCCTCTGCTATTAAAGGTAAAGATGACTGTTTTGCACCTCCAGTTTTGCCACTCTTATCTTTTGGTATTTAAATAAATCTCTCCATGAAAAAGAGTGGAACAAATTTTCTTAGGTCTTAACACTGCAGCCCCACCTTTGGAAAGTTAAGTAAGTCTCTCTGGAAGTTGTCGCACTATTTAATTATTTAATCCATTGTAATGTTTCATGGCAGAATTAATGAGATATTTTTCACATACCATACAATCTAACCATTTACATGTTACACATACATATTTATATACATATAAGTATATAAATTAATGTTTTTAAAAATATATTCACAGAGTTGTGCATATATTACCATAACTAATTTTAGCACATTTTTATCACCCCCAAAAGAAACCCCCTAACAATTTGCAGTAACTCTCTATGCCCAAATCTCCCAAGCCTTAAGCAATCAGGAACTTACTTTCTGCCTCTAGACTCTGGACATTTTATATAATTACATATAAATTAGTCATTCAATATATGGTTTTGATGGCTTCTTTCAAGTAGCATAATATTTTCAAGGTTTATACATGTTGAAGCACATATTGGAATTTCATTCCTTTTTATGGTCAAGTATTTTTTCAGTGTATGAATATACCATATTTTGTTTATCCATTTATCAGATGATAGACATTTGGATTGTTTCCACTTTTGGCTACTATGAGAAATGCTGCTATGAGCATTTCTGTGCAGACATTTGGATGGACATATGTTTTTTATTTCTTTTGGATATACCTATATCTAGCACTAAAATGGCTGGATCCTGTGGTGATTCTTAAAGTTTGAGGAACTGCCAGATTGTTTTCCAAAGTTTGAGGAACTGCCAGACTGTTTTCCAAAGTAGCTATACCATTTTACATTTCACCAGCAATGTATGGGATTGAACTTTTTCCATACCCTCATCAACAGTTGTTATTTCTGTTTTTTTGTTTGTTTGTTTGTTTGTTTGTTTATTATTATTATCCTAGTAGTTGTGAAGTGGTATCACATTGTAGTTTTGATTTATATTTCCCTGATGGATAAGGATATTTAGCATCTTTGAATTGTCATGAAACCCTTGTAAAAATCAATTAATTGCACATCAGATTGAGTTTTAGATTCTTTGTTTTATTATCTTTATGTATATACTTTGGTCAATACCATGCAGCCTTGATTACTGTAGCACTGTAGTTAAGTTTTGAAATTAGGAAGTGTGAATCCTCTAACTTTGTTCTACTTATTCAAGACTGTTTCAGCTATTTTGGATCTCTTTCATTTCCACATGAACTATAGTATCAGTTTGTTAATTTCTACGAAGAAGCCAGATGGGGTTTTGATAGAGATTGTATTAATCAATCAGTAGACCATTTGAGGATCATGCCATCTTCAAAGTAATGTCTTCTGGTCCATGAATATGGTTGGACCTTCTGTTTATTTAAGTATTCTTTAATTTATTTCAACAGCATTTTGCAGTTTTATACTTCTTTTGTTACATTTATTTCTAAGTAATTTACATTAGTATGCTACAGTAAAGAATTTTTTTTCAGTTGAGTTTGTTTATTACTAGTGAATAGAAAAACTTTTATTTTTGTATATTGATCATTTTTCATATATCCTTGCTGAACTCATTAATTAGTCATGATAGATTTTAAGTGGATTTTTTAGAAATTTTCTATGTAGAAGAACATGTCATTTGTCAACAGAGATAGTTTTACTCTCTTCCCAGTTTGGATGACTTTCCTTTTCTTTCCTAAATTCTTGCTCAGGGAAGCACCTCTAATATAACGTTAAATTTAAATATCAAGAGAACACATCATTATCTTTTTCTTGATTTTTGAGGGAAAGCATATGGGTCTCACCATTAAGGATGAGGATAGTTGTAGGTATTTTTTTTTTTTTTTTTTTTTTGGTAGATGCTTTTATCAGTTTGTGAAAGTTCCCGTCTAGTCCTGTCATAATTTAAGGTTTTATCATGAAAGGATGTTGTATATTGACAAATGCTTTTATGTGTGTTTATTGAGATGATCATGTAAGATTTTTTTCCTTTCTATTGATAACATATACTAGGTTTATTTTCATAAGTTGAATCTACATAATTTTCCCAGGAGAAATCCAATTTGGTCATTGTATATACTCCTTTTGTGTATGTTGCTGGGTTGGGTTTACCACTCTTTTGTTGGGGATTTTTACATCTATGTTCATAAGAGATATTATGATGTCTTTATCTAGTTTGGGTATCAGATTAAACACTGTTCTTGTAGAAAGAATTGGGATATTCACCATTATCTTCTATGTTTTGGAAGAATTTCTGACAAGTTTGTTATATGGTGATATTCATTCTTAATGGTTGGTAGTATTCACTCATGAATCCTGGGCTACCTTTAGGGGAAGTGTTGTAATTACAAATTAAATATCTTTACTTATAGGGGTCTATTTATATTTACTGTTTCTTCTTTAATTTGTTTCAGAAATGTTTGCATATTTAAAATGTGTTTATTTTATCTATGCTAGCAAACTAAGGGCATACTATGGTTCATAATTCCCTTATAATCAGTTTTATTTTTGTGAGGTCAGCAATAATATCCTCTTTATTGTTTCTGAATTTAGTAATTGGGATATTTCCACTTTTTTATTGGTCATTTTAGCTAGAGTATTGTCACTTTTGTTTATTTTTTAAAGAACCACTTTTTGATTTCTTTGATTTTTAAAATTTATTTTCCTTCCTCTATTTCATTATGTTTTCCCTCTAATATTGTTCTTTTCTTTTACTGTCTTCAGGTTTACTTTCCTCTTCTTTATCAGTGGTTTTATTTGAAGATCTTAAAGTAGTTTGAGTTCTTTCATCTTAAAGTGGTCTTAAAGGATTTATTTGAAAGCTTCCTTTTTTAATATAGGCTTTATTGCTCTATATTTCTAACTACTATTTTACTGCAACTCAGAGTTTGGAATGTTTTTGTCTTTATTTTCATTTATCTCAAAAGTTTTTTCTAATATCTTTTGTGATTCCTCTTTTGACTAGTGGTTATTTAGGACTGATCTGTATAATTTGCACTTATTTATGTATTTCTCATATTTATTCCTTTGATTGATTTTTAATTTTATTCTATTATGATCGGAGAACATACTTTGTATAATTTCAGTTCTTTTAAATTTATTGAGAATTTTTTTATGGTCTATATACTATACTAAAGAATATTTCAAGTGCACTTGAAAAGATTGTATCTTCTGCTCTTTTGGGGGTGGAGTATTTTATAAATGGTATTACATCTAACTGATTTATAGCATTATTCAAGACTTCCATTTTTTTTGGTTGATTTTCTGTCTATGTGTTCTATATACATTATTGAAAATGATATTGACGCCTACAACAATTATTGTTGAATTGTCTATTCCTCCCTTCTATTCTGTCAGTTTTTGCTTCATTTATTTTGGGGTCAGGTGTCAGGGGCATATATTTATAATTTTGTATCTTCCAGCTGGATTAAATCTTTTATCATTACAAAATGTCATTTTTTATTGCCAGTAACATTTTTAAAGTTTATTTTAAACCTATAATATTTGATATTAATATAGTGACTCCAGCTGTCTTACATTTGCTGTTTGCAGAGTACTTTTTCCATTATTTTACATTAAACGTATTGTGTCTTCAAATCAAAAGTGTATCTTCTGTAGATAGTATATAGTACAATCATTTTTCTTTCTGCAGTCTGATAACCTTTTCCTTTTGACTCAGCTGTTTAATCAATTCACATTTAATGTTTTTATTGACACAGTTGGATTTATATCTTTCACTTTCCTTTTAATTTTTTTCTATATGTCATATCTTTTTTTGTTCCTCAGCTTCTCCTTTACTGCTCTTTTACATTAAGTGAATATTTCTAGTGTACCATATTTATTTCATTAATGTGCTTTTCACTGTATTTTGATGTGGTTGTTCAGTTATTTTTTAAGCATTTCTCTAGGGCTTACCATTTACATCTTAACATATAATCTAGTTCAGGTTTTATTAACATAATTCTAGTAAAATATAGAAATGTTATTCCTATATAGTTCTATTACCTCTCCCCAATATTTGTATTGTCATTATAATACATATTATATCTATATGTGGCACAAAACCAACAATGCATTGTTTTAACTATTACTTTAGGTAAATTAATGTAATTTTACATGAGAGGAGAAAGAACAAGAATATATATGTATGATTTGTTATATTAGTGTTCTTATTTACTATTTCTGGTTCTCTTCATTTGTTTCTGTGGATTTGAGTTACCAAATGGTATAAATTTTGTATTTCAACAGACCTCTGCTCCCATCTACCTCCTTTGTGCTAATGTCAAATATGTTACATTTCGATATATTATAACCCCAATAATATATTACCATTGCTTTAAAATCAATTAAGAGAAGAAAAGAGAGGGAGTATGCACTTATGTCTTCTTTTTGTTATTACATCGTTACATTTACCAATGCTTTGCTTTGTTTGTGGATTTGAATTACTGTCTTAAATAATTTGCTTTAAGCCTAACAACTTTGTTTAGTATTACTTGCATTGTGGATCTGCTAACAAATTCTCTTAGTTTTTGTTTATCTATACCATTACATATTTTACCTTCATTTTTGGAAGATACTTCTGCTGGATATAACTTGGTTGACAGTTTTCTTTTATTCTTATAGTACTATGAAGGTCGTCCTCCAACTGCCTTCTGGCCAACATTGTTTTTGATGAAAAATTAGCTTCTGAGGGTATTGGGGTTCATTTTATGTCATTTTTTAAAGTAGATTTTTACCCCCCCTGCTTTTAAGTTTGTATTTGTCTTTCAATATTTTTACTTTAATATGGTACACCTCTTTGTGTTTATGCTCCTTAGAGTTTGTTGAGTTTCTTTGATGTGAGGTTAATGTTTTTCTTTAATTTGGGATGTTTTCATCCTTTAATTCTTGGAAGAATTTTATACCTCTTTCTCGCTCTACTTCTTTTAGTACTACCATTCTGTGTAGGCTTGTGCACTTAATGTTGCTCTACATTTCTTTCAGGACCTTTTTATTTATTTATTTATTTTTTTTTCTGTCTCCTCTTTCCATTGAATTGCATAATCGCTATCAATCTTTAAGTTTACTGATTCTGTCTGCCCATTCAAATCTGCTTTTGATACTCTTTAATGTTTCATTTTATTATACAGTTATTATACATTTTAGCTATTATACATTTCTGCTACCTTGTCTTCCAAATCATGGATTCAATACTCTGCTTTATCAAATCTGTTGTTAATTCCTTCTAGTGCATTCTTCATTTCAGTTATTGTATTCTTCACTTCTGACTGGTTCTTTTTTATGGTTTCTATATCCTTTTTTATGCTTGCTATCTCTTTTTTAAAGTTGTCACTAAGATCCTGAGCATCTTTATGACCATCGTTTTGAATTCTGTGTCTGGTAGGTTGCTTGCTTCCGTTTTGTTTAGTTCTTTTTCTGGAGTTTTCTCTTGTTATTTCATTTGGGACATATTTCTTTGTTTCCTCATTTTGGCTGCCTATCTGTATTATATATATTATATGTATTATATAAAGCTTGATATACATACATATATATATGTATATATATATATATATACACACACATATATATATATATACATAGAATACATAGAATATATATTATACATATATATACATACATGTATATGTATCTATATATACATAGAATATATATTATATATGTATGCATGTATATATATATACATGCATATATGTATTATATCTATAGATAGATACACATATATATGTGTATATGTATATATAATATACATATACAAAATATATATAAAATATATTCTATGTACTAAGTAGATTGGTTATGTCTCCCAGTCTTGGCCATGTGACCTTATGTAGGAAGCTGGCACAGTAAACTATGGGGTGCTGGCACAGTCTCCCTGGTTACCTGCTCTGGATGTTCCAGGAGTGTTCCTTGTGTGGGTTGTGTGTGCTCTCCTGTTATAGTTTAGCATTGATTGTTATTGGTACATCAATAGGTGGGATTGACCCTCAGGCTGATTGGCTGTGGGGTTTGGCCATGTCTACAACATATAGGCTGCTGATTCGGGGACTTACCTCACTGAGTGGGATTGACTTCAGTGGGCTGTTCTGCCTATTGTAACTGCCCTTTGTGTATGCCATTTGTGGGGCTAATTGGGTGGTGCTCTGCTGTGGTCTGAGGCCAACCTCCAAGTATATTGGTTCTGGGGCCTCCTGGAAGGGGGTTGGTGAAGGCCCATTGCCTGCAACCGGCCAGGGACTACCTCATAGTAGCTACATCGTGATCCACAGTTGTTCGCTGCCTCTGCTAAACCTGGAGGCATGTGGGACAGGCCATGCTTTGAACCTAGGATGTCTAACACCAGTACTAGGCCTGGGGTAACTTCACAGAAAGTCAGGACACACCAAGGCTTGCTGCCACTTGCCAGTTCCCTTAACGTTCAGCCACTAATAAAGCATCACGCAGTATGCAAGTTGGGTGAGACAGGGTCTCAGGGAGTCACTAGAGTGGGGAGAGTTGTGGTCATCAAGTTAATTTAGGTTATAGTTTGGTGCCAGTTATGAGTCTGGAGCTACTCAGCAAAAGTCTCAGAGCACACCGAGGCCAGTTGCCACCTGCCTGGGGTCTGTGGACTCAGATATTAGATTGGTCCAAAAGTAATTGCAATTTTTGCAATTATTTTTAACCTTTTAAACTGCAATTACTTTTGCACCAAATAATATTTCAAGAAAGAGTGCAATGCAGGTTGGGATGACTGCCCACAGAGAAAGTGACTTTGCCATTGGGGGAGTTGGTTAGGGAGGCATCCCAGCGGAGCTTACCAGACCAGTCACCATGGAAAATGGAGGAGGGCTCAATGCAGGAAAGATAGCTCCTGCCTAATGGTTGCACTGGAGAAGGACTCCACACAGGAAAAATGACAAAATTCTCCAGCCCTCATTCTGAAGCCACACACCTCAGTCTGCCTCCAATGGCCTCCAGTGCTTCCTGAGTCACTGTTCCTCCTTTGGAGCCCAGGGTGAGTGCTTGCAAGTGAGTGAGTCTGTGTGTGGCCCCTTTAAGAGGATGTCTAGGTTAGCCTTAGCCTTTTGTCCCCCCAAGATGGTCAGAATCCCCACTGTTTTTCACTGCCAGATGTTGTGGGGGCTCCTCTTCCCAGCACCAGTACCCTGGATTGGGGAACCTGCTGTCAGCACTGGGGTCCCTTCCTCCTCTGAGGGGAACCTGTGCAGCTGAGATATTCCTCCCTGTTCTCAACAGCCACACATAGGTTTGCGGCCAGCCCTTTTTGTGTGTCTGCCTCTCCTACCAATCTCGATGTGGCTTCTTCTTTATATCCTTAGTTATAAAACTTCTGTTCAGCTAGACTTCAGATTATTCTCTAGGTTGTTTGTTCTATAATTTAGTTGTAATTTTAATGCATTCATGGAGGGAAACAAACTCAGTATTTATCTACTCTTCCATCTTGAATCTCTCTTCCTTTACCTCTTTAATCATGGTTTCTTTTAGTTCTTTGAGCATATTTATAAGAAATGCTTTAAAGTGTTTAAGTCAAACATCTGGGCTCTCTCATAGACTGTTTTAGTTATCTGCTTTTGTTTCCTGTGACTTGGTCCTACTTTCTAGTTTATTTGAATTCTCATAGTTTTGGTTTAAAGCTAGGCATTTTAGATAATATATTATAGCCACTCTACTAATTGTTTCTCTTAATCCCCAAGGTGTGTTATTGTTTTTTGTTTGTTTGTTTGTTTGTTTGTTTTGTTTTTGCTTGTGTATTTATTTAGTGACTAAGCAGGTTATTTTAGTGAAATTGATTTTCTGTGCAGCATGAAGCCTCGTGTGTTCCTCCTCAGAGTGTGATCTTGGGCATGCCCACTTGCACTCAAGGATGACAGTGATTTTAGCAATACACTTTTTGAGTGTCTCTTTTCTGATTTCTCTGTTGAGCTGTCTGGCTCTGTTGTCATCACACCAGCTCCAAAGATCTGCTAATTGTTTGCTGATTGGTTATTGTTTTTGACAATGACCTAGGGCATAAATTGCTCCACAGTCTAATCCAATTACATTTAAAAGAGGTAGTGTTTAAGTCTCATATTTGAGGTTTATTGTAACACAAGAAGCATTCTTCTTAGTTTTTTTCCTTGTTTTCTCTGTAAACTAGCTATCCTACAATCAAACTTGTTACTTTCTTGGAGCTTTCAGCATCCTGTTATTGCTTATAAACAAACTCTACTTTGTTTATTGGGTGCTTTATTTTCATATTTCCCTACACTGTATTCTAAATAAAATCAGTTCCTTTAAGGAGAACTTGGGAGCTCTGTTTTTATGGCCTGACTCGCCTGTACAAAATGTCTAAATCTATACTCCAAAGATAGGAATGTGGACATGGCCTGTTTCTCTCAGATCAAAACCACTGTTTTATGAGCAGGGCACTGGGTATGAGCACAGGGCACAGGTCTTCTTGGCTTGCATTTCTTGGCATGGAACCATTGCCCAGTGAGCAAGACAGATTAAGGACAATCAGGGTCCTATTATTTGTGACTTGCTTCATTTGTGACTTCTTGTACCAAGTAGGGTCTGGGTGGAGGAAAGGAGGAAAGCTGTCCCTAACCTTTCAGTAACACTTACATGGAATTTAGCCTCTGTCACATGGTTCTGGGGGCCTGAGAAATGTTGGTGGTTTTGCCCTCCTGGAGAGGTACTATAGCCCTTGACTGGGAGCTGAGAATAGAGGATGCTGCATCTTCTTCATCACAGCTTCCCAGAGTGGAGCTTATGCCATGATAGACTGTAGAAGGTCAGAGAGAAGGAGAGAGTAGGTAGTAGTCACCACAGACCCTTGCTATTCTTACTGAGTTTTAGTAGATTTTCCCTAACAGTTTTTTTCTAATTTCTGTTTGTGTGTGTGTGTGTGTTTTTTTTTTGTTTGTTTGTTTTTTGTTTTTTTTTTGCTAGTTATGATTATTTCACTTGATAGAACAACTCTGCAGAGCACCTCCACCATCATATAGCAGTGAATCTCCAATCAGTAGTGGATTGCCTTCCATTGCTAGCTTTAGGTCTAGAAAACAAATTTCATTAAAATTAGTTCACAAAGCCTTAACAGTGTGGAAACATAACAGTTGTTTTTCTATAATCCTATATGGGTTAACACTATTTATCCAGTAAATCTGAAATGAAGTGTCATTTTCAACACAGAAGACTTTTCTGACTTCCCAGGATAGGTTAAATTGCTAGTATATGTATTTTAACACTTATGATAGTGATAATTTTTCACTTTGTTATTATTATTTGATATATTCATCCTCCCTAAATTGAAAATTTCATAAACATAGGGCCTAATGAGTATTAATTCTGCTTGGTTTTAGTTTTTTTGTTTTGTTTTTTTTTCCTTTTCTTTTTTGCTGGTGGTGATAGCAGTGGTACAATGTTACAAAGTAACACAGGGACCAATGTTTGGTGAAAGAGTGAATGAGGAAAATGGAGGAAGCAAATATCCTACACAGTTGTTTAGAAGTAGCCCTATAGAGTAGTTGTTTATCTCTACCTTCAAAAATCTGTTTAATCTAAAAATCTAAACAGCCAGCTCTAGCAAGGGATTATAAAAAGGATCTCTCTCTCTCTCTCTGTATCTGTCTCTGTCTCTCTGTCTGTCTCTCTGTTTCTCTCCCTCTCTCTCTGTCTCTCTCTCTCTCTTTCTCTCTTTCTCTCTCTCTGTCTCATTTGTGTTTGGTGTTAAACGAAATGGAAACTTAGCATAAATTCCCCTTCCTTTGAAACACAAAAACACAAAGTTAACTATTTGAATAAGATCTAAGCTAGACCCTTTAAAAAGGGTTAATACTTTCAAATAAGAAAGAGACTTGTTTTCTCTTTGCTTACATTGGTGATCTTCAACCTTGGATGACTAAGACCAGCACTGTGTGTGTGCGCAGCTAGGATGTGTGTGGAAGAGTGTGAATGTCATGTCAAGGCTTTTTCAGACTGTCCAGGTCTGGGTCTGTGATTTCCCATTTAAGGTTTATTGTAATAGTGTGTGTGTGTGTGTGTGTGTGTGTGTGTGTGTGTTGGAGAGAAAAACCATGACAAAATATGGTTATGAATTGTCAATCAGGGTAGTGTTATTTAGGGTAAAGATGAAGAGACGTATTCCAATTGAAGAATATATGAATTTGATTGACTAAGTATATATATGCTAGTTTTTGAGGATGTTTTGCAAGATATCCTGGGTTAGAAAGATAGCTTTGGGTTTTTGGATCAAAAAGCAATACTCATTATTTGAAATTTGTTTTAGTACATTTTACATACTCAAGATGAGTTTTATCGTTTTATACTTACTCAGTGATTTATTTAATGTAATAGTTGTGTCTTTGTTTTGCTTTGCCTTGCTCTTTCTTTGTTTTTCTTTTAAATTGTCATAAACTACCTTTCCAGGATTTGCTTATTCAATACGTATTTCTTTTTGATAAAAATTTTTGCTCTACAATCTAGATTGACTGAAATATTGTTTTGAGGACAAGGGGTTATCTATTATTTTATAAGAAGTAGGTTTTAGTTGTAAAAGTACTAGCTGTTATTACTTAACTTTGAAAAAGAACAACCCAGAAAATCACCAGAGATGAGAAATGAGGTGCTAGCCTCTGAATATTTTTGTGCGATTCTTTCTATGTCTCTCCAATTAAGAAACCCATACTAAGGAATAGAATTAAAATTAACAAGCGAGTTGTTATTTCTTCTCTGGATTGAAGCCTTTAAATAAAAAAAACAAAACAAAATATTTTGAGGGCAATCATTCCTACTTTCAACAAAAGATCCCTTTGACAGAAAAAGAAGGGATTGATTTTCCTTTTATTCCCAGTGAATAAAAGCACAATTATGAGTACAATCCTGAATTCTTTTAGAATAATTATAACACTCTAAAATGGTTACTAATCAAGGACAAAGTGTGTTGAAATATGTTTCCATGTTGGTTTTCAAATCTTAAAATTAGCTAAAAACCTACCAGGCCAGACCATAGAAATTCCCAATGGAAATAAATTACACAGGTCTTGGTTATATCTAGTAAACTCAGGACCATCTTTTAATTTACTACCCATAATCAGGAGACAATGTCTTCACAGCATTATATAAAGAACATGGTTAAATCTCATGTCTGTTCCTACTAATTTGATCATTTAAACCTAAAATGTGTTCATTCTCTTCTCTTTTCATCCATCATTTAATGAAAGTAACCTCAGAAGGGCATCTTATCACCAATCCTTAATTGCTTTGAAATGTATAAGGATACATTTAGAAATATTTATCTCTAAAGAGATAATAAATTCCTGGGAATAACATAATTACTATTGGCATATTTATTTTCTTTAATACCTGCAGCACAAATTGAAAACTACACAGGAAAGCCAAATATTTATTAAATACAAAGAATAGTTAACACAATTCAGGTTAAAAAATTGTCCCATGTTTAGAAATTATATGTGTCATAGGTTACAATCTATCTGCTTAGTTTTTTTTTATTTCCTAATCAGAATCACCTGGCGATGTTCCTAAATATTTAGATTTACAATCTCTGCCTGGGGATTGTGAGTCAATAAAATTGTTATAAATATTAACATTCACACTGCAAGGAGAATTTTGTAGTTTGCTTCCTGTCCAGACAAGATGGCATAGACCCATTTTTCCCTGATCCTCCCCAGTAAATATAACTATGAATGCTTAAAATGGTGAAAGGGACAACTGAAGAAGAAAGTTAAAATGTGATGAGAAACAGAAATGGTTTGAGGCTCTGGCTCTGGAGGAGTAGTGCAGAAGCAGGCATCTTGTATCCACTCCACCAAAGAGAGGATGGCTACTAGACCCAGCATTTCCTGATTTCCAACCGAACAGCAGAAGGCCACCTAAGTACATGAATTTCTCCCCTAAACTGAATAGAAATCCCTCTGAAAACATTATATGAGCTTTCCACCAGGAACCTTACCAAAAGAAAGCAGATAGGGGAAGGACTGCCATTCTCTTTCAAGTCGGAAACTCCCCTTTTTCACCCAAAGAACTGAGATGGTGAAGCAAACTACCAGGTGAGACTTAGCTACAGCAAGTGACCTGGTGCAGGAAGCCTCTTTATACTCAGGAAACAAAGATTCTCCTCCTGTCATCAGAGAAATCAGAATAAGCAAGAAGAACTAGAAAAAGGAATTCAATCACAGCAAGCAGGATGACTGAGTAAAATCAGTAAAATGGTCTAACCATCACAAGTGGCCCAGTCTGGGAAGCCTCTTAGCCACACTGGCTATGATTTCCTCCACCACTTGGCGACACTGGGGCAGCCAGGGGCCCTTGGTAGGGAGATCCTGCCTCACCTCTCCTTCACCAAGTGTTACCCAGCCTTGGGGGACCGTTTACACTCCAGTCTGCATTCTAATGTCACCCGCCATACCACGAACCAAGAGAATCACAACGTAAATGAAATAGCAACCAAATGATATAAGCACTAAGGTGAACTAGAGTTGGAATTATATGACAAGGATTTTTAAAGCAACTCTTATACAACTATTCAGTGGTTAAATACAAATTTCATTTAAAGAAACAAACAAAAAATCTCAGGCAAGAAATATAATTTATGAAGAAAAACAAAGGAAAACTGTAGAACTGGAGAATATAATAATAGCAATTAAATTTAAAAATCTTTCTGAATAGGTTAAATGATAAAGTTGAGACGACAGAGGATAGAATCAGTGAACTTTAAAGACAGAATATAAGATTAACCCAATCTGGAAAACAGAGGGAAAAAAAAAAAAAAAAAAGAGAACAGAATTGTGGTTTCTGGTTCCACTTATACAAGGAGTTTAAAAGTTGCTGCTCCATCTAACAACAGATATTAAAAAAAAACAACAACAAACAAACAAAAAAAAAACTGAATAGACTGAAAAATCAACACCTCTTCATAGATCTATAAGGGAGGAGAAGACACAGGGTAAACCACTGTCCCCTACAGTGGAGAGACAGATAGGTGAATACATAGAGTAATGGCTTACCAGAGCATACTCTAGATTCAGGAGTAGAAATAGCCATCGGAATCACTACCAGGGTAGGAAAACCTGAAATATAATTGGTAAATTCTTGGAGGCTCACTGTGAAAAACTCTGAGCGATTAAAAGCTCCAGGAAGATCCAGTTTTCTGGGAACCCCCAAAATATTGTGAGATATATCTCCAGGAGCTTGATTAGGATCCCATGGTAAATATTAGAGAAAGATCCCCTCATGTTTTTTGAAGGGCAAGGAGAGGGAATCTTAAAATACACAAGGGCACTGGTTCTTTTAAACAAGGTCTGCCCTCAGGAGAAACTAGTTGAGCAGAGCCGAACTTGCTGGGGTATTGTACAAACCTAACTGACTTGGGGAAGAATAATACCCAGCTCCACTCAGCTCCAGCCTTCCTCATGGGAGAGGGGAAATAGCTAATTCCAGCCAACTCTTGCCCTCCTATCTCACCTAAAGGGACAGAAAAATACCTAGTAACACTTGGGAAGCCCAAGGTCCAGAGGCTAGACTCACTGAAACACTGAAACCTAATCATAGGACTAGAGAATGCTTCCCCACGCCCACTCCCCTACACACCTCAGCACCACATTACCTATTCACAAGACTTTCTTTTACTGGTATATGTCTGGCTATCAAGAAAAATTAAAAGGCATGATAAAAAGCAACAAACAAACAAACAAGCAAAAAACCTGAACAATTTGAAGAGACAAAACAAGTATCAAAACCAGACATGGCAGGGATGTTGGAGTTATCAAACTGAGAAATTAAAATTATTGTTAATGTGCTAAGAGCTCTAATGCCATGTTTCCCTGAAAATAAGACCTAGCCAGACAATCAGATCTAACAGGGTTTCTGGAGCAAAAATTAAAATAAGACCTCATCTTTTTTCACTATAATGTAAAACTGGGTCTTATATAATATAATATAAGATCTAGTCTTATATTAATTTTTGCTCCAAAAGACGTATTAGAGCGGATTATCCAGCTAGGTCTTATTTTCGGGGAAACAAGTGGATAAAGTCAACAACATACAAGAAAAAGTGGGCAAAATAAACAGAGAGATAGAAATTCTAACAAAGAAACAAAAAACATTAGATATCAAAAATTGTGACAGAAATGAAGATCTTTGAGAATTTTTTAATTCTCTGGACATGTGTGAGTAAAGAACCTGAGTTTCAGGGTTTCTCAGTAAAAATTCCCCAAACTGAAAAGCAAAAAGCAAGAAGCAAAAAAAAAAAAAAAAGACAACAACAAAAACAGAACAGAATATCCAAGGCATGCAGAACCACTACAAAAGTTGTAAATAACATATGTGTAATGTGAATACCAGAAGGAGAAGAAAGAGAGACAGGAAGATAAGAAATATTTGAAACAATAATGACTGAGAATTTTCACAATTTAATGCCAGACACAAAACCACAGATCTGAGAAGCTCAGAGAACACCAAGCAGGAAAATGCCAGAAAAATTACACCTAGGCATATTAATTTTAAATTACAAAATATCAAAGATAAAGAAAAAATCCTGAAAGAAGCCAGAGGAAAAAGTACCTTATCTGTGGAGAAACAAAGATAAGAATTATATCTGATTTCTCAGAAGCCATACAAGTAGTAAGAGAGTGCAGTGAATTATGTAAAGTTATGAGAGAAATAAAACACCAATACAGAATTCTGTACTTTGCAGAATTATCCTTCAAAAGATAAGAAGTAATAAAGATTTTTTCAGATAAGCTAAAATTGAGGAAATTGTTTGCCAATAAACCTGCCTTGCAAGAAATGTTTAAAAAGAATTCTTTAGAGAGAATAAAAATGATATAGGTCAGAAACTCAGATCTACATAAAGAAAGGAAGAGAATCAAAGAAGGCATAAGTGAAGGTAAAATGAAAACTTATTTTTTATTCATAATTGATGTAACAGATAAGAATTTATTCAAAGTAATGATACCATTATATTATATACACATATACATGTATGTATGTATGTATGTATACATAATATGTATATATGTACACACACATATACATACATTTCACTTACATAAGTGAAATGAATGACAACAACACCATTGATGAAAGGGGGAAATTAGGATTAATGCTCAAAAGTTCAATTGCTGAGTTAACTGTTCAGTTGGTACAAATTCATAATGAATAATCCTTCTGATATCAAAAAAGGTTAGCAACATTGTTGCAACAAGTTCGCAAATTGTCAGAACTTGTATACATCTTTGTAAGTCCAAAATATAATCTTAATTAGAAATTTTTTGGTGATCTAAATTTAAGATTCTGTCCTCTCCTCTCTTAGTTTAAATAGCCTCCTATTTCTTTCCTTTTCTCTATACCCTTTTGTTAGTCAGAGTTCTCCAGATAAATAGAAGCAATGGAAATAGAGATAGCTAGCTAGCTAGGTAGATAGATGATAGCTAGCTAGAGATATGATAAATAGAAGATAGATAGATAGATAGATAGATAGATAGATAGATAGATAGATGATAGATAGATAGATAGATAGATGGATATTTACATATAGATGTTTCTTGTGTATATACATATATAATGTACATAATATGTATGTCATATTGGTTACATATTGTTATATATATATATATATATATATATATATATATATATATATATATATATATATATATATTATACTCACATATATACACACATATATATATGTAATTTCCTCTCTCTCTTTCTCCTTCCTCTTTGGCAGGATTTGATGATGATGCACTATTGAGGCAGAATGTATTTTTCTCTAGGAAACCTTAGTTCTCTTCTTTTTCTTTTTCAAAAGGCCTGAATCAATTGGATGAGGCTCAAACATTATAGAGGGTAGTCTCCTTTACTTAAAATCTTCTCACTGTGAATGTTAACCACATCTACAAAACACCTTCACAGTAATATCTGATTAGCATTTGATCAGATCACTGGACACTCTAGGTGTAATGGGTTAAATGTGTCTCCCCAAATTCAAGTCCACTCAGAACCTGTGAATATGACCTTATTTGAAAATAGGGTCTTTACAAATGTAATCAATTTAGCATGAGATCATAATGGATTTGGGTGATCTCTAAAACCACTATGACTGTTTTCCTTATAAGAAGAGGGGAATTTAGACACAGAGATAAAGGGACACAGAGAAAGAGAATAAAGATTATCCTGTGAGGTTGGAGGCAGGAATTTGACTTAAGTTTGTTTGTTGCTAGAAGCCAAGGAACACTTGGGGCCACCAGAAGCTGGAAGAGACATGAAAGATTCTCCCATGCAGTCCCATACAGGCTTCACAGGGAGCATGCATTTACTGATACTTTTTTTTTTTTTTTTAATTTTTATTGGGGAATATTGGGGAACATTGTGTTTTTCCAGGACCCATCAGCTCCAAGTCAAGATGTTGTTTTCACTCTGATTATGGAGGGTGCAGCTCACTGGCCCATGTGGGATTTGAACCCGCGACCTTGGTGTTATAAGCACTGTATTCTAACCAAGTGAGCCAACTGGTTGCCCAGAATTTGCTCATATCTTGATATTGGGTTTTTAACTTGCAGAACTGTATGATAATGAATTTATGTTTAAACCACACAGTTTGTGTTACTTTGTTATAGTAGCCCTAGGAAACTAGTACAGCAGCATAGCCTGGTTTCTACATAAGACTGACCATCACAGCCCTATTTAGCCTTGTAGTACTTGATTAAGTGCAACAGTTTGCCAAGTCTTCTCACTAGCTGGCTATTTCTTTTCTTCTTTTTTATTGAGCCTATTTCTTGATGTCTCTTTTTTGTCAAATTCCTTCGTATGTTATACCCTAAAGTGTGATGGGTATGATTTTTAGTTAATACCCTTTCAAATTTATATTTTTTTTGAGTTAAGGATCACACTTTAACCTCTTTATCTCTAACTTTAGTGTATCAGTGTCTGTTACTATTCACTATAAAGGCAGATGATGATTTGTCCATGGTTGTTCAGTCTTATAATCCAGACAGTTGCTATATAATTGGAAACATTATGTAGATTCTGTTTCTTCAGCTACTTAACTTGTCTTTTTCCTCTCTCTCTCTGTTGCTTTTTGCTGAAATTCACAATTCACTATTTCTCTGGAACCATAAAATTACCTCTGCCCTGACCTCTTCTCTGATTACAACTTACCTGTTCAATCATATAGCCTATTACTCATGATGTCTGGTAACTTTGTTCCTGAAAATCTTGAATTCAGTAAGTGAACTCCTGCTGGTCCTCCTCTTCCTTTCTTCCTGGAAAGATCATGATTTGTCTTCCAAAGTGTTTAAATGTGAATGACAAGTTGAGGAAAGTTGTGAGATCCTAGCATACATGCAATTCATTTTTTACCTATGTTTAGTGTCAGTCTTACAACTTACTTGGAAGTCATTCTATTGAAGATAATTCAGTTTGCTCACATAGCTAGTGATAGTGCATGTTAGCTATGGGCAAGAAAAAGCAGGTGTCAGTGAAAATCCATTTTTCTAGGGAGTTTCACGGTGTTGGTCCTCTTAAATCCTTTTTTGCCTCTCAGACTGTGGGCCTGGTCCATTCAAAGGACTGAGTCAAGAATTGGTTCCATAAGGACTGTCTTTGACAGGAAATGACAGGAAATGTTTCTCAAATTATTATTTTTGTTGTTAGTGGTGATATTTATTTATTAATATATTTTTGCCTAAGGAGCCAGTAATCTTATTTGAGCTGAGTCTTTCCAGGAAAGCAGAGTTAAGCTGTGGAAACCAATACTTATATAAAACTATGTTTAGAGAAGTAATGAGGTGGAAAATGAGAACTGGAGCCAAAAAAAATTATGATAAGAATAGATTTAGAAACAGAGACAGGAGCAAGCAATTTAGGTGCAGAATAATTGCTACAAAAAGTATCGAGAAGCCAGACAGTTCACCTTCATTTGCGTTTGATTACATTATCTTGCATTGAAGATACAGTATCGAGGTGAATCCCACACTAAGTAAGTATTGTCCATTCCATCATACAATTTTATAATACTTTACTAACCCTGCAGACACATACGTTTGCGAAAATATAATGTAGTGATAAGAGCACAATCTTTTGCATTTCAATCTTCATAAAATATTTTGCTTTTAATCTCGGTTACTTCCTTACTTACAGGATAACCTTGGTAAAGCTGTGTTAACTTCTGTGTTGTCTTCTGCTACAGGGAGAATCATTATCTGCTCAGGAGAGCTTGAGGTCAGAGGAGATTATACATCCAAATGCACACAAATAGGAGGACACGGTTTACTTCAGAACTGGCATTAGAAAGCAGACAGAAAAGGATATACATTTTAATAAATGTACTGTGACCATTAGCGTTCCACATAGAATAAAATGAAATTGAACCTGACCAAGTTAAGATGGACTTGGTATGTACTGGTGGCAAACAGGAACCAAACCCTCAAGTCTTATAACTAAATACTTATTTCTTAATTATATTGCATGCCTATTGGAAAGTGTCCATGCTCAAGTGCCATTCTAGAAGAGGTCATCTAAAATAAATGTGTGCGTGTGCATGCATGTTTGTGTTGTAGTTATTTGTAATCCGTAATGATAACTGTTACGAAGAAAAACAAAGTGGGACAAGAGGATAAAGAGTAGGACAGTATTAGGTGGTGTAGTATGTATTCAGGTATTTGAGGATGTACAGGCCCACGTCAAGGAAGGATAGCTCACAGTGGGGCTATCTTTGTTGACAGGAAATATTTCTCTATTTATTATTGGTGTTGATGGTAATGTCCTCCATAGAGAAGGACATTCAAAAGCCAGCCGTGAGAATATATGGGGATATGTGACAGTAGAGAATATATGCTATCAGACCGAGGAAGCAAAACCTGCAAAGGCTAGAAGGTGCCTATTTTATTCAAGGATTATCAAGAAAGTCAACATGGCTAAAACTGAGTTAGAAAGATATCACACGATGTGATATATAGATGATGTATTACAGAACTGTACACGTGAAACCTATGTATGTAACTTTACTAACAATTGTCATCCCAATAAACTTTAATTAAATAATAAAATAAAAAAAGAAAGGTAAAGAGTGGATAGGATATGAGGTCAGAAAAGGAACCAGTGACCAGATAATGTAGGGTGTTGTAGATTAGCATTTCCACAAAGGAGTAGAGTTTTATTTCTATGTAAATATGATGAGAATATGAAAAATTTTGACCAAGAGAATAAATGTGGTATAATTAAGGTTTTAAAAAATCTCTTTGGTTCTTACATGGAGAATCTGTCTTTACTCTCGGGGAATAATTTTCATGCCAATGGGACATTGGACTCTCTTATTCTCTGGTTCTTCCAGTCAAACATGAATCCTCCTTTCAATGCTCCTCCAGCCACTGCTAGAGAAAAGTGTATAGAAACCAGTGTTGATCCTGTGAAGAAAATGGCAATATTTACAGTTGCTTGGATCAAATCTGTCAAACTCATTTCACATGTTAACAAGCTTTCTAATTGGGTTGATGCACAAATTCCTAAGGCCACAGGGGAAGTGGTTATCATCTGACTAGCACCTGTCAGTACATGCTCAAAGGGAATATAGAGAGAATCATAACCCGTCAAATATGCCTAATTACTAATGATTGATGAGGCAAAATCCTGGTAATCTTGAATCAACACCCATCTCTGGTGATTTAAGTTGAAGACGACATCTAAAATTTAATTATAGTCGCAGTTAAAACCAAAGGACAGCAAGTAAATCTGGACTATTATTTAGGCAATTAAAAACCTTCTTCCAATTTATTACATTTCGCTAAAAAATTAGACAAAGCATTGTGTAGTTTTGTCTTTCCCATTGCTCATAGCTCATGTTACAAGGAGTGTTAAGTTTCCGTTAATTCCTGTAATTCTCTAGCGGTGTCAGGAAAGCAAGAGGGTGGTTAGTTATAGAGGTTTGAGAACCTGGTTCTGTGATTTTCTGAAGGATGACTGCTTTATGCCTATTCACCTGAGATTATTAATACCATTACCATGAGTATATAGGAGACTCTTTGATCCAGGAATGTGTCTAACCAGGTTTAAAAATTAATATCTACATTATGAAAACTTGTCTTGACTTTTTGTGAATATTTTAGGAGTTTGTTTATTTTCTTTTATCACTGTTACTGATAGCTGATCCTAGGGGATCATACAATTGAAAGTCTGATTAAGCATAATTATTTTTCTCTATTTCATCCACTGCATATTTTCATCTATCATTATGGATATGCTATTTTTTTTTTCCAAATTAAACGAGTGGCTTATTTTTTTGAAGAGTGAAGTGACTGTTATGAAAATATTCACCTATAAAGTTTTTAATAATATGAAATGTATTTAAACCCGTTTGTGAATTATCCTGAATAATATATTTTATAATTTGTGGGTAAACTATTCTAGTAGAAGCATGATATACTGTTTGAGTTTAGGTAAAAAGAAAACCTACAATTAGGAATTCAACTTGAACATGCTTTATCATTGATTTATTTGCTATTGTGATTAGAGCAGTTTGATTACTATATTATACCTATATATTTTGAATGAGTGGAAATAGGTAGAAGAGTTTGAAAATAAATTAAGACTTCTCCATAAATTGAATTTGGTGTTTAATCCCAGTAACAAAAATAAGGAGAGACGGAAAGGAGGGAGGGAGAAAGGAAGGAAGGAAGGAAGGAAGGAAGGAAGGAAGGAAGGAAGGAAGGAAGGAAGAAAGAAAGAAAGAAGCTATGTTGTCTGCCTTTGTACTGCAATTATCAAGAGCTTACAGTAAAATTATATATATACATGTGAAATAGTTACCAAACCAAGGCAATATATGATTAAATATTAGATGATATTTAGATGATACATCATCCGGGGATCGATAGAGAAATGATGGGGAAGTGAGAGCATTTAAGTTGATGAAGTCACAAATAATTGCTTGGAGGTAGTGGGAAGAGAGAGACCTTTCATTCTCTGCTTAGAGACAACATCACAGTAGAAAGAAGACTGGCTTTTGAATCCTGGTTGCCCCATTTACATGGTGGGTGACCTGCTCTTTCTTCAACTCTATTTCATCATATAAAAATAAAATATAGTATATCTATATAGCAAGGTTGTGAAAAACAAAACAAAACAAAAACATAATGTAGATAAAAGACTAGCATTGGCATAGAAAATAATAAATACTCCAAGAGCAATTATCCTCCTGGGAAAGAGTTCAAAATATATATTCAACTTATATGACTGTATAAAAAGACACTCTATAAAAAGACACTCTAGCTAATGCAAACATTCTCTCCTCCCATTTGCATATCTTACGACACAAAAGAGGCTTTTTTTATGTGTTAGGAGATAATCCTTGTGGGAAAAGCAGACTCAAAAGTACGAAGACTTAAAAGGATACACATGAATTGAGAGCTAAGTTACTGGAGGTGGAGACTAAATGGCAATTTTCTGGAACGATCACAGCGTATCTGTTAAAATACGACAACGACCTTGCTGTTCCAAGAAAGCAGGGAGACTCTAGGAGGTTCAGATCTCCTAGTGATACTGCACCTGTCTTAATACAAAAATGAACCACTCAAAGGAAGAATACATATAAACACAGCTAAACCAATGCGTATCAGGAAAGTCTGTCACCATCTTGTGAGTTTCTCATCAGTGGATTGAGTTTCAGGGGCTATAACCCAGTTGCTGGGAAAGAACGGGCTATAAAAAGGAGCCTCAGTTTTACTAAAACCGGTATGTTGGGCACAATGTAAAAGCAAAGCCTAGCACTGGGGATAAATTATGTATGGCAGTTATTTAAATCAGGCTTCAAGGATCATTTTGGATCATGAAGGAATGGTATAAAGCTCAGATGTAGAAAATAAAGTTGAATTCAGACTTATAGCAAGTATGGCTTAATGTTTGAATATGGCTACTGGTACAGTAGTCTTCAAGATTCAAAGTGGGCATTATTAGTAATTGTACCAGGAACCCGGGCATACAATGGAACTGTTTTCTTAAACTGGGATGTATGTATATGGTGCTTCAAGCAGTACTCAGGCAGATCAGGTCCCAGGCCTGGGGTCGAGCTGAGTCTGCCCCATGTGAGATAAGGCCACAAGGACAGTCCTACCACCCACAGACTTATTGGGAAGATATACAGAGGGTGCCCCAAAAAGTGGATACACATTTTAAGAAAGGAAAACTTTATTAAAATTGTAATACTCAATATATACCGATAACAAAAGACGAATGAAGACAAGTCACGTTTGACTTCTGCAATTACAAGAGGTGCTCAAAGTGGTCACCATCAGCATCCAGACACTTCTGATTATGGCGAGCTACTGCTTGAGCAATGCTGACCAAAGTGTCCACTTGTATACATTTTTCTGGCACCCCCCCCCAGTATATTAACACAAATGATTATGGTATGCAGGTTGACAGGATTATGAGATTTCATTTATAATACATATACATGTACTTTTAAGAAGATAGTGAATCTATTTCGGTGAAATAAAATTGTAGCTTTGTAATAAAACTGAGGGTCACACAGTTTGTAACTGAACTTGGATGAGAATGTATTGCTGTACTTTCTCATGTGTAAAAATATGCTTACCTATATCAAAGCAAGAAGGAAAGACATGCTGAAAAATCTGATGTTGTTTCTCATTGGCAGCAAAGCTGGATCACTTTAATAGCTAATAAATCTTTCATTTCATTCTAGTCTCTGAAAGTCTAATGCCACCATATTGTGAGGAATGGTCTTTATGAAATATTTGATTTTTAAAATCCTGTAGTACTCACACAGCTAGCATGTCAAACCTATTTGAGAATCAGATTATAGATTTTTACCATAGAGGGCCAAAAATCATAAGGAAACCATTTAAAATGCAAGATTGTGAACTAAGCATGGAGTAGTGTGTTTTTGTTTGTTTGGTTGATTTTGGTTTGGTAATATTCTTGCAAGGTCATGGTATTTTGAAGCAATATTTAAACTTTAAGAATGCTTTCTTAGGACTGATATAGCATAGATTTAAACTGAAGAAAATCACCTGAAATGCATTAGTGTCAAACTGCAAGTATTTATTCAGGTATAGGAGAAAAGAAGAACATGCATATTAACATATTCTTGAATATTTCATGTTTTTAATCTTTGTTCAAACAGTACAAAAATATATCAAATAACAAATAAATAAGGTCAATTTATTTAGCCAGATGACAAATTTAGGGACAGGAGAAAACAAAATAAAACAAAGTCAGAAACTATTCATTATAATGTCAGGAAAACAACTCTAGTTTTTAAATTATGTCTCTTAATTTTAAGCAGTAATGCTAGTCTCATCCATGGCTGTGTATAACTATATTAATACTCTGTATTTTAGTCTTTGCAAAGGAACTACTATCAATCAAATGATTTGTTTGCATTTATACAAACAAAAATCATATTGGATAAATATTATCTACTTCATTTGACCATCTTGAAATTTTACCCTAGATTGAAAACTTGGTTAAAAACAGACAAACAACAGAAAAACAATGACAGTATAATGTTCTGATAAAAAAAAAAAAAAATCTCACATATCCCTCTGTATGTTTCAGTTCTTTAATAATTTTGAGGCATAGTTAGTGTAAAATATAGGAAATTTTTTATCTCTATTTATTGTATGTAGTAATTCACGGTCATGAAGAGAAGTCAAAGAATTCAGAAATGCTGACTGTAAAAAGGGAAGGAAGGAAGTAGGAAGGCAGGCAGAAGGAAGGAATGGGAAGGGACTGTAGGGAAGAAAGAAGGAAGGGAGATAAAAGCAAAAGAGGTAAGAAGGAAGAAAGCAAATAAAGGTAGGGAGACAAGGAAGGAAGACAAGAAAGAGAAGGGAGAGAGGAAAAACATGGAAAGAGAAGGACCTTCACAGCTTGAGCACCGAACAAAACTGTTAAGAGCTGGGTATATATCAGATTTCATCTGCATTGTGTGAGATGGTATTTGAGCTTATATTTTTTCAAATGGTTATCTAATTAATTCAGCAATATTTGTAAAAGAACTTTTCATTTCCATATTGAATTGGTTTGGGGTCTTTGTCAAAAGTCAATTGACTTGTTAAGTGTTATTCTATTTCTGGACACTCTGTTGTGTTCTGTTGATTATATTTTTCAACCTCAACCAAGAACATATTTTCTTGATTAATATAACATTAGAATAAATTAAAATAAATAAATTGATTAATGTAACATTAGAATAAATTATAAAGTTAGGGAGTATAAGACCTTTGAATTTGTTTTTCTGCAAGATTGTTTTAGCTACTTTTAAGTCTTGTGTTTCCATATTAGTTTTAAAATGAGCATGTCACTTTCTATATATGTTTAAAACAAGCAAACAAACAAACAAACAAAAGCATTGGGTATTTGGTATTTTGTTGACTAATAGATTTTTCAAACAATGTCAGTTCTTCCAACCCTTGAAAATTATATATTTCATTAATTATTCATATATTTTATTTCTCTCAGCAATATTTTATACTTTTCAATGTAGATTTATTTATTTATTTATTTTTTTTTGGGTGACAATGGTTAGTAAAATTGCATAGGTTTCAAGTATATATTTCTATAATACATAATTTATATATCACATTTTGTGCTCACCACCCAGAATGTAGATTTCTTGCATGTCTTTTAAATGTATTTCTAATTCCTTATCTTACTGTAAATCGTGTTTCTATTGCATTTTTCCATTTGTTCATTGCTAGTCTATATAGTTGACCCTTGAACAATAAATATGGGTTTGAACTGTGGCACAGATATTTTTCCCCATAAATAAATATCAGTATTGTTTTCCATCCATGGTTGGGAGTTCCTGGATGTGGAAGGCCAGCTGTGGGAATTGATCTATGTCTATTTATATACGGGACTTTAGCATGTGTGGATTTTGGTATCCGCAGTGGGTGCTGGAACCAATCCCCCATAGATACCTAGGGACAACTGTAGTAGTTAAGTTTTGGGGGAGTCAAAAGTTATATGCAGATTTTCCATTACATGGGGGTTGCTGCCCCTAACCCCTGCATTGTTCAAGGATCAACTCTGTGTGTGTGTGTGTGTGTGTGTGTGTGTGTGTGTGTGTGTGTGTGTGTGTATTTTAAAAGTTGACTTTGCTAGATCTATCTACCTATCTATATATGATGTATATATACATCTTAATTTTTGTATTGAACTTGATGCAGCCAATTTCACTCAGAGCAGCACTTTGCTGCTTTTATAAAACTCAAGCCACAAGCATAATTTCTCTAATGATTAGAGTGTTTGTGTGGAAGACTTAAGCAGAAGCTATTGAACAAAGCAGGTGTGGAGTCAGAGAGGTTGAACATTTCACTCTGTTACATTCTCAGTCTTGCTCTCACTCATAACAATCTTATTTTTCTTTCTTTCTTTTTTCTTTTTTCTGCTTGGGGATTTCTTATATTCTTCAATCTGTAAGTTAAGAGTTTTCATCATATTTGAAAAATAGCTAACCTCCCATGTTTTTTTTTTTGCTTCATTCTCACTCTCTTTTCCATCTGTTTCTATAGTGACATGTAGACAAATGGTTACAACATTTAAAACATATGGTATTAACCCAAAAATCACTCAGGCTATATGGAGGGTAACAGATCTGCAGTTTGGGGAGAAAAATGTTAATCCTGGGTCAATTTATATCACCTACTTCAATCCACAACACTAATATTAAAACTAATATTCCTATAGAAAAAGTGGAAGAGAGAGTTGAGATTATTTAAAATCTTTAAATAGCCAAGTGTTTAAATATCTTTGCATTCATGTAATAAATCTTATTTTATCAGAATCAATTAATTTTTAATATGAGTTTTGATGTATTGCTGTATTTTGGTATTTATATAAATCCAATCCCATGGAAGATTGGTCTATAGCAAAGATTGGCAAACGTTTTCTAAAAAGGGCCAAGGAATAAATATTTTAGACTTTGCAAGTGAAAAAGTCTGTTTCAACTACTCAACTGCTATTGTAAATGAATTGGTGTGGCCACATTTCAGTTAAACTTGACTTACTAAAATAGGCAATATGCTGAATGGGGCTTGCTGGGTGCAGTTTGCCCATCCTGGTCCACAGAAATTTTTGTGTGTACAAAAAAAAATGTGTATACATGTGTGCACCCATACTTTTTTTTTTACATGTTTTTGATGTTAGGTTATGTCACACACATAACAATATTTCAAAAGTTTTAAAACAATGTGTCCATTATAAAATACATACAGAAAAATATAATTATATATTAACAGGATTCTTCATAGTTCTTAAGAATAAAGTTATCTAACCCAACGCATTCTTAAAGGTTAAATTGTCAACATGTCTTGCTTCCCCATGTTTATTAATCAGTAAATGATTTATAATTATTTATGTTTTTCCTTAATAATTAATTTGCATGTTGATATTTTTTGACATATTGTTATAATTGTAAATTCAATGTCCATTGTAATCTAATAATAGTTACACATCCATTCTCTTCCTGACTATACTTTAATTTATCCTATGTTCTTCTTGCTTAGATTTTGTGATGAATATATATTTTAATGATTCATTAAATAGAATTAGCTTTATTTTATCCAAGCAGCTATTATTTTGCTATTTTATTTATTTACTTCTGCTTTCACTTATATTAATTTCTTCTTTATCTGAATTTATTCAACATCATCATTTTATAGTTGAGTATTAAATTAATTTTTAAGACATGCATAGATTTATGTTTTTTATGTTTATTTTTAAGAATTAAGCTTTTTGTTTTACCTCCTTTTTTATAAATTATATCAAAGCTCTTGTTTTCTTTCATTTTTTTCTCTATTCAGTGATTAGTCTCAGAAATGTTTGTGTTTAATATTTTTTTGAGGTGAGGTTTTTATTGTTTGTTTTTTTTTGCTGTATTCAGGAATAATACCTAATATTAATACCTTATGGTCTAAGATCAATTAAAATCCAAATTTCATTTTTTAAAGCACACAGAGATATTCTTGTGCCTAGTACATGACAATTTTTAACAGTTTGAGAGATTAAATATAGAAATAGATATGGCCATGTCATAAAAAAAGAAACCAAAAAGCAAATTCTGACTAGGTAACAACATTCGTAGCAATTAGTCCAAGAAATTAAGCCACAACCTCTATAGCAATCACCCAAAGTAGCCAAGACCTCATCAATAACTGACAATTTCCATACTTTTGTACTCCCTCCCCCACATCCAATTGATACCAAATGGACAAAGCCAAAAATGCTCCCCTAAACCGTCACATAGGATAAGTTGTTGTTAGTTAGCCCACCTGCAGCTTCCCCAGTCAAAACATGTTTACATGAAGTCTTTCCTTTTTTCCACTGTAAAGCTTTCCCAACCCTCTTCCTTTCTTTGAGCCTCTGCCATTCACAAATGGTGCCTGATTTGCTCATTATATCAAGCTCTAAAAAAAAAAAGGTCTTTGCTTATTTTCATTTGGGTGGTCTTCCTTTGTTTCCACATATTCAGTGGATATTTGACAAGGGTAAGGATTCTCTCTGTCGTGATGTTAATGCTCAACAACTATATGTTCATTTATACATGTAAACACACACATGCACACACACAGACTCACAGCAATCATATGCATACATAAGTACAAATGTGTATTCATCGATATAAACTTTTAACTATGTGTGGAAAAGTGAAGCCATCTGTACCTCTGTCCTGTAGGATCCAGGTAACGATGTTCTAAATCTTAATTCTATGGCCTAAAGAAGCACTGTTCCTCGTGTAGACTTCTTGAATTTGCAGGGAATTTATTCTCCAAAGGGATAGTTAGGCCAAGTTGTCTCTTGTACATTATTTAAAAGCTGCTTCCCTCCCCTGAATGAACAATGTCCCTCAACTTTTGGCAAAGTGCTCAAGAAAAACTCAGTAGGTTATATCCCGGGAAGAGTTCTAGGCATGCTAGTGGAGTGAGGGTTAAGATCAGAATTGATCCAAAATTTTAAATCACGTCTTAAGAGAAACCCAACATATTTAATGCACAGCTTTGTAGATCAAGAAATTGTCTAATCCTTGAATCAGGGTAGAAATGCAGTTACAGCACTGACTTTAAAAAATAATAAATAAGGAAAGAGTTATCTGAAAACTAAAAACTGATATTATGTAAATGAGAGTAGGTTTTAATCAGATGACTGGAGAATGAGGAAGCATTCATCTTCCTCTGACAAGGCTCTGAGAATGGAAAGACCTGGATATGCCTAAAATCAAAAAGAAAGTTACCTAGGGACCCTCAAAGGGATAGTCACGAGAGGTGGCAGACTCAAAAGCAGTTTGCATGCAACTGACATTTCTATGTTCAGATACGGTCAGTTCAGATCATTGTTAATCTACTACCATTCAAGGGCTACAGAAGAGGTGAAGAGATTTCTTTTGGCGCCTAAAAAAGTGGCCTGTTACGAAAACTTGTTTAAAGCAATCTGACATCAGTTTTACACCAGCAAGCAAAGGTTCTTAGACATGGATGGTGCATGTCATTAATTCATATGAGCATTCTGCCCCTTGATGAACGCTCTTGTCTTTAGTTTATTTACAGTGAAGTGATCCAGAGTCTTCTAGGGTGCAGAAAACCTGCGAGGCTCTGTTAATTATTTCACATAAGTTCAATTTTGGGCTTTGAAATATGTTTCACACACCAAATGAATTTATGGAAAATTTATATTATTATTATTATTATTATTATTATTATTATTTTAATTATAACCACACACACACACAAAAATAAGAAACAAAACTTCTTCCTGAAGTCAACCAGTGTTTAAAACTATCCTAAACTAATTTGGATTCCTATTATGGGCAACTTATTTAAAAAAAAACACAGTTAACCAGCCATGAATATTTCTGAACTCCAGAGAAGTTGAGTTTTCATCCTGGAAAGGAGACTATTTTTCTTTGATGCTTTTAGGTCTTACTTTTCTGCAACTAAGATGTGTATTTACAGGGAGAACAGGAAAGAGAACTGAGTCCATGTTCCTAATAAAATTTGAATGAATTGGTGAGCCTTCTGAAAATTTATTGTCCATATCTACCAAGAGTTTCATGAGTTATACTAGAAAATGTAGACAACTATGAAATAAAAGAACTGTTCTGGGGAGCTTACTTCTTATTTTTCCTATATCTTTTATGGATGCTAGTATGAGAATTTATTTCTAATCTTATCTTTTTGGAACAAATTATTATGCTTTCATGACACCTAAGTGAAAATTGAATTGGGGGCACAAGGAATCTCACAAAATTCTGCAAGTCATGTGGTACAGGAGAATTGGTTTCAAACTCAAGCTGTATGGTTCTAAAAAAATATAATGATCTAGAGATTTTACAACATTGTGTATCCCTTTTAGATCATATGACAAAGGTATAATGGATAATGACCTATTGAAATTGGGGTAAAGAACTGATAAAACAACATGAAAATACCAAAACGAATGTTAGTTATCTTAAGCTAGTTGCTGCTGTCTCTGACATAGCCAAAAATGCAACAAGAAATTAAAAAGCAATACAAACTGAAAACGTTCTAAAAATATTATTTTATAAATAAATATGAATATAATTAAACTTTAAAGGTATTTTTAATATCAAATATATTTATTTTGTGCTCTTTTTTATCTACTCCAATTTCATTACTATTCAATCACTCAACTTTGTGATTTGGATCTTACACATTGCTTATTCAAAACAGGTTTTGAAGTTCCTCAACTCTGAATTTCAGTTAAATTACAGTTAATTATGATTGCATACTGGCTGCTAAGAAAATAACAGACAAACACATGACATGCAAACTGATTCTAATTATGAAATTCACGTATTTCTTGGCTGTCGAGAGTATTTACCTATCTCTAAATGGTGTTCTCGAAATTAAATCCATTCTTAGACCTCCCTAATTGCTTCTGTTATGTCTATTCATATAGCTTTACTCCCCTTTAAGTCTGCAGTGGCTCTCTTATTGATATAAAAATTTTGTAACCTATGGATATTGATCACAATCTTCTTAAAGCTGCTTTTAGATTTCATTCACATTTTCTTGGTTAGATATTCTTGAGGCCTTACTAGGTTTTTCTTATTTTTAGATTTACACATGTAAAATCATGATGAGCTTCATGCCTGGAACAGAGTAGGCTGTAAGTAAATGCTGGCTACCATGTAATCTGCAGTTTGTGATGGATGGAAAGACTTGCTACCAATTTGGTTTTGGGTTTTATTCTGTATCTTTATTTTTCTCAGATCAGGTCTTCTGGCTTTCTCAAATATCTAATTTTGTATCATCAACTGAATTGTTTCATCAAGTGATGTGAACCTACCATTAGGATGGTGGGAATCATCTAATTTACTCTTTTTGTATCAAAATAATAATGAAACTGCCACTTACCATTCGCATCACACATTGCAAATTACAATATTTTCTATGTAGCATATTGTCTTATTTCAGCTTCAAGGAATGCTATGAAGCAAGAAGGGTAGTTATTGTTAGTCATTCTTTACCTCATTTTATTGTTAAGAACCCTGAAACCCAGAGATATGAGTTGATTAGCTCAAGGTCAGCCAGCCAAGTGGCAGCAGAGACAAAAACTCCAGCTCAAGAGTTTTAGCCTTTGGTCTGGTGCTCTTTTTACTACAACATACATCCTCCTGGATCACCAGCCCTCTGACATTTTTAAACAACTGGCCTAAGTTACTCCCACCTTTTGCTCATCATAGTCTGGCTTAAATTTCTGCAGTTGAGAAATATGAGGCACTCAAGAACGTGATGATTAATCCATCCCAAATTCATAGACTGGGATTTTGACATTTCAGAATCAATCAAAGCTCTTTGGCAAGCAATTAGGGAAGCATTAAAACAGCAACAACAATAACAAAAAAACCCCAAAACTATTTTTACTTCAAGTTTCTCTGTGAAAGGAAACAAACAAATTAAACACACACTGTCATAATACAAATTACTTTTTTATAACAATCCACATGGTATTTATGAAACTTATTCTTTGTCATGTAATTTGGGAGGTAAGGCTGAAAGGAACATTTGAGGTCAAATAAATTAATTAAACCTATACACAGTGAGGCAATTTCTAAATGCTAGTTGATAGCAACTATGGCCTTTTAAATTTATTAATTATAGACTTACCTGATGATATATTAGGAATGGTTACAGATAAACTACAAAAAGAGAGAGAGAGAGAGAGAGAGAGAGAGAGAGAGAGAGAGAGAGAGAGAGAGAGAGAAAAGCCTTAAGTCAAGAAATCAAGAAATCAAGGGAGAGTTACACTTGCAGCTGCCACCACTCCAGAGATGGAATATTCCTTTAAGATTGCACATTCTAATGTTCTCATTGCACTTATAAGAAAGCCAAAGACTGCAGAAGGAAAGGCCCATAGAGAGAAAATGAAAACATGCCATGGGCAGAAATAGGACTGAAATTCAAGTCTGCTGCCTTCTGTTTCTTGTTTTTTTCTTCATTTTTGTTTGTTTATTTCTTTGGTTCGGTTTGGTTTGCGTGTTTTTTTGTTTGTTTGATTGTTTTAGTATTTCTTCTTCTTTTTTAGAGTTTTGTGGTGTTTTTTTTTGTGTGTGTTTTTTTTTTTTGTTGTTGTTGTTGTTGTTTTTTTAACTTTTTATTTATTTTAAGTGTATTTTTCCAGGACCCATCAGTTCCAAGTCAAGTAGTTATTTTAATCTAGTTATGGAAGGTGCAGCTCACAGTGGCCCATGTGGGGATTGAACCGGCCACCTTGTTGTTAAGAGCACCACACACTAACAAACTGAGCTAACTGGCTGCCCCTGGTTTGGTTTTGATTTTGTTTGTTTGTTTTGTTTTTTTTTTTGTTTTTTTTTAATAATGCCATGCTATCTCTAGCTCTCACCCCTTCAGAGAATCCTCCAAAATAACTGAAACAAATACCACTGTCAACCTATGTATGGCACCTAATGGAAAATTAATTGATTAATTAGTTAATAAATAATTTATTGAGTGCTGTGGAAATGAAGACCACACAAATGAGAAGAAGCAAAGACTATTTATTCAGAGCTTGCAATAGCAAGGGGCTCAGTCACCAGCTTTTGTGTTTTGGCAGAGACTCAAGGGCAGGCAGAGTAGGGAAAAAGTTTTAAGTGGAAAAATACAGAAGGCTTTAGGTATGATTGGAAACTATTACCACAGGGAAGCTGAAGACAGGCTGTTTAGAAGTAGGGCATCCCATGTGTTTGGTTAGGGGTGTATATTTACCTTTTCTATTGGTCCTAAATTAGAAGTGGGTCAAATATTAGGAAAACTGTCAGTTATTAATCAAGTGCTGGCCGTTTGGGGCTTACTGCTATATGGGTTATGGTTTGGCTTCATGGACTGGCTGCTACAGGTAGAATTCTGACTGTATGGTTATACAGGTAATAAGTTGGATTCCTGAGCTGATTCCTGTAGATTGTGGATCACAGTTCTGTTTTTTTTATGTATGTGCTGGCCATTGACTAAAGACTAAATTTTTATATTTAGTCTTTCAGTCCCCCCTTTTGATTAAGCCCTTACTCAAATGGTTGAACAATTCAGGGAATGGTAAGGACGTATATCTTCACTGCTCAGAGATTGTTCAGTCATCTTTATAATCAACTATAAAACCAGAATCTTGTGTTACAAGATTTTCTTGAATCCTTTGTTGTTTTAAGATTATCATGGTGATGATGTAATCGGAGTGAGCCTGCATAGAAGCATTTAAAACACTGGATAGAAGGCGACAGACCAGAATTATGGCCACTATGACAGGAACAAGAACAATTAACAGTCCTTGGAAGGTGTTTCAAATGGTATTTGCCCAACCCAGGTCAAAAACACAAACACACACATACAAAAAAACAAACAACAACAACAACAACAGAAAAAATCCCATAGGTCATGCAGATCAGCTTTATAAAGTCAAAAAACTTTTTCATTAAACCTGTCCCATCTTGCCTGTTTCATTAATCCAAGGACAACAGAAGTATTAGCAATGGCACAGACACCAACCAGCACAACTAGTCAACAAGAAACTTAGAATAATGTGATTATCCACTAGTACTTGTGCCAGTGAGTTGAGACCAATCTATGTTTCATGTAGGGCAGAGGTAGTGTCATTAATAACTTGACAAGAGTTAGTGGTGTCTAACAGTCTTTTCTATTTGTATGATTCTCACCAATGGAAATACTGCTCTGATTGCATAAACAATGAGTGAGTAATTCCTCTAGGGAGTGTGTCTGAATAACTAAAAGAGGCTTCATTTTGCAGCTCTTGTCTGAATTGGGATTTCCACATTTTATAATTTATAGAATTAGAATTAAGGTTTATGTGTACAGACAAATCTCAGATATTATTCCTAAAATATATGACTTGTTAGTCTGAGGCAACAGTGCCAGGCATTCTGCCCACAAAGAAAATAATATCTATTGGGGGCATGTGGAGATCCAGAAAAATAGGTGTTGTTCATGGATGAGGTCAGAACATTGGTCGTGTGTTAGCTGGGTTACATAGTTGGATCTCTGTTAATCTCTTCCAGGTGGTATTTGTCCCATCACACTATGAAGGTTTTTTAATTCAAATTTGAAATTTTCTAGAGTCTCATCAGTAGATTTAATAATAGTTACTTTTTCTGGGAAAGGCAAACACTGTTGTGTCACAGGTTGATTTATTTAAGGTCAATTACCTTTATAGGTGCAAATGGAAATGTCATCAGCTATAATATGCTGTGGTCTCATTTGATGAAACTGGAATTGGCCAGAAGTTCCTATCATGGGGATCTGGTGATAAATGGCATATCAAACAATTAGTAAGACTCAGGGAAGTGGCTACTGTTTGGGGTGATATAAGGATGGCATTAGAATGAGTGTGATCTGACCTAATGGTTATAATAAAAAAGGAATAAAAAAGAAAAAGACACATCATGGGTGGACAACAACAACGTATCTATAGAAAATGAAAACATGAATCATGAATGATTATAAGCAAAGAGATTAAAAAGAAAAAAACAGCAATAATATAGGGATCTTGATCTGACATTTTTGATGGAAGCTATTCCAATGGTCTTTGGACAGCTCTGTGTTTCTGGAGAGCTTATACTTCTGGAGAATCTCTGAGAATCTTCAGGTTGAGGTTCTCTATTAGAGTGGCTTTCCAAATATGTGGAATTCTAAATGTTCTCTTGAGTTCAGAAATGTGAATCCAAAGATTGACCCCTGGAGTTTCACTGCAATATTTGCCATTAACAAGACCTGATCTTTGTCCCTTCCAATGAAGTTCAAGAGCAGTTTTTTCTCTGATATTCCTCCCAATAAACAAAATCTCCTGGCGGAAGACCATGAAGAGATTGCAAGGAAGATATTTAGGTAGCTGGCCTTAACCTGTTGGTAATAGCACGGTGGGTACCACATGAGTACTTTGCAATATTTTGCCATGTCTGCATGAAGTAGGTCAAGTCTAGAATCAGAGATATAATCCCTAGAGGCATGGGCCTTCCTATTACCAATTCATAGGGGAAGTAGACCTTCCTCATATTTATAAGGGAGTTGGCCAGAAAGGTTAGTGGGAGTACTTTTGGCCAAGGGAGCTCAAAGTTTTCTGAAAGTTCTGCTAATTTTAATTAGGGTGCCAACTGTCCTTTCATTCTTTCCAAAAAATTGTGGATGAATGGACAGTGTAGCTCATGACTAAGGGATAATGTCTTACAGAGTTTTTTTTATTTTATTTTTTATTTTTATTTTTTTTCCCAAAAATGATTCCCATTAAGTATGTACCTCAATGACTTGATACAAAATTTGCGATGCCCAGATTGCAAATACAAAATTAAGCAGTGTTTAAGTGGCTGTAAGAACTGTAGCTTTCTTGACAAGAACATGCTTCAACCAATCCTGAAATATACATAAATTAACTACAACATATTAAAATCCAATGTGTGGTGGATGTTGGATAAAGTCTGTACGGTAGTGTTCAAAGGGTGCTTGAAGCTCTGGGTCCTGGCCTTGTCCCACCTTTACAGTTTTTCCAGGATTATGTTGCTGAAAGCTGACCCATGACTCTAAAATAATGTCAGTTGTCTTTTTCAAAGTTTCCCCACCAATGTTGATTTAAAATATTAACCAAGTTGTCATTCCATGAGAGTAATTTATAGATAAACTTAACTATTATTCATGCGCAATCATCTGGTGCCCCCAAGCAGTCATCTTGATATTGCCAGAGATTATTTAAGAGAAGTACAGCAAGATTTTTTTCCATCCTTTCTCCTCAAATTCCGGGGCTAAGTGTTGGTATTTTATAGTAGCCTCTTTGAATTCCTCCAGAGATCTATCGTTTGAGAGTTTAGATAAGATAATACTCTTGGTTAAATTTACTTACTTGCCATAATGACTTGCTGTAGAATTTCCTTTATTTTCCAGATCGTCTCTTTTCACATGGGCCTCAACCTTTATAATAGCTATTCCTTTAGTAGGAGTGAATCTAAAAGTTCCTTACCTTGTCCATTTTTGATGAGGCTTCCAGCAGAGGTGAGAAACCTCCTTTGTCTCCAAACCTTCCCAAAGTCATGCACTACTCACAGAGTATACCTCTATCTGTGTGTGTCTTTACTCTGGTCTTTGGCGAATTGACAAACTATAGTAAGTGCAGCAAGTTCTGTCACTGGACCTGAATTTCCCTCAGGTATAGTTCTATATTAAAGGAGAGCTTAGGTTATTGATGGCATACTTTCCTTGTTAACCTCCAGTTTCAGTTTGAAAGTATGATCCATCAACAAATTATATTACGTCAGAGTTTTCAATAGGATTCTCTAATAAACCTGAGAGAGGCATAGATTTTCCCCTAACCTGGGTAAATCAATCATTAGGCTCCTCTGATGATAGGGGCAAGAGAATGATGGGATTCAGGATGTTGTAATATGAAAAGCAATGTAAAGAAAAGAGAGGAACAGAATCTCCTTAGTGGTTAATCAGCTGACTGAAATATATTTTGTGCTCTCAGTCAGTGGCTATGTCTGCACTGCATGAGGAACCATGAGTTTATTTAGGGAGCCTAGAAATAGTACATCAGAATCATCAAGTTTTGCAGCAGCAACTATTGGCCTAAAACAAGGGGACTAAGCCTTTGCAACTGGGTCAAACGTAAGCTATAGTAAGGTATGGGTTTTGTTGGTTCCCATGAAGCTGAGTTAAAACCCTGAGACTTCTCAAGGGAAGTCACACATACAAGTACATATGTAAAATGACTTTTCGTAGTTAAAGGTGCAGTGATAGTTATAGATATGTGTCAACTTAACTCGGCCACAGGTGCCCAGATATTTGTTCCAACATTATGCTTGTTGTTTCTGTGAGAGTGTTTTTGCATAAGATTAACATTTAAATAAGGAGACTGAGTAAAGGAGACTTCTTCCATAACATGGTGAGCCCCGGGATTCATTTGCGGTCTTGACTAGAACCAAAGGCTCACCCTTTCCCTAGAAAGAGAGAAGTCTCCTGCCTGCCAGCCTTCAGTCTGGAACATCAGCTTTTCCCGCCCTGATGGCCTTCAAACTGCGACGTTAGCTCTTGTTTCAACACAGTCTGCTGGCCTTTCAATCCAAAATGGGACATTGGCTTTGAAGATTTTAGACTAGCCTGACTCCATAATCTTATGAACCAATTCCTTATAATAAATATCTACCTATCTATCATCTGTCTATTATCTGTCTATACACACACACACACACACACACACACACACACACACACACACACACATACACACACACACAGACACACACATCTTTTTGGTTCTGTTTCTTTGGATAATTCTAATACAGATTTTGGTACCAAGATTGGTAATAGAAGAATAGAACCATAAGGATGAACTATCTAAATTGGTTCTGGGGTTTCTGGAATGGGCTTTCTAATCTGATTAGGTTTAAAGACACAAATACTCTATTTCTAATAATAAAGAGAGCACTCAAAATCCTTAGCATAATCTGGCAATAGAGTTACACAAAATATCTCCATTAAATATTTCTAATCAAATGCTTAGACGCAAGGACTAGGTGACCATGTATGTGATACTTTTGAAAATTGTTGTCAAACTAATGAGTTTAAAGAGATTGTCTGGTTGCTCCTAATGTTGCTGGACAAATTAGGGAAATAAAAAGATGAGATAGAGATTTAAATACCCTGTGCAGGTGCCACATAAATGACCAGAAAATTTCTATGTCTCCCTTGAAAGAGATCCTTTTCCCTGCAGCTACAGGGCTGAGATTGTTGAAAACCAAACTGAGAATCTCATCTTGCAAATGGCTGAATTACAATACAAATTTAATTCCTAGCCTCAAAGAGTTTGTACTGTTAAAGTAAAGGTGCTGATTAGGAAGGAATGGGATGCTGAAAGTTAGAATTGTGTTGTGTGGGAAGACCCAGAAGGAGGTTGGGGTATTGAGCCACTAAATTCTGATGAGTCTTCTTTGCCAGTAGAAGCAATCTCTTCACTCCCACTAGAAGTGATCTCCCCACCCCTATTAGAAATGGCCTCTCCACCCTCATCTGAAGGTATAACCCTGTATTGCCTGAGGAAACTGTAATGGTCTCCCCTGAAGTAGTGGCCTAATAAGACAATGTTGGTTCTTTTCAGAACCCAACACCCGTTTTTGCCTCTAGACCTATAACTAGACTCAAGTTGGTATGGTTCTCAAGGTGAAGCACAAAAGATGACCCAGGGAGAGGTACACTACACTCCAAGAGCACCACTTGTGTTGTCTAATTTATACAGACAGATGTGTTGGGAATATATGTGAGTATGAATATTCATAGTGTGGGATAATAATAGAAGAAACATAAAATTAAATCAGGCTGGATTTATTGATATGGGCCCACTAAACAAAGATTCTGCATAAAATGTAGAGCTCAGGGAGATACAAAATGCTCTAACAATGTATTTGTTTGGTTGGCTGAAACAGGAACAGAAAGGTGACTCACAGTGAGTAAGTTAGAAATACCAGACCTGCCTTGGTTTTATGTAGGGGAAGGGCTTCAGAGGCTTAGGGAGAATGGGAAGTTAGAGTGGATTTGTTATTTACAACCTACTTAGGCATCCTGGGAGGGTCCAGAAGATATACTTTTTACCACAAAATGAGAAATAAATTTGTGAGGGAAGCCCCAGTATCCTTGAGAGCTCAGTGATTATTCTTCTTTATGGACAGATGTTACAGTGCAAACTGTGGTTATTGAACTGGAAAACCTGAATGTAAAGGGAGTAATTATATCCTGGGGTATCGGAGGCCAATTGGTGACACTCAAACACCAAAGGTAATATGGGCATGGTTACTGTATTAGAAAGCAGAGTAAAGCAGAAATCAAAATTGTCTGATTCTTGCAGACGTGTATTGGCTAGTTGATCACAGTGTTTCTAGAAGTGAAATATATAGAAAACCTAGTAAATTCTTACTCTCACTGTAAAATCAGAAAAGTTCTAGGTCAAGTGAACTGAAATCATAAAACAGAGAGCCATGGCCCCTTATCCATTCCCAGACATGAGCCAGTTTACAAACACAGAACCCTTTAAATAAAAGGAAGTCTAGGTCCCCTTGAGAAAGAACCTGGTACATTGCCAAAATTTTACACTATTAAACTTTCGCCCAGCTTTCTCCAAAGGGAGCCAGTATTACAATGATAACTGTGCATTGAAGGAAAGGGAATAATCAAACCTTTCAGGGTCTACTGGACACTGGTTCTGAACCAAAACTAATTCTAAGAGACTCAAGATGTTACTGTGGTTCACTGGTCAAAATAGGGTCTTATGGAAGTCAGATGAACAATCAAGTTTTAGCTCAGATTTTTGTTAAAATGGCCTCAGTTGATCCCTAAACCCATCCTGTGGTTACTTTCCAGATCGGAATGCATACTTGAAATAAACATAATCAGCAGCTGTCAGTATCCCAACATTGGTTCCTTGTGGAGTGAGGGCTATCATGGGTTTAAGTCCATATGGAAGCCACTAGAATTGCCTCTAACTAGGAAAATAATAACCAAAAGTAATGCTGCATTCCTGGAAGGATTGTCACCACGGCCAATGACATAAAAGACGTAGGAGTGGTGATTCCCACCACATCCCCATGCAAGTCACCTATTTGGCCTGCACAGATCTTAGAGGAAGACAGTGGATTAGCATGAGTTCAACCATGTAGTGACTCCAATCACAGCTGCTGTACCAAATGTGGTTTCCTTGCTTCAGCAAAATAACATATACGCTGTTTCCTGATATGCAGTTATCAATCATGAAAATGCCTTTTTCCTCCATATTTTTAAACAAAGACAACCAGAAGCAGTTTGCTTTCAGCTGGTAGCCAGAGCTACACCTCCAGTGTTGTACATCAGGGGTATATTAGTTCTCCAGCCCTATGTCATAATTTAGTTTGCAGGAAATGAGTGCCTTTCCCTTCCACATGATATCACACGGATCCACTATACTGCTGACAATATACTGGTTCAATCAGGTAAGCAAGAAGAAGCAACTACTCTGGATTTATTAGTAAGACATTTCCGTGTTGCAGGTGGGAAATCTGACAATCACTAAGGGACTTGTGACTTCAGTGAAATATCTAGGAGTCAGTTATGTGCAGCATATAGAGATATCCCTTCTGGAAAGAAGGGTAGTTTGTTGCCTCTGGCCCCTCCAGCAATCAAAATGAGACACATGCCTAGTGGGCCTCTTGGAGTTTGGAGACAAAATATGTCTCATTTAGGTGTGTCATTCTGGCCCATATGCCAATTGACCCATCAAACTGCCAGTGTTGAGTGGGTCCCAGAACAAGAGAAGGCTCTGCAGCAGGTCCAGGTGCTGTGCAGGTTGTTCTGCCACTTGGCCATGTGACCCAACAGATTTGATGGTGCATTGAAGTGTCAGTGTCAGAATGCTGTTTGGAGCCTTTGGCAGACCCATTTAGGTAAATCATTACAGGCCCTTAGGATTTTGGAGCAAAGCTCTGCCATCCCCTGCAGATAACTACTCTCCTTTTGAGAAAGATTTTAGCTTACTACTGGGACCCAACAGACTGAACACTAAACATCGGTCCACCTAGTTACTATACAGTTTGAGCTGTTCATCATGAACTGGGTTATACTGACCCACCAAGCCATAAATTTGGGCATGCAGAGCAGCATTCCACTATCGAATGGAAATTATATATACATGATTGGGCCTGAGCAGACTCTGAAGACACAGATATGTTACATGGAGAAGTGGCCCAAATGCCATCGTCTCACTTCAACCACACTACCTTCTTTATTTTAACCTATACCCGTTGGCCTCAAAGGGAGTTCTCTACTATCATATGACAGAGAAAGGGAAGACTTATTCCTGGGTTACAGAGAGTTCAGTAGGATATGCCAGCATCACCCAAAAGTTGAAAGCACCATTTTCCCTTTCTGAGACATCCATGAAGGAGAGTAGTGAAGGGAAATCCTCCCAGGGGGCAGCATTTCAAAAAGTGCTCCTGGTTGTTCATTTTGCTTGGAAGGAGAAATGGTCAGATGAGTGATTATATACCAATTTATGTATCCAATAATTTGGTTGGAGGGTCTTGGACTTAGAAGGAACAATATTGGAAAATTCATTACAAGAAAATTTGGGGAAGAAGTATGTGGATTGACCTCTATGACTGGGCAAAAACAAAACAAAACCAAAACAAAAAACATGCAGACCTTGGTGTCCAAAATGAATGCCCATCAAAGGGTGATCTCATCAGAGGGGGACTTTAGTAATCAAGTGGATGAAGTGACCTGTTCTGGGGCTCCTGGTTAGCCCCCTTTCTCAGACAGCCCGTCATCACCTAATGGGATCATGAACAAAGTGGCCTTGGTGGCAGGGATGGAATATATATTTGAATTAAATATGGACTTCCACTCACCAAGGCTGACTTGGCCAAGGCCGATACTGAGTGCCCAGTCTGCCAGCAGCAGAGACCAACACTGAATCCCTGATATGGTATCACATCAGCCAGCTACTTGATGGCAGGTTGATTACATTGGACCACTTCATTGAATGGGCAGTGTTTTGCCATTACTGAAATAAATTCACTCTGGGTACAGATTTGTATTTCATGGACATGATGAATCTACTACAACTATCTGCTGTAGACTTACAGAATGTCTTATCCACCATCACAGTGTTCCACACAGCATTACTTTTGATCAAGGTACTCATTTGACAGCAAAACAAAAAGTGGAGAAATGAACCCATGCTCATAAAATTCACCAGTCTTACCATCCTGAAAACAGGTGTCGTGATAGAACGATGTACCATCCTGAAATGGGTGGCTTGATAGAACGATGGAATGGCCTTTTGAATAGTAAATGACTGTTAGCTAGGTGACAATACTTTGCAGGGCTAGGGTAAGGTTCTTCAGAAGGCTGTATGAGTTCCAAATCAGTGTCCAATATTTGGTTCTGATTCTCCCAGAACCAGAATTCACAGATCCAGGAATCAATGGATGGAAATCAGAGTTACACCATTCATTATTTTTCCTAGTGACTCACTAGCAAAAATGTTGCTTTCTATCCCCATGGCCTTATTCTCTGCTTGTCTAGAAGCCTTAGTTCCAAAGGGAGTAATACTTCCACTAGGAGACACAGCGATGACTCTATTGAACTAAAAGTTAAGACTGCAGTCCAGCCACTTTAGGCTTCTCATAGCTCTGAACAAAGAAGGGAACTACTGTCCTACACTAACCAGGGGGATTGACCCTGACTCCCAAGAGCAAAATGGACTACCACTGCACAATGGCGATTCCTTAGGTTGTCTCTTAGTGTGACCAGGTCCTCTGATGAATAACAATGGAAAAAAGCAAACTGATTCAAGTGGGACTATTAATGGCACAGACCCTTTAGGAATAAAGGTTTGCATTACTCTAGTAGGTAGACAACCATGGCCATTCAAGGTGCTGGATGGAAGGAGGTTGTTATATGTACCAGCTACAACTACATGATCAGTTACAGAAACAGGACTGTAATTATAGTGAGTATGTACTTCTTGCTCTGTTATTAGTATGTTTGTATAATATCTTTCTATCTCTTTGTTGTCCTCACTCTCTTACCCCCTTTTTGTATACGATATGTTGAGTTTATATCGTAGTGTTTAAGTATTATTCACTTTACATCATAGTATTTAAGCTATAGACTATCAAAGAGAAAAGTAATCATCACTCAAGGACTTTACTTTCTTTTCTCAGGAAGAGAATAGTGTATATTCGGTTGTACAAAGGTAAGTTGTATCATGTTCTTCAGGTGTTCATTTAATATTACAATTCCATTTATTGAGTCTCTCCCTATTATATTTTCCGAAGTGGTATTGCAGCACAGAAAAAATTGAGTTTCTGTCAAGGGCCCAAGGGTTAAGGGTTGGGAGTTAGGAAAAATCTGTGGGTTATTTGAAATACCATCAGTGTGGTAGTTCTAAGTCAAGGAAGAAATTGAGCAAAGATGGCATGGTTCAGTGTAAAAACAGAACAACTTTATATACCAGGGACTAATGACGGTGGCCATTTGTATTTATTATTAATTCATCTTTAGTGTTTAAGGTTATGACAGCATATTGGGTGCTTTCTTTTTCAGAGCCTCCTCATTGATCTTAATTGATGGATTTTTCTTTCACTTGGTTTTTCTTTTATAAGATGAGACAGTCTTTTTTCCAGTTTCTCTTCTGTTTACTATTTTTATACGTGTTCTTGCCAGTAGGTGGTTGGGTGGAAAATGGGCCACCTAGGTGTTTGAACTGCAGGGCCACAACTTACTTTGGGTTCTGTCTCGTACTTGTTCTACAGTCCTTTCAAAATGTTCTTCCAGGTGTTGTAGTTCAGCTAAAGGAGCTATATCTAATTCTGATTTCTGTTTCTTTAATTAAGTCTCCAATTTCAGGTTTAACTCCATTTACAATCTGCCATTAAATGACTGCTGTTACATCAGTACTTTCTTTAACTCCAGAATATTGTTGGCGGATTTTTTTCTAGTCTGTTCTGAATATCTCTTATAGTTACCTTTTCGTTTATTTTCATGATTGAATTCTGGTTCAATTTGTTAGTATTAAAAATGTTTTAGGTATTTTTTTTTTTTTTTTTGGACTTTTGACCTACTATACTGCCCCCTTTTTTATGATCTCTGGTTTTTTGTAGAAAGTTGGATCTTGTAAGTCCCTTTTTGTACCAGCCCAATCAAGTTTTGCCATTCGGGATTTAGCATCTGTGGTTTTGACATGTGTAGAAACTGATACAAGTCAGATAACCCTGAGTCATATACAACCAAAATAATTCTAAATGCTTCTTTGAATGTTTGCATATCTTGTTTAGGTTCAGGGGAATTTTAGTTATAGGTATTAATTTAACTTGTGTCCATGTTTTAAATTTTACTGTTAACTGTATACCTAGGTCATGGGAAGGATAAACTTTTAGAGGCAACTTGCATTTTGGATTTTAGGAGAGTTGTTGGAGTTATGTAGGGGATCTGGACAGGAGGAAAAGGAAGGAGGGGTAGACAGAGTTGTGTAACAGGAGCGATCAGAAGATTAAGGGGGATGAGGGAGGAGTAGACGTGAAGGAGTAATTGGAGGGCAACAATAGGGAGAATATACTAGGAGAATGAATCTAGTTTGTCTTGCTTAAGTTTGTTAAATTAATCACTAGCTTCGAGCAAAGAATATTTTATTGAAGCAATTTTTGATTCAAAATTTTGTTTGGAGACCTCTGCAAACCAAACAAAAAAATCCTTTCCCTTTGGGTGTGATAAATTCTTTCCCCAAGCTCTTCTAAGATGTTTCTGAAATAAATAATTTTGTTCAAGTGAAATGTACCCCAAAGTGGCCACTGAAGTCCCAAATTATCCTTGATGAATTTATACCATTTAGAAATTCAGTTGCAAGAACTGAGATTATAGTGAGAGTACATATAAGAAGCAGAAGTGTTTTCTAGAAGAGGAGAGGATTTATATTTTGATAACCCAATGAAAGCTAGCAATAGTCAGTAAGAATATAATATTTGTGCACCTCATGTCTCAGGCTCCCCAACAATTTGGCACGTGAAAAACTTGATAGAATATTTCTGTCTGGATCAAAGCCTAGGTCTCAGGATTAGCAACAACAACAACAACAACAACAACAAACATGAGATGAAAAGAAAACTTCATAATGCTTTCTTGGTAACCCACGGAAATGTCTGTCCAAGAATATGACTGTCTGGTAACAACCTCATATCCTCTGGTCTGTGAGGAGAGCTTGTACTTTAGGCTTATAGGGCTATGCCTATGTTCTAGTCTATGATTCTCCTTCCAATGGCAAAAACCACTTTTAACAGTAACACAAAAGTGAGCACAAAGGGGTAAAAAGGGATAGAATCTAAGTTTATGATATAGTATAGTATGTTATATAGGTTATTGTATTCCTAACTCTTCCCCTCCCCCCAAAAAAAATTATTGTTCATTTATCCCTTGTTATGGACTAGATTCACCATCTACCTCACATATAACAGAAAAGCTAAGACCATCACATCTTTCATTTTTGCAAGAGTACCCAGTTTTCTTTGTAAGAATACTTCAAGCACACTAAAATCTTCCCTAGCTCCATAAATGGTAGGTGAAATACCTGACCTGAAGTGGACTTCCCACTAGCTTCCTTGTGAAGGCATATTTTTTACCAATCTTTGAGAAAAATGAGGAGTTAAAGTAATATGCTCTTGATATCCTCAAAATGTTGTCCAGCAATTGTGCTTGCCCATGAAAAGTAATTTGGAATTGATCATACAGCCTATAGAGAAAAATAAGAATCAAAACAAACCAAAATGAAAGAACCTAGTACAGAAATAATCTGAAATAAGAAAATCTCTCCCTAATTGTATTGGTTGTGGTTATGTATAAATGTAGCCTAGCACCTAGATATTTGGCATTGTGATAATAATTGTTCATCAAAATATTGTACATAGAAACAAAACTTAAAATTATTGAAAATAATACATGGTCTTACTAATTAATGTTATAAGTTAGAATATTCTTTTTATTATTCATTTTTCAGTTACAGTTGACATTCAGTATTATTTTATACTACTTTTAGGTGTGCAGCATAGTGGTTAGACATTTTTATAATTTATGCAGTGATCCCCCCAATTAGTATAGTGCCCACCTAGCACACCATACATAGTTGTTGAAACATTACTGACTGTATTCTCTATGCTGTACTTTATATCCCTGTGACTATTTTATAACTACCAATTTGTATTTCTTTGCTCCATCACATTTTTCACCTAGCTACCCAACCCCCTCCCTGAGACCATGAGTTTGTTCTCTGTATCCATGAGTCTCTTTCGGTTTTGTTTGTTTGTTTATTTTGTTCTTTAGAAAATTCTTAAATAAAGATTAAGACTTCATTTATGGATATAGATGGAGCCACAGATCTCACTTAAAGTCTTTACCAATAATTATACAATTAGTACCATTGGATACAAAAAGAAATTGACCCAGGACTGGGGTGCACTCTGTGACATGTGGCCGTAAGTAACAGCTAAAATCCCCTCTTTCATGAAAGCTCCTTTAACCTCACTCCTCTGATGTTACCTACTGCTGTGTATACACCAATCTTACGAATTTCCATTTTTAAAGTTTTTATGTTGGTATATTTTTTTCATTATGTGCTGTGTACTCCATCATTTGCAGGTGGGTGCTATTACTTATTTTTGAACGTAATATTGGTACAAAGTTTGGGATATGTTAAGCATTTAGAATCCATTGGTTCAATGAGGGAGTTTTCCTACCATAATCACAGTCTTCAATTGCCATTTCATGCTACAGTCTCATAAAGTGAAACACTTCTGTTAGTTCACTTGATATTCAAAGTTATGGCCGTGAGGTAAATCAGTCAAAGTTCATTGGCACCATTTGATATGTCAGAAGACAAACCCAAGAGTTAAGCTACCTTCTCAAGTTACCATTACAAATAAGTGAGTTCTAAACTAAAATAAATGTTATTTGATTCCTAATGAGTTCCTTCCTACCATTTTCCTGGGCAAATAATGGATAACACAACATTCAGACTGTATCTATCTTACTGTCTTAGACAATGAGTAGCATCGAGGCTACTGAGGATATGTTTTCAACACTAACCTAAATTTGCTGTCCTTATGAGTTTATAGAATTTCTAATAATATTAGTACACATGTTTGTCCCCTGTACTTATGTAATCCTTAATAATGCACTTTAATGTACTATAACCATGAACTGTATGAGTCTCAGAGGGAGGAGGCCATCTAATGTCCACATTATTCCAGAGAACAAGTAGGGGTAGAAAATTATGCCTTCCTACAGCAGGGCCCTTGGAGGGAAGAGTATGAATTTGTCACCAAGCTACTTCAGGGCACCACGGTATCTTAGGTCATGGCTTTTTTTGTTTTATATTCAACAGTGTAGTAAAAACTTTCATTCTTATTAGTGTTCCTTCAGGATCCCAAATATATATTTCCTCATATATCTCCTCTGCTTAAAATTCTCTGGTGTTTTCCTCCCCTAGTATAACATCCTCTTATTATCTTATTCTAACTTCCCTGCCTGGCCTCAAACCCCAAATTTCTTCTATCCACAAGCTCTGGTACTTATTTAGAAGTCTATTCACTGTCCCTATGATTTTCCAATCCTGTTCATCCCCAATATTTTTATTCACCTTTTCCTTTTGGTAGATGATCTATTTCATGAGGAAATTCTGCTTTCCCTCTTCTTTGAATAGTAAGCTGCTACACTTTTTTGCAATGGTCACTTTCTCTGAGGACTCCACAATTGCCCCAGACAGCTAACATTCCCTTCTAGTATTTCAGTGAATCTTAGAAAGATTCTAAAACCCTGAGGAGTAAGTTTGTGTTTTATTTGCCTTTTTCTCTCAAGGACCTTAAATAGAGTCTGAAATCAAAACACACAAATATGTATTTTTTCAGTGAATTAATTGAATGTCCCATTTCCCAGTAGACACCAGTGTAGCCACTTAAAGTTAAAGGACCTGATTTCATCCATGGTTGGCATACTATATACTATGTGGCATGAAGGTTAAGACATAGGCTTTAGAGCTGATGCCCTAAGTTTAAATTCTGTCTCTGCAGCTACCAGCTGTGTTGAGAGTTAATTAATCTTTCCATATCTCAGTTTCCACATTTGTAAATTAGATAATTTCAGTACCTGTTTCACAGGATAATGTAGAAAGAAAATGGATTAGTATATACATTGCAAACAATTGACACATATTTGGTGTTATTATAATGATGACTTTTTAAATGAATGACAGCATAAACAATAGAGAATACTGTTCTCTCTGCAACATATCTTACCCCTGCCGAATTATTATCTGCTTGGAAAACCCCTAACTTATTCATCAAGGCTCGACTCAAATATGCTCTGATATTTCAAGACATTATCTATTGTCTTTACTGTTCAACATTGTGTCTATTAAGTACATTTGGCCATTTATATTTCAATTAATTAAAATTCAATTTAATTAAAATGTAGTTCTTCAGACATGGTAGCCACATTTCAAGTGTTCCATAACCACATGAGGACAGCAGCTACCATATTGTATAGGACCAATTATAGGACATTTTCATCATTACAGAAAGTTCTACTGGACAGTGCTTTACCTAAGGCAGATTTGAAAATTGTTTCAGTGATTTCATACAATTCTCTGTGCTACTATGTATAATTTCTCATTGTATTTATACACATACACACATATTCATATATTTATATACATATATGTGTATTTAAAAGATACATACATGCACGCATGTACATACCCTTTAGATACACATAAATATCTTTTTTTACATATGTATATATTGCATATATAATATGCCTATCTATTTAAGCTATCTTTCTCTCTCTCTCTCCCTCTATATGTATATAGATAGATAGATAGATAGATAGATAGATAGATAGATAGATAGATGATAGATAGTATTATACTAATGACCTAGAGTGTATACAAAAAGTTTTAAACTCATGACTTATGTCAATAGCATTCTAAATACTGTATTGCAACTTTCTGCATTACATGCAGCCAAGTAGAAGTCATCTCATAGAACAATCTCTTACTATGTGGTTCATTCCTTGCCACTATAATTCCTTTTAAAGCTTGCAGCTATTGTATCCATATTTCCACATCCTGAGAGAATCTAAATAGACTTAATGTTTGGATAGTGGCATTTTGATACTTGACCTGTGCTGACAATATCTAATTGGTCAGTGAAATACTCCGAAGGCAGGAGAAATCCAGAAAAGGATTAATCTATGCAGACAGACCTAGTCTGGCAGGATAACATTATAGAGGGAAGTGTTAATGAAGATTTGAAGTCTTTCTAACTTTCCTACCTTCTAACTTTCCTACCAGCACAGAAACAAAGGCATCCTGACAAATGAGTCATTTGATAGCCACTCACAGCCCAACTCCCTGAAGGTACAAACTATTTGTGGGATAGTATTTCCCCAACCCCATTTAAAAATGGCTTGATTTTAAATAAAGAAAAGCTGTAATCCGTTTAGTAAGTTGTAAGTACAATCCAACTACCAAAGATTATCTAAGGTAGAATTATCAGAAAAATAAAGAAGGTTGGAAAAATAGGATATTTTTAAACATCACCTAGAATAGAAGCAGATTGCAAGGAATGCTTCTGGTAAAACATATCTCTTCAGTATATCACCACATATGTTCTGATGACATGCTACATTCCAGTTTTCAAATTCTAAATTTTTAAAATAGAATATTTTTATGTTTTTGTGTTACATTTAAGTTAAAAACCATTATTTTCAATGGTGGGAGTATAGAAATTATATCCAAGTGTAATTGGTAAACCCAAAAATATATTTGAATTTCATGCACTGAGGTATGTACAATCCACACTCTAAATAAATTACACTAGCATTAATCAATCTTTTTCAAATTTCCTCTGACCTCTCTATTTACTGAAAATATATCTATCAAAATCTTTCATCAGGGATGGGGAAGGGAGAGGTTTTTACAAATTTTATGTTCCAATTGCTTTTCCTTCAAAGAATACTAATGCTGTAGAATCTGCTTCAGAGTAATCTAGATGTTATATAATTAATTTTATTTTAGGGATTAAAGGAATTGGTGTAGCATTTATCAATCTCAGACTCAAGGGGCAGAATAAAATAGAAGTGTTGTGGTTATGAAAGAAATAGGGGCATTTGCTATAGACCTAAGCTTCCTTCTGAGGGTTTCAGTTATGTGTCAGTATAAGCCAATTAGCAAATCCATGTGGTAGGTGATTCATATTTAACTCTCTCCTTTTGTCATATGATGGTCTGAAATGAATCTTTCCTTTGGCCTATCAGCATACAACCCTCCCTTCTTCCAAGACCAATGTCATGCAGGTATCTCAGGCCTCAAGATGAAATATGGACAGTCCTTGGTATGTACCAGGCAGAGATTTTCCTGGTAGGGTCTTATTATCTGGTCCTTCTCTCCATCTTCCATTGTCAAGTAACAAACCTGTGGCTATAAACTATCATGTTGGGGACAGTTCTTTGATGTAAATTAATACTGACTCAATTCAATGCACCTTAATGCATTTCTTTGTTATTGATAATTTATCTGACATATAACTAATGCTAACAAGTAAATGGAAGGCAATGACTTATACAGATTTTGGGAGGGTCCAATACAAAACAAAACAAACAAACAAAAACAATAATGAATGAATCTCTGATGCTGGGAATTTCGAATTCCTTGGCAGATTAGAGCATAAGAGAAGCAGAAATATTTTAAGGCAGCAACGTAAATGAGCTTGTGAAAGAGTGTACTAGTTAAATGATATAAATCTTAATTATCATGATTCAACTATCATTTCTAGAAGTTATATTTCTTTTGAAATCACTTCTGATTAATAGAATGTTAACCTAGAAATCTTATTTTCGTTTGGTTTCTGGTTACCTTAGAGATCCTTTTTTCTCTTGACATTACCATGGAGATACAGGTAGGCAGCAACTTTTTTTTGAACAACTCTCCACATGAAGTAAAGTAGCATTTCATACATGTGGATTCCAGGGAACAGAGGGCTAGATTAAGCTCTTCTCTTTCATTCCTTATCTCATTTTAAACGTGGCAAAACCCACATCAGACTCTCTAAGGATCCTGGGAGAAAACTAGCTTTGAGTTGGTCTCTTTCCAAATTATTTGGGAAGGTCTATTGGGGGAAAGCTAAATATACTTGACTTTTGGATCTATTAGTTCCCATTCTTTAAGCACCACAGGCTTTACCAATTATAAAGGGGAAAAAACCCTACATAAAATATATACTCGGGCAAAAAATAAGTAAAACTTTCTTTCCTTCCCATTCTTCAACTCTCCCTTGTAGAATACTGTTTTTGAGGCTCTACTTGGTATATTTGCATACTGACAGTTTAACTCAGTGTTGCACTTTTCTTGTAACAGAAGGTACTTATTCTATTTTCATTGATCTAATTAGAAAATTTACATATTGACAGACCTTAGAAGACTCTATCTGGAACATTTCCTTCGCATTTATTTGAATATTGTTCTAAGCCTTCAGGCTCTGCCCTTTTGGATGTGAACTAGTTTTCCATTAGTTAGCATGCCCTGGTACCTTCTGGAGGTGTTTCAAGTCCTCTGTTTCCAGGAATTTGATGCTTGATTTACCCCCCTTTGTGAATACCGTATCATGAATTATATAGTGCTGATGTTTGGTTCGTCTAATAAAATTGTGTACATTTGATGCTGCTTTCACAAATGACTTAAACAAAGAAAATGATATCCTCTGTGTGCAGGAAGCATATTTAAAACAATATGTTTTGGGTTGTATTTTATGGACCTGCATAAATTTCCTGAACCTTAAGAGAATGCTAAGCAAAAGTGAATAAGGTATTTTCATTAAAAGATTCACATAATTTCTATCCTAAAAATGCCAACTAAACAAAATGTAGAAAGCAATTTACATTTACATTAGTATTTATTTTATATAAGCCTAGGTACAGTCAGGATAGGAGCTTGCAAGATGATTCCTTTCAAATAAAATCACAGATAAGATGTATTGTTTGTTAGTGCACCCGAGCTAAGCAAATTTGATAATCATGTATATGAAGAATTTTCTTTATGAATTATTATGTAGCAAACAATAAATTACCACATCTGTATTTAAATGTTCAAAAGATCTGGACAAATAGCCAACCAAAAGAAGGAAAATAGTTTTTGAAAAAAGCAATAAGAAATTTCCTTCTCAGATCATGATCAATGATTCTACAGGTCTGTAAGTCAGCCTCTGATGTGGGATGAAACTATCAATCTCCATAGACTAGAAGGGAATTTACCACTTCCTCCATCTATCATGCTGATTGGTTAAGGATATTTTAACAGGCCTCCATCACAGAGGCTGAGCTGTTTTCCAGGTATAGCCAGGGGAGCCCACAGAGGAAATAGTGCATTTGGGCCTGCTTTCCTCTGTGAGGGCCACCACCCAGGTAGTAAGAGTGAACTTCTACTTCACCTTCTGGAAAGAACTACATCCTACTTTTTCTCTCATTCTCTCTCTCATTCTTTGTTCTTTACGTTTTTGTTTGTTTGTTTGTTTATCGTCTATTTTCTCACCTTTACTGAAAACATCTGGGTGGAGCCTCTTCTCCTTTAGGAGATGTTTGTTTTCCCCCCATCTCTGTCAATCTTCTTGAAAATCTGTTGTTAGCAAGAGTGAGGTATAGAGAAAGCATCCTCCTTATTTGCCATTCCCACACATTTTTGCAAAGCTTGCTTGTCCTAGAGCTCAAAAGCACCAGCTGGTTTAAGATTTGAGTTAAAGGCTCAGCTAGTAATTGAACTTGTATTAATGCCATATGTTTCATCAAGAATATCATAGTGATTAGAAGCTAAAAACCTGGATCAGATTGTTACCATATCTTGCTTATTGAAATCTCTTCTTTCAATACCTTTGCAACTCCATAAATCAAGTATTCCACTGAGCTTTCAGTTCCCTATTATTAAATTTAGGGAAAGAGATTATATTTATGTAACAGTTAACAATTTCAATTTAAACCTTAGCTATTCTATAATGGAGAGCATTGAAAATAAATATTTTTATGAAGCGTTAACTCACTTCCTTGATAATTTTATTTATCCCACTATTCTGCCTCTCATTCTAATATTATCATTCTCATGGTTCAGAGATCACAGATACAAGAAGTATTTCCTGTTTTGCCCAAAGATAAAATAACACTTCAGCATGCAAATGGCTACATTGGCTCAACTGCAATATGGATGTAATGTTTATTCAGGAAGATATAGCTAAAATGACAAAAACGAAAGCTCTACCTCATTTTGGCTAGAGACATACAAGCATGGCCTAAAATCATGTTTGTAAAATTTCAAAATTTTGACTAGTTCATATCTTTTTGTATGCCTTTTTCAATAATATTTTGAAACTATGTTTCAAACCATGTTGTGATTGATGATTTTCTTGTTGAATACAGCTCTTTTCAGAGGTGCTATTTTTTTCTCATTTCAAGGATTCTGCTATCTTTTAGATGGAGCCATTCACAAAGGTTTATGTGTAAATGAATCATGAAGTGAGAAAACAAATTCATCACTCAATGCAGGGTTTAATATTTAAAAGAAGAAAATGCCTGCAAGAAAATACTTTTTTCTTTTGTTCTTGCATATAGTTCCATAAAAAAGTTTTACGCACTAACCTACAATATTTCGAATATTTGAACCTATATTTGAACAAAAGTTGAGATACATGTATAGATGTTTGAAATATTATACTATTTTAGTAAATATGTATAAGAAAGAATAAATCTATATAATTTATTTTAACAGAATATGATATTTAAAAAGAAATGGTGCTACACAACCACATCTACAGCTGTATTCCACTGATGAATTTCAGGGCAAGAAAATTTCACTATCACTTTAATTCTCTTTTAAAATCATTTATCACTTATGCAAAGCAGTTAAAGTAGTCAGATAGATGAGAAAATGAAGAATAATCCTAGCTCAATTCCAGAAATTCTTTCTCTTATCTTTACTTGATGAAGCTTTTAAGAAGATTTTACTGAATCTCAGTATATACAAACTGTTTGTTCTTTTTAAACAACTAATGTGTAATGGATAAAGAAAATTATTTTCTGAATGGATATATTAATCAAATTATTTCATGAAGATGAAAGAACCTAGGTTCTAAAGTATGAATGCTGGCTTTGCAGAAAGAATAGTAATATGTTTACACAGATGATAAAGTTACAAAAGTATACTCCACAGGTATTTATTAGAAATATTTAGTTTCTAGCCTTGAGATTTTTGTGAGTGTTCTCCCTCTCAGCAGAAGTCCTCTTGCCATGCACGAATACAAAGCTGACTGACTGGCTAGCTACTCTCTGGTAACTTCTATGCCACCTATTGAGAGCTACAGAAATGTAATAGGTTTGATAGGTGACAGCCTACTTTGCAAGGTTCTGAAAGTCACCCTCTCCTACAAAAACAAAACAAAACAGCAACAAAAGCACAAACACCACCACCACCACAACAAACACCACAGCATGCCAATAAGCTATTCTCAGACTATTTGCTCAGGTAGTGACTTGGAGTATAATAATGACTAATTTATTTCAAAAAGTATGCACCAAATCATGTCAGGATATATAAAGTGTAGTAAATCCCTCTCCATCTCAAATATCTTGTTAAGATTTCCCATATATGGGGCTTACTAATTTTCCAGGGAACTAGCTAAGGAAAAATTAGAACATGATGATTTCATTTTAGGGAAAATAAGTATGACTCAGGAGAAAACTGAAAATACTGTGTTTCCCTGAAAATAAAACCTAGCCAGACCATCAGCTCTAATGCGTCTTTTGGAGCAAAAATTAATATAACACCCAGTATTATATTATACTTTATATTAATTATATTATATTATATTATATTATATTATATTATATTATATTATATTATATTATATTATATTAAGTATATTATGATCAAGTCTTATATTACATTAAAATTTAGGTTTACAATATATATGCTGTTTAATAAAGGAAGAATATGTCCACATATGTAAGAACTGAAACCAACATTCCTTTAGTCCCTAAGTTTAACAATTCTGAGACCAGGCATATTTTTCTGTTCCTCTGTTAAATAATGCAGAGGAAAAGCAAAAATAACTAAGACCCTTGATCCAGGGAATACTTGCTAATAGAAGATAAGTCTGTAGACCAAATATGTAGGCTGATTATCAAGAATAACAGCTTGTTCATCAAGCCTTTTCTTAAGACCAAGCCTTCACTGTTTCCACCAACTCAAAGTCATTATATCATAAAATTTGCCCAATCACAAACAGTTCCCCACAACGCAAGACCTGCTCGAAATTCCTCCAGCCCAGGGTCTAAAAATACTATAAGTTTCCTCACTTTCCTCTTCTGAGATCAATTAGGATTCTGTAAAGGCCTAATAAGCTTATCTTTGCTTGATCAAATGGGCTATTCTAGTAATCTTTTGGGGAGTTGATGCTTAACAGTCCTGATCCTCAATGTTCTAACAACATCCTGTTAAGAAATCATGCTCAAGACCTTTGATTAGAAGAGCTCATGTGTTCCTGAGCCTCTTGCTCAGGGATGTCTGTCAAAACGTAAGATTAAGGTAGATTCTACATTAGATTTGAGATTCAATTTATTTTCATAAAGCTCCTATATAATGCGTTTATTTTGTTTTCTAGTAGTAAGCAACATTTTTAGCAATAATTTGAATAACATCAGATTTGAAAATTTTGTTTTAATTAAAATTTATTGGGGTGACAATTATTAGTAAAGTTACATAGGTTTCAGGTATACAATTCTGTGAAACACCATCTATAAGTCACATTGTGTGTTTACCACCCAGAGTCAGATCTCCTTCCATCAACATACATTTGATCCCTTTTACCCACATCTACCATCACCTCACACCAGTTAAAGTGGCTATCATCACCAAGAGTTGAAAATTATTTTCCTTCCTGGAAAATTGCCTTTTTACTAACAACACTGCTATTTGTCTCTGTGTGTGTATTTTTTTTTTTTTAATTTTTGTTGTAAATATTAAAAAAAAAAATCATAACAAAGAAAGCAAACATAGGTCTGATAAGTCTATAACACCAGGTCCTGAGGGTTGATAAGTCAGAGGGTCTGATCTAACTGTTATCTTTCTAGGACATGATTTGTCTTGTGTCAGCTATCAAAACTGTATGAGAAATTTCCTCAGTCATCTCATTTTGCCCATGAGAACCTTACTTAGACAGAGATCTCGCCACATTTTCCTTCTAATGAGAATTGCAGATTTCATGAGTCTGTAGTGGAAGATGGCTAACTGTTAGCTTGAGGTTCTAAGCAATACAAGCAACATATTCAACAGGTTATTGCCCTACACTTTTAGATTCATCTTGGTCTAGATGTGTGCTCAAATTGGGCCAGACTCCTGTGACTTAAATACCTTTGAATTAAAATTATAATTAATTTGCTTATCTTCCTTTATGCCATAGTAAAAGAATCATTTATAATTAGACTAGTTATTTGTAGAATTTAATATGCACAGAATTATTTATTTATGAAGCTTATTAGAATGAAAAGGGAGGTAAATTTCAAAACATCAAATGTCCAATAGTCTATATTTTTTATTGGAATAAAGATGCTGTCCCAATAAATACAGATGGAGAATTTGTTCTTTAATGAAGTCCATCCCCAAGGAAAATAACCAATTTGAGAAACTGAAACTATTTCTATTTTGGATCCCCCTGAACCATAACCTGAGCCTCTTGCCTTTGTTTCATAATTCCTCTTTTCCTGTGTGTGTCCTCCATTCTCTTCTACTGTTATTGCTCTACTCTTTCCTCCTTGTTAATAAGAAACCCCACTTTTCCACGGCCTCTTAGTGATTAATGCTGTTTAGAAGAGAACTATCTATTTGAGGTTGATTTTTAGTCATAGTTTTGGTGTGAATAGAGAGCCATTGCTGAAAATATTCTAGTGCCTACACGAGACAGATGTTTATAGAGTTTAGAATATCTTTAAGCAGCATCTAATCTAAACATCCCAGTCAATGTTATTTGTTTCACACGTTAGAAGGACCATCAATGGAAATAATTCGATGGAAAAAACTGACCCAAAAGACTTAAGGAACTATGAATTTGTAGAAACCATAAGAGATTCAGAAAATGGTGCATATTAGAAAGGGAGTTTGGGAGCCTATTTCCAAAATATTTCCTGTGAAAATTGAGTAGACTGTAATCCAGTCATAGGAATAAAGAAAAAAAGTGGATGGATTGATATAGAAAAAAATCATGGGTAGGCTCTTTAACACCTTAAGTCAGCATTCAGGATTAGCAGTTATAACCACAGTTCTGTCCCTCACATTTTGTGAACAGCCTTAAGCTAGAAATAAGTGAATTAATATGTAAGCAAAAAAGAAAAAAAGAAAAAAAAAAAGGATGAGATGATGAGACATACCTCCATTGCAGATCACCTGTTTGATTATTTGAAATTCAAAGGAGTAATAAAAAAAAAAAAAGCCAACTGAGATGGCCTTAAAACTAAAATAACTAGATATTATCTCCTTAATTATTAAAAGCAAAAAGGGATCCTTTTCATAAAGGGACATGTATAATTATATGCAGTATATTAATTTCCTGGTACTGCTGTTACAAATTACCACAAACTGATGGCTTAAAACAACACAGTTTTTTTTTTTTCCCTCACATTTCTGGAGACCAGAATTATGAATCTAGGTGTCAACAGGGTTGCTTCCTTCTGGGGACTCTGAGGGATAATTTGTTCTATGTCTCTCTTTTAGGTTCTGGAATTTTCTGACAATCATTGGAGTTCCTTGGCTTGTGGCAACATTAATTTTTATCTCTGCCTTGGTTTTCACATGACCTTTTACTCTGTGTGTCTCTGTTTCCAACTTTTCCTCTGCTTTCTCAAATATTTGCAAGATCCCATTTCTAAATAAGTTCACATTCTAGATTTTAGAATGACACAAATTTTTGGTTGATATTATTCAACCCACTGCAAGCTTAAAGGGCATTATAAACACAATTGTCCAGCACTGGCTAAAAAACGGAAGAGAGGGAAAAGGTCATGTATTCAATGAAGGTATTCTCAGGGACAGATTGACACTCCATTTTCATTTTATCCTTTAACTCATACGAAGAAAATGCCTCTAAATATTAAAAAACAAACAAACAAAATAAAAAACACCCTTTTTTTTCTATTTTTTTATACTATCAATATATCAACCCCTCCATTATTGCATAGTCTCTACTACAGAATCAACAAACACTGCCTTGATGAAGATCTCTGATATTGACATTCTCTGGATCTTAATATATAACTGTTCCTCTTGAATCTTTATCTAAGGGACATTCTTTTTTCATTTATGATGTTCACTCAATAACTTAAAATCAGATTTACAGTCTCAATGGAATTGCCCAATTAAATGCTCTCCTGATGTCCTTTTCCTGGAAATACCTAAAATCTCCACTAGTCACAGTTAAGTCACAACTAATCTGGATGATGACTTACTCAAATTATTTGCTTTAAAACTAAAACCATATTTAAGTCCAACTTGATGTGCCAGATTCATAATAGGTCAAAAATTCTATTGATATATGCAGTTATTGAACCTAAACCTTTCAAGAATCATATTGACCAAATAAAATATTTACCCAAGCTTGTACAAAACCTTTTAAAACTGGAAGGTAAAACCTAATAGAGACAGGACTCATCTTGTCACCTTATACTAATAATTGTAATACTCATACTTTCACTTGAGAAATCCCATGGGATAGGATATAGATATTTTATGATTTTAGGACCATAAATAAAATAAGTGTGCTCTTCTTTTCTGCAGAACAAAACGTAAAGACTATTTATCCTCAGTATAATCTGAGACTACATGTTTTACAGTGACAGTCTATGTTGTACTGTATTTACATCCTTTTAGATAAAGATAATTATACCAGTTTAACTTTCCTTTCAAATTACAACCATGTATCTGGACAGTTATTCCTATGGGGTTCACTAAGACAGCCACCTATTTTTTATAACTCTAACCAGGACCTTAAGGACATAAATTTTACTATGATTATAGTCTTGTCCAACATGTGGATGACATATTGCTATGTTCTAAAAATGAGATGAACTCTAATACTCTTAATTAAATTTAACTATTTACTGTTCTGACTCAGAAAAGACAAAGTTTCTAAAGAAAAGTGATACATGTCATCTAATGGTTAACCACACTTTGCCTCAACATTCTCCTAATCAACTTGCATGACCTAATACCTAAATATGCAGTTTTGTAAAAAAACACTGTCGTCTCTGATATTATTTAAAGGGACCAATATCTGGCTCATCAATTTCTCATCTCAGAAAAAAAAAAGTAATTTAAAAGGAGAAAAGTAAAGCCCAATTTAAGTAAAAAATAAACAAACAAAAAACAACAACAAATAACCCCAAAGTGGAATTTTGAACTACTTTTATCTGTCCCCAAAACTCTTCCTTAATTTTAAATAACTGGCCAGAAAAGTGGGATAATCCTGTATACTGTAGTTCAGACAATCTTGTGAAATATAGAGAGTGAAATTAAGGCAAGAGAAGTTTAAGAAATCATGCAGATTGTGGTTCAAACTAGATCTCATATGATGGGTAAAGTGTGTTATATGAGACAAGGAACTATTTTATTCAGTAATACAAATAAATAAGTTATCAAGCCATGAAAAGACATGGCTTTACTAAGTAAATGAAGCAAATCTGAAAAGGCTGTAAGACATTCTGGGGAAGGCTAAACTATGGAGACTGTAAACAGATCAGTAGTTTCTAGGGTTTAGAGGTGGGGGGGATAAATAGGCCGAGCATAACGAACTTTTCAGAACCGCGAATTACTCTGTATGATGCTATGCTGATGGATACATGTCATTAAACATTTGTCCAAACCCATAAAATGTACAACACCCAAGAGTGAACTGTATTGTAAACTATAGACTTTGAGTGAATATGATGTATCAATGCATGTTCATCAGTTGTAACAACATACCACTCTGGTGAGGGTAATATAATGGGGAAGCAAGGAGTATTTGGGAAATCTCCCTATCTTCCTTTCAATTTATCTATAAACCTAAAATTGCTCTAAACAAACATGAAGTCTTAAAATTTTGTTCATAATTTTGCTAATACCACCATATCTCATTTTATGCAGTCTTCAGATTGGAGATGGTTCATTTTATTAATATTGTATTTTTGCCATGTTGAAAATTACCACAAACTTAATGACTTAAAACAATACAGTTATTAGCTCATAACATGGCACCTTGCTTCATCAAAGCCAACAAGAGAGAGAGAGTGTGCTAGCAAAAAGGACCTTATAATCTCTTGTAATTAAATTATTACTTTTCCTCAAGGTTGATGTATTCTATTGATTAGAAGCAAATTCACAAGGGAGAAGATTATTCAAGTCTGTAACAGTAGATAGGTGTTTTTGGGAACAATTTTCAAAGGTATTGATTCATGTTACTTTGGTTCTTGTGTGTGTTTTTTTTTGTTGTTAATGTATGTTTATTGGTTTAGAAGTATTGTATATATTATCTTTTTTGTTGTTGTTGTTTTTTGTTTTGTTTTGTTGTTGTTGTTGTTTTTTCTTTTGTATTTGACTGTGTTGTGCAGTCTCAAATATATAATTCCAGGGTCTTAATTTAAGGAGTGCTGCTGATTTCCTAACAAATGTTCTGTCAACCAAACCAAAAATTCTGACACTTCCACACATTGTAACAACTATCATTAGAAATTCTACTCACAACCATGACACATTAAAGAACTGTCGAGATTAACTCTGACCTTACTCAATAATGGTCTGTCGTTGTGAGATTAGACCAGACCAAAACAGGAGACAGGGACTTGGGAAGTAAACCTAAAATAATTTCCTCTTCCTGATATAAACAATTCTGGGACAAACCTTATTTGCCTTTCCAGTTTTAAACAGTTCAGGGATTGGACTTTATTGCAATCCATAGTTTTAAGTGAAATAAGAAGAGATTACCTACCTAAGAACTAAAACCAAGATATATTTTAGTCCTCGTGTTACCAATTCTCTGACCAGTCATACTTTCCTCCTTCTATGCTAAATAAAACTGAGCAAAAATGTATTAAGCACTTACTCTAGGTAATTTAGATTCAGGACTGTGAACCAACAAGAACAATTTACTTTTCAACCCTAATTGAGTTCTCATCAAGGATCTCTTCAAGATCCTTGCTTTATTGTGTCCACTAATATAAAGTTATCATGTATAAATTGTGCTTAATCCTATCCAGTTTACCACTTTCACAAACCGCCTTAATATCTCTTAGCTCAGGGCCTAAGTTTCTATTAATAGGGGGCTTCACGATGCATGTAACCTGTATGGTCACACAAGGCCCTACACTTACAGCGCCCTATAGATGGTTTACAGCTCTGCTGCCACCATTTTGAAATTGTTAGTAATTGTTTTAATTTTTTATTTTGTTTTAATTTTATACTGGACCTTGTAAACTATGTTATCAGTTTTGCCTATTTATATCTTCCCCTAATCTTTTCATTTTTGAGACTTGATTAAGACTGATGTGTTGGAATTTACTCATCCTGCAGAAAGCCTAATATACTTACCTTTGCTTGACTGACAGGTCTTTTTTGGTGCTCTTTTGGGAAGTTTATGGTTAATATATCTGTTGGCATATGCTGACTTATTTTTCTTACTCTTTTTAAACTTGGCTTCACGTAACATATTAAAACAGTTAAGTTTTCCCAGTAATGAAGAATTCATGTTCACTGTTATTATATGAGTGGAAGAGCCAATGGGGAGCAACATTGCAGTTCAATTGGATGAAAAGTAGAATCCTGCTTTTACAAAGAGAAATGAGGCAAACTTTTTTTTTAATTGAGCTTCGATCTCAGATTTGATGATATGAATATAGTCTCTTTTCTCAGAAGACAACTAGGAAACTCACCTTACCTTCTTTATTTTTTTCCCTTGGAGGAATTATTGCAACCATCACACTTTCCTAACCGGTCTTCTGTAACAGACAACCTGTGTTTTGAATACAATAATCTGTCTGAAGGGTTAAGTGGGGGCTAATAACCAGGTCACACTCTGCTAATCAGTCCATCTGCACTGGAGTGGAGCTGCATCTCCCAGAGGAGGGAACACATTTTTCCTAATTACACAAAGACATTTTATAGTTTAGCAATAGCATTGCTCACAGGGGTAAATGTCTACATGGCAATGGTATCTATTATCGGGACCAAATGTGTGAGCTGAGGAGCAATGCTTTTCTCTTGAGTGCCTAATAAAAAGAAGCGTCTGGTTATATATATTTTATTGAAGCACCCAGTTGGTGTGGGTTGGGGAGAATTAGGAGCATCTGCTTTTCCTTGTCTTTATTCCATGAGCTTGCTCTGGTGTTAGGCAGGAAAGAAGCTAATATTTGCTGCATGCTGGGCAGTGATTTGTTCTCACTATCCCTCCTCTGACATGTCAAACATGCTCAAGTCTTCCTCATCTTGTAGCACAAACACACACATGAATAAATCCTCTCAGTCTTGATTTCTAAATCCGTTATTGTACTAATCTCTGTTTTTCTTTCTCATTATTACCATAATTAAAATAGCATCCTACATTTCTTATCCCTACTTCCTTATCTCTCATTGAATTCTCAGCTCATTGTAATAGAGCCTCTATTTTCACATGTGCAGCTGTTTAATAAGCAGTTAGGTAATGCACAACTAGCTTCCCAGTGTGGTGACCTCAGGAAGGGATTGGAAGGAAAGGAATGCTTAGAGGGATTAAGTTCTGTGAATTGGGGCTGTACAGTAACCTTGTTCTGGGAACAGTCAGCAACTTAAGTATAATGTTTTCAGACTGCACATATCAAGGGGAAAGAAAGGAAATTGAAAGAAAACCCAAGAATTTGCTTCCCTTTCACCTCAAATGAATGCAGAAATTGATTTGTCCAAAGATGTGTATGTGAATATTTTACTTAACCCACATAAACCAAAAACTAGACTTACTCTATTTCTGCCTCTAGTAAATAGTTTTGAAATCCATGGAGAAGTTTCAAGAAAGGGCCAGGCATTGTCTCCTTGCTCCCTTAGCATTGGAAGTCATGTGAATACTGCTAATAAAAAGCATATCTGCTACTCATTTAAAGAACCTGGCACTCATTGAATTTTAGCCTTTTTTTTTTTTTTTTTTTGAGGTTTTACAACTGATAGATTGGTGTAGTGTTAATTGAGAACTAACCATTGAAGAGAAAAACTGTTGTGACAATACAGAAGGAAGGATTAGGAACAGAAGGTGCTAATAAGTTTATGTGAACTCCAAAATATTTGGGTGGGGGCAAAGAGTACAGCCCATTCTAAGGCAGAAGCATAATGAGTAATCACATTTTCCTGTCAGTAGGAAGAAGAAATGATGCTAGACCAGGGCCTGGGAAAAGAAAAAGTATTGTTAGAACCTGGGTCCTTTCCCCTTCTGTCCATCACATCTTCTCATGGCAGAGTTCTCTCTCTGAAACTATCTGTATGTGGGACATCTCATCAGGTGTTTAGATGTAGAGCTATTCCTTAATATGGCATCTCCCATGATAGGGATACATACTGAGCACAATGGAGAGTGAAAAGCAAGGTGATCCAAGATGTAGAAGCAGGGTATGCCACCTTGTTAGAGGTAATAGAGAGCTTACCGCACTTGAGATGGAAACTCTGTGTGATATCAATGACTCCAGCTTCAGCAAGATTTTTAAGCCATTTCTGGCTCTGAAGTATAAGGAAGAAGTCTCAGACTTAATTGGTATTACAGTAATAAACCTGGCACTGATGTAATCCAAGGACTATTACTGTCCTTTTGTGTCTCTCAGACATATATTTTTCTTCCCCAGCCTGTCGTGCTCAGAGAGAGCTTGATGTATGTAAAACTTTTCCTGAGGAAATTGATGAGAGCTAAGAAAACAAAATTCAAATCTGGAGACTAAGTGGTCAACAATAATATGCTAATTGTTTAATTAAATGATTAAAACCCACCTTAACAATGAACTACACAACTTGATCTGAATTATTAGATCAGTAGAGAAATGTTACAGATTGGCAAAGAGAAGTAGCGTGGGTGTGGTTAGCAGTGGCTTTGGAAGACTTCATGGAAGACTGAGGAACTATGCAAGGGTAAATAGGGTTTAGATACTTTGGGGACAGAAGCAGGGACAATTCAGGGAGTAATTTTAGGACAATTCAGGGAGTAAAATCTTCAAAATAGTGTCTGTTGTAAAAATTTTGCTGTGCAAATTGAGGGAACAATTAGTTTTTCTTTCTTCTCGCTGAAACATTGTGGCACTCATCTTTTCAATATGTGTCAAGTGCAATCTTAACTGTTGTTAAGATTACAGGCAAACTACATCATTGGCAGGGTGAATTATATCTCTTTAGTTAGAAGGAAAAAACAAAAGCAAAACAAAAACTGGATTGAGTTCTCTATGAATGGATCACTATGGTCTTTAATTAACAGATCACTGGATTAGCCATGATCTTTTAAAATGTATTTCCTCTTTAATAGTTTTAGAAATATATTCATTTGACAAATGCAAAAAATATTCAGTAATACTGAAAAGTGATTTATTGTTCTTAAAAGCTACAGCTTGGACAGTAATAGGAGAGTAATAGGAGAATTTATCGTTTTGGAAATGTTATAATTATATGTATACAACTAAGTAACTCAAATGCTTCTTTAGTATTCACTTCCAAGAGGTAGTATCATTTTGGTCAAAGGCTCAGAATCTAGAGCTTTTCCATTAACTAGTTAAAGTAGTTTAGCCAAGTTATTTAAATATTTGGAGTCTTAATTTCTTTATCCTTAAAACTAGAATAATGATTGTATTTATATCATTGGGCTGTTTTTAATAATTGAATAGCCTATCATGTACAAAACATTTAGAATAAAGACTGATGCATGTGTGGAGAATGCTACCCATCAATAAATATTTTTCTTCTTATTACTATTACAGTTACCTACTATATGGAAAAAACTATTTTAGGCATTTTTAGTGACATAAAAAAGACAGAATCTTTGTATTATACCAGACATTCTTCTAAAGGTTTAACATATGTTAACTCCTGTAATTTTCCACAAATTAATGGTAATTAGTAATGACATTCAATTAATGAATGGAGAAGCCAGGATTTGAACTAACAAATCTCCCGATCTCAAGCCCTTTGAAATTAGACTCCTTAAATATATAGATAGATAGATAGATAGATAGATAGATAGATAGATAGATAGATAGATAGATGATAGATAGATAGATCTTTATTATATATATATAAAACTTATGTATTTAAAAAATAGTTTTTTGCCTGAGTGGTAGGATCACAGAAATTACTTATTTCATATGTAGTTTTTCTCATTTTTTGTGTTAACTGAAAAAAATAATCAAAATATTCCATTTTACTAAGCAGATTTTTACTAAGCAGATTCTGAGATACAAGCTCTTATCTAGGCAGTATGAATTTTGTCAGGAGTAGTGATTGAATACCGATTGTGTAACATTTTATGTTTTATCATAATGAAAATTGGGAGCTTTTATATATAAGGGGCAATCAATATTTTAAGGAGTCTAATTTCAAAGTGGTATTCTAGAAGAAAGGAAAGGTGATTTCAGGAGAGCAGAAAAGATCTTATAGTAATGTCCATGCTATTAGTTATTGAAGGTCTGAGCCACTAAAATGGCATTGCAAACTTGGAAGGATAAATGTCTAAAGGACAATGGGCAAAGCTTAGTGATTTTTTTTGAGTCAATAAGAAAATGACACAGACATGGGACTGTATAGCATCCAGTGAAATTTCTCACTGTTAAGCAGAGCTCTTGCCTCTCATAAATCACCATAGCCAGCCTTTGTCATTGGAATATCAAAGTCCAATTTGACAATACAAGAAGAGTAAGAATTATCAACTGACATTAGTAATGACAATTGTTAATGTACTCATACTACACTAATGACAATTTGTTAATCTGAAATTATAAACAGAATTTCTGAGAAGATACATTTAATCTCTCTTTAGAGCCTAATCTCTCTTTACAGCCCAGACCCTTACTGCTGAGAAATCTGAGTGGGAAAATACCGTATATGAAAACTTGCCAGATGAACACCGAATCTGAGCAAGGGTGGTTAATTAAATGACTTGAACATTTGCGGACATCAGTTAAGATATAGTGACAAACCCACCTTTGAAATTATCTTTATAAACAGACTAGTGGTTCTTTGTGTCAGATCACTCCCCTGGAGGGGGAAGCAGGAATGGGAAGAATAGTCCTAAGAGGTCTCTTTTAGTACTCTATCCTTTACTTCAGGGGTTATGGACAGCACTCATATCACTGTCGCTTATTGACACTATGTATTTCCTAATCAATTTAAAAAGTTTTAGGGTTAAGACCATCTGTCCTGTGGGTGACTAGGATATTTAATGTGGTTTTCCATTTCTTGCCTGTGGTCTACTGTGAGTTGATTTACTTTCCTCTCAGCCACCTTTCTTACTGTTTTTTTTCTAAAAGTTACATTAAGCTATTTCAGTATAGAGTACTTTTAAAAAGTAGTTGAGCAACATGTATCAAAATTTTTAAAAGTTCAATCATCTTTGATCAAGATATTATATTTTTTCTGTTTTATATATTTTTCTTTTTAAAATAACTTTTATTTTCCAATTGCAGTTGGCATACAATATTATATTAGCTTCAGGTGTACAACATCATGATTAGACATTTATATAACTTACGAAGTGATCACCATGATAAATTAAGTTATTACAATATTATTAACTATATTCCTTATGCTATACTTTACATCCCCATGACTATTTGGTAACTACCAATTTGTACTTCTTAATCCCTTCCTCTTTTTCACCCAATCCCTCAACCCATCTGGTAATCATTAGAAAGTTCTCTGTATCCATAAGTCTGTTTCATAGGAGCAATGGCTTTTGCCACCACTTCTGTCTGAAAGAAAGCTGCCCCTCCTACCCTGACCATGAAGCCAGACAATTCAGTTCCTCCCCATATGTCCCTGCTTCCTTTTGAGCTGTTGCCCCAGTGCTGGAGCTCAGAGCAAGAGAGACTGTCAGCGTGTAAGTCCATTGGCAGGCCCTTTATGAGGAGTGCCTGGGTCTCCACAGCCCTGCATCTCACTCAGCCACCATTTCTGCTGGTTTTCACAGCCAGAGGTTATGGGGTCATCTCTTCTCCAAGCTGAACCATGAGCTGGGGAGCCTGGTGTGGGACTGGGACCCCTCACTAGTCAGGGGTAACCTCTGCAGCTAAGATATCTCTCCAGATTTTTAGCTACCAGATGTGTGTGGGACCAGTCTGTTTCCTGTCTCTGCTTCTCCTACCATTTTCTTTGTGGCTTCTTCTGTATGTCCTCACCATGTTTTCCTGAAAATAAAACCTAACCGGACAATCAGCTCGCATGCGTCTTTTAGAGCAAAAGTTAATGTAAAACCCTGTGTTATGTTATATAAGACCCTGTCTTATATTATAGTAAAATAAGACCAGGTCTTATATTAATTTTTACTCCAAAAGACGCATTAGAGCTGATTGTCAGGGTAGGTCTTATTTTGGGGAAACACGGTATTGCAAAATATAAACTTGTTAAACCCGAACTTGAGCTATCTATGTTGAATACTTATATGGAACAGTTTCCCTATGCTCAACTATCAGGCCTGTACAACATCACAGACAACTCTATATGCAAACAAGGGCATGGTAAATTCTGACCATTATTAGTATAAATTATCTCTATTACCTAATATGTCTTATTCAATAATAATAAGAAGAAGAATTTTTTAAAAATGTTATTTTATACTGGCAGCAAGTAGAAGTTGCTAAAGCACAGTTTGCATCATGTTCAAAATGTTTGGGGAGTGACTTGCTGCCCAAATAAACAATCACAAGGGTTAAAACTATTATTACAATTTTTGTACAGCGATCACATGATTAATAAGTTCTTGATAATATATTTCCTGATTATTTTTTTTGGGAAAAATATGCGGACAGGTAATTTCAGTGGCAAACGTGAGATCATAAGGCATGGTTCGGAATGAAGCAGCAAATCATAGAGATAACTACAACATTAACATGGATATTGAGTTAGAGAGAGCCTGACAAGAGATAGGAAAGAATCAAGCAACATGGTAGAGTGGTGGTAAGTTGAGGGTTGCTAGAGAAAATTTTTGTCAAAAAGAAATTACCATTGTGGAACTAATAGATTTTGAAGAACACATATATCTAAAATTAAACATTAAAAGTAGTTTTTAAATGCAGCCTAATATCAATCAAGTGTACTAAACACACTCATATCTGACTGAGGGGATGGTCTTGAGGGACTGAGATCCAAATCTTGGCCCAGGCACTAGAAGTAAAACTCAAATGAGAATGAAAGGTCAGCAAGAACAGGTAAATGAAAATCAGAGACTGTAAGCCTCTGGTAACTTCTAGAAATCTAGGCAACAGTTTTGGACTTTCAACTAGACGTGGAAAGGAGGTTAGGGAAAATTGCATGTAAATCTTAAAGCTAGTCTTTAACCCGTCATACAGTTTATAGGTGAATCGAGAAAGAAATGAATACATATCTGTCTATTATATATCTATCTTGGGTTATTTAATAGGAAGCTAATTCAAAATACTGTAAAAAATAAAGAATGATAGCTTCTTTTAAATTATTCAAGTGAAGATAATGACAATCAACATTTGAATTTGTTGTAAGGAACTAGCATTTGTTACAGGGATCTTCCATGAGTACTGTCCAACTTAATCCTCATTTGCGTTTTCTGGATTAGATTTTACTGTCTTTATTTTTCTTTTGAGGAAGTGAAGCTCAGAATGGCTAAGTGTCATGAGTGATATAAATGACAAATTTGGTAGTCAAACTTAGGGCCTCTGATATCAAAATCTGTATTTTTTACACCAACATCATTGCTTCTCCTGATGGTCTACTTTGCCTCATTTTGCTTTATTCTATATAGAACAAGATCTGATCAACCTTAGGGCAAATTACATAGTATCCACCTTTTCCTCCACCATCAGGTCTGTGTTATTTCATAGTTATAGGCCATCTGTTATCTGACTGCCTAGCACTCCCTGCACAATTCGCTGACTCAAGTCTGTCTTTCTTCAAAATTGCTAATGTCCTTGACTTTCCTATTCAGGACTTCTTGCTTCTGAAAGCAAACCTGCTCCCATCAGAGGGCTTACTATCTGCTTATTAAATTATTAGCCTCTGAAAAGTTACCTTCTGCATTAATAAGACAGATAAATTAAGCAGAGGGTGCTGAGATCCCTCCAAGACCTTCCCCTCCCATATAATATGTATTTTATACATTTAATCTAAAATTGGCCTTCAGATGTCATGGTTTTTTGGGTTGTTTTTTTTTTTCTTTTTTCGTGATTTTTTTTTCTTTTTTTTTTTTTTTTTTTTCTTTTTTTTAACCCAAGGGACTGGCACATTCAATGAGGCAGGTCTGAGTCTTCCTTCAACTTCTAGAAACTACATAAATAGAGGCATCCAACAAACGACGTCTCCCTCACCTTGATCACCTCTGCGTGGCTAAGGGTTATATATTTCTGGGGTTATTAGAACAAATTAATCCAAAACAAACACACAAACAAACAATGTACTCAAACTGCAGTGACAGGTTTATTAAACATGACCTACTTTTTGGATGAGCCACTCTTCCATTTTAAATGAAAAAAATGATTAGGTGAATTTCTAAATCTACTTGGAGAAATTTACATACATTATTGATATCACAGATGAGGAAGTAAATATAAAGTACATTTTCATACAATTCTAAGGACATGACATGTTTAGAAATTAGCTTTTGATATATCTGATGTTCTAGTATTTGAAATATAGGAAAATAGAATCTAGTTAAATGTATAATTTTTAGCAACAAGCCACATGTCTGCTTTATGCAGAAATCATCCTAACCCAGTTTTTCTCATTAGAAATCCAAATTAGTGGAGGAAGGAATTCTAGAACATTTTGATATGTGACCTTTAGTAAACATGTTCCATGAAATTTGATTTTTATAAACTAATTTGAAAGGGCTTAGTTTGGAATATGTTATTGAAGAGAGGAACAAGAACTTGCCAGGCTACAGAAAAATACTAGAGGGCAGAGAATAGATCAATCACCGTAACAAAATGTCAAAGAATACGAGGCAGAATCATTGCTGCCAGCGCTGCTATGAAGTCAGGTGTTATTCAACATCTTCATTAAAACCTTAGAAAAGAGAGTTGATTGACACTGGGAATTGAAGTTGGTCTTTTTGCACAAAACTATTTAGATAACACAAATGCTAGTGCTGAGTTATAATGCACACATTTATTTTCAAAAGTAGAAGAAATTTACATATTTATTTCATAAGACATTATCCAGAACTAAGCAGCTGGATTTAAATATAGGTTATCAAATTTTCCATTTGATATTGTAGAGGAGGCAACAATTTACATCTACTCTCTTTGGGTTTTTCAACTGGGTCTGAGAATTTGACTGATACAAGAAAGATTAACAGGGGAAAGCATACCAATTTATGTAGCAGTTTTTCATGATAAGGGAGCCCTCATAAGGAAATGAAGAACAAAGGAATGGTGAAACATACAAGCCTTTATGTTGGCTTGAATAAAGGCAGGCAATTGTGGAAAAGTAAGTAAACTATGTGGGAGGCTACTGGAAGATAAGAATTATATTACTAAGGTCTGTTTGAATAGAATTATTTTGGTCTCAACTTCTCATAGTTGATAATACTTTCCTTCTGGTAAGGGAAGGACATGTTTCACATGGGAATTTCTTCACCTGCTTTTAAGAAAGAAGGAAGACCAGAGTGTTTTTCTTGTATTTGCTATTTAATTACTTTTAACTCAAAATAGTCAATATGCCAGAATGACATATTTTGAGGTGGTATATTCTGTCACCATTTAATATCAAAATTTCCATTCATTTGAGCTTCCCAAAGTTATTAAAAATGATTCAATGTTAGGGGT